>NW_027423645.1:0-426068 GCF_048934315.1 Petromyzon marinus | reverse complement strand
TGAGTGACTGTGAGTGACTGTGTGAGTGACTGTGTGAGTGACTATGAGTGACTGTGTGTGACTGTGTGAGTGACTGTGTGCCTGTGTGAGTGACTCTGAGTGACTGTGTGAGTGACTGAGTGACTGTGTGAGTGAATGTGAGTGACTATGAGTGATTGTGAGTGACTGAGTGACTCTGAGTGACTATGAGTGACTGTGAGTGACTGTGTGAGTGACTGTGAGTGACTGTGTGAGTGACTTTGTGAGTGACTGTGAGTGACTGTGAGTGACTATGAGTGACTGTGTGACTGTGTGAGTGACTGTGTGGCTGTGTGAGTGACGGAGTGACTGAGTGAGTGACTGTGAGTGACTGTGAGTGACTGTGAGTGAATGTGAGTGACTCTGAGTGACTATGAGTGACTGTATGTGTGAATGTAATTGACTGTGAGTGACAATGAGTGACTATGAGTGACTGTGTGAGTGACTGTGTGAGTGACTGAGTGACTGTGTGAGTGACTGAGTGACTAATTGACTGTGAATGACTGCGAATGACTATGAGTGACTGTGTGAGTGACCATGAGTGACTTGTGTGAGCGACCCACCCACTCAATCACCCACTCAATCACCCACTTACTCACCCACTCACTCACTCACCCACTCACTCACCCACTCACTCACCAATTCACACACCCACTCACTCACCCTCACACTCACCCACTCACTCACCCACTCACTCACCCACTCATCCACTCACTCACCCACTCACTCACCAATTCACCCACCCACTCACCCACTCACTCACCCATTCACCACTCACTCACCCACTCACTCACTCACCCACCCACTCACTCACCCACTCACTCACCCACTCACTCACCCTCACACTCACCCACTCACTCACCCATTCATTCACCCACTCACTCACCCACTCACTCACTCACTCACCCACACACTCACCCACTCACTCACCCACTCACTCACTCACCCCACTCACTCACCCACTCACTCACCCACTCACTCACCCTCACACTCACCCACTCACTCACCCACTCACCCACCACGCACCCATTTACTCACCCACTCACTCACTCACCCACTCACCCACTCACACACTCACTCACTCACCCACTCACTCACCCACTTTACTCACCCACCCACTCACCCCCACTCACTCACCCACTCACTTACGCACTCACTTACCCACTCACCCACTCACTCACCCACTCACCCATTCACTCACTCACCCACTCACTCACTCACTCACCCACTCACTCACCAATTCACACACCCACTCCACTCACCCTCACCCACTCACTCACCCACTCACCCATCACTCACCCACTCACTCACCCACTCACTCACTCACCCACTCACCCACTCACTCACCCACTCACTCACCAATTCACCCACCCACTCACCCACCACCCCTCACCACTCACTCACCCACTCACCCACTCACTCACCCATTCACCACCCACCACTCACCCACTCACTCACCACCCACAACTCACCCACTCACTCACCCATTCACTCACCCACTCACTCACCCACTCACCTCACTCACACACCCACACACTCACCACTCACTCACCCACTCACTCACCCACTCACTCACTCACCACCCACTCACCCACCACACACTCACCCACTCAACTCACCCCACACTCACCCACTCACTCACCCACTCACCCACTCACTACCATCACCACTCACCACTCCACTCCCCACTCACCCACTCACCCATTCACCACTCACCCACCACCCACCCAATCACCATCACCCACCCACCACACACCACCACCCACTCACACTCACCAATCACTCACCCACCACTCACCCACACACCCACCACACACCCACCACTCACTCACCACAATACTCACCCACTCACTCACTCACACCCACTCACTCATCACTCACCCACCCACTCACACACTCACCCACCACTCACCCACTCACCCACTCACTCACCCACTCACTCACCCACTTCACCTCACTCACCACCCACTCCCCACTCACCCACTCACCACACCACTCACCCACCACTCACCACACCACCACCCACCCACCTCACTCACTCACCCACTCACCCCACTCACTCACCCACTCACTCACCCACACCACCACCCACCACTCACCACCCACTCACCCACATCACCCACACACTCACCCACTCACTCACCCACTCACTCACTCACTCACCCACTCACTCACCCACTCACCACCCACTCACTCACCCACACACTCACCCACTCACTCACCCACTCACTCACCCACTCATCCACTCACTCACCCACTCACTCACCAATTTCACCCACCCACTCACCCACTCACTCACCCATCACCACTCACTCACCCACTCACTCACTCACCCACTCACCCACTCACTCACCCACTCACTCACCCTCACACTCACCCACTCCACTCACCCATTCATTCACCCACTCACCCACTCACTCACTCACTCACCACACACTCACCCACTCACTCCCCACTCACTCACCCACTCACTCACTCACCCACTCACTCACCCACTCACTCACCCACTCACTCGCCCTCACACTCACCCACTCACCCACCACTCACCCATTTACTCACCCACTCACTCACTCACCCACTCACTCACCCACTCACCCACTCACACACTCACTCACTCACCCACTCACTCACCCACTTTACTCACCCACCCACTCACTCACCCACTCACTCACCCAGTCACTTACGCACTCATTTACCCACTCACCCACTCACCACCCACTCACTCACCCATTCACCACTCACTCACCCACTCACTCACTCACTCACCCACTCACCCACTCACTCCCCACTCACTCACCCTCACACTCACCCACTCACTCACCCATTCATTCACCCACTCACCCACTCACTCACTCACCCACACACTCACCCACTCACTCACCACTCACTCACCCACTCACTCACTCACCCACTCACTCACCCACTCACTCACCCACTCACTCACCCTCACACTCACCCACTCACCCACCACTCACCCATTTACTCACCCACTCACTCACCTCACCCACTCACTCACCCACTCACCCACTCACACACTCACTCACTCACCCACTCACTCACCCACTTTACTCACCCACCCACTCACTCACCCACTCACTCACCCAGTCACTTACGCACTCACTTACCCACTCACCCACTCACTCACCCACTCACCCATTCACTCACTCACCCACTCACCCACTCACTCACCCACTCACTCACCAATTCACACACCCACTCACTCACCCTCACCCACTCACTCACCCACTCACCCAATCACTCACCCACTCACTCACCCACTCACACACTCACCAACCCACCCACTCACTCACCCACTTTACTCACCCACCCACTCACTCACCCACTCACACACTCACTCACCCACTCACTTACGCACTCACTTACCCACTCACCCACTCACTCACCCACTCACTCACTCACCCACTCACTCACTCACCCATTCACCCATCAACTCACCCACTCACTCACCCACTCACCACCCACCACTCACCCACTCACTCACCCACTCACACACTCACTCACTCACCCACTCACCCTCTTTACTCACCCACCCACTCACTCACCCACTCACACACTCACTCACCCACTCACTTACGCACTCACTTACCCACTCACTTACCCACTCACCCACTCACTCACCCACTCACCCATTCACTCACTCACCCACTCACTCACACACTCACTCACAAATTCACACACCCACTCACTCACCCACTCACTCACCATCTCACCATCTCACTCACCATCTCACCCACCCACTGTAGCCTTAACAAAACTGTTGTGGCAAGTGGTGCTAGACAGTAACTATGAAGGCCGGCACGGCACTCGTGTGGGTGGGTGGCCAGCACCACGCGTGGACACCTTCCTCACCCCTGTGGGTGACTGTGAGTGACTGTGTGAGTGACTGTGAGTGACTGTGAGTGACTGTGTGACTGTGTGTGTGACTGTGTGAGTGACTGTGTGAGTGACTGTGTGAGTGACTGTGAGTGTGACTGTGAGTGTGACTGTGTGAGTGACTGTGTGAGTGACTGTGAGTGACTGTGAGTGACTGTGTGACTGTGAGTGACTGTGTGAGTGACTGTGTGAGTGACTGTGTGAGTGACTGTGAGTGTGACTGTGAGTGTGACTGTGTGAGTGACTGTGTGAGTGACTGTGAGTGACTGTGTGAGTGACTGTGTGAGTGACTGTGAGTGACTGTGTGAGTGACTGTGAGTGACTGTGTGAGTGACTGTGTGCCTGTGTTAGTGACTGTGAGTGACTGTGTGAGTGACTGTGTGAGTGACTGTGTGAGTGACTGTGTGTGACTGTGTGAGTGACTGTGTGCCTGTGTGAGTGACTCTGAGTGACTGTGTGAGTGACTGAGTGACTGTGTGAGTGAATGTGAGTGACTATGAGTGATTGTGAGTGACTGAGTGACTCTGAGTGACTATGAGTGACTGTGAGTGACTGTGTGAGTGACTGTGTGAGTGACTTTGTGAGTGACTGTGAGTGACTGTGAGTGACTATGAGTGACTGTGTGACTGTGTGAGTGACTGTGTGGCTGTGTGAGTGACGGAGTGACTGAGTGAGTGACTGTGAGTGACTGTGAGTGACTGTGAGTGAATGTGAGTGACTCTGAGTGACTGTGTGAGTGACTATGAGTGACTGTATGTGTGAATGTAATTGACTGTGAGTGACAATGAGTGACTATGAGTGACTGTGTGAGTGACTGTGTGAGTGACTGAGTGACTGTGTGAGTGACTGAGTGACTAATTGACTGTGAATGACTGCGAATGACTATGAGTGACTGTGTGAGTGACCATGAGTGACTTGTGTGAGCGACCCACCCACTCAATCACCCACTCAATCACCCGCTTACTCACCCACTCACTCACTCACCCACTCACTCACCCACTCACTCACCCACTCACCCATTCACTCACTCACCCTCACCCACTCACCCACTTACTCATCAATTCACCCACACACTCACCCACTCACTCACCCACTCACCACTCACTCACCACTCACCCACTCACTCACCCATTCACTCACCCACTCACTCACCCACTCACTCACCCACTCACTCACTCACCCACACACTCACCCACTCACTCACCCACTCACTCACCCACTCACTCACCCACTTACTCACCCTCACACTCACCCACTCACTCACCCACCCACCCACTCACTCACCCACTTACTCACCCACTCACTCACTCACCCACTCACTCACCCACTCACCCATTCACTCACTCACCCACTCACTCACCCACTCACTCACCAATTCACCCACCCACTCACCCACTCACTCACCCACTCACCACTCACCCACTCACTCACCCATTCACTCACCCACTCACTCACCCACTCACTCACCCACTCACTCACCCACTCACCCATTCACTCACTCACCCACTCACCCACTCACCCACTTACTCACCAATTCACCCACACACTCACCCACTCACTCACCCACTCACCACTCACTCACCCACTCACCCACTCACTCACCCATTCACTCACCCACTCACTCACCCACTCACTCACTCACTCACCCACACACTCACCCACTCACTCACCCACTCACTCACCCACTCACTCACCCACTTACTCACCCTCACACTCACCCACTCACTCACCCACTCACCCACTCAGTCACCCACTTACTCACCCACTCACTCACTCACCCACTCACTCACCCACTCACCCATTCACTCACTCACCCACTCACTCACCCACTCACTCACCAATTCACCCACCCACTCACCCACTCACTCACCCACTCACCACTCACCCACTCACTCACCCATTCACTCACCCACTCACTCACCCACTCACTCACTCACTCACCCACACACTCACCCACTCACTCACCCACTCACTCACTCACTCACCCACTCACTCACCCACTCACTCACACTCACCCACTCACTCACCCACTCACCCACTCACCCACTCACTCACCCACTCACTCACCAATTCACCCACCCACTCACCCACTCACTCACCCATTGACCACTCACTCACCCACTCACTCACTCACCCACTCACTCACCCACTCACTCACCCTCACACTCACCCACTCACTCACCCATTCATTCACCCACTCAATCACCCACTCACTCACTCACCCACACACTCACCTACTCACTCACCCACTCACTCACCCACTCACTCACTCACTCACCCACTCACTCACCCACTCACTCACCCACTCACTCACCCTCACACTCACCCACTCACTCACCCACTCACCCACCACTCACCCACTTACTCACCCACTCACTCACTCACCCACTCACTCACCCACTCACCCACTCACACACTCACTCACCACCCACTCACTCACCCACTTTACTCACCCACCCACTCACTCAAACACTCACACACTCACTCACCCACTCACTTACGCACTCACTTACCCACTCACCCACTCACTCACCCACTCACGCATTCACTCACTCACCCACTCACTCACCCACTCACTCACCAATTCACACACCCACTCACTCACCCTCACCCACTCACTCACCCACTCACCCAATCATTCACCCACTCACTCACCCACTCACACACTCACCAACCCACCCACTCACTCACCCACTTTACTCACCCACCCACTCACTCACCCACTCACTTACGCACTCACTTACCCACTCACCCACTCACTCACCCACTCACTCACTCACCTACTCACTCACTCACCCATTCACCCATCCACTCACCCACTCACTCACCCACTCACCACCCACTCACTCACCCACTCACTCACTCACCCACTCACTCACCCACTTTACTCACCCACCCACTCACTCACCCACTCACACACTCACTCACCCACTCACTTACGCACTCACTTACCCACTCACCCACTCACTCACCCACTCACCCATTCACTCACTCACCCACTCACCCACTCACTCACACACTCACTCACTCACCCACACACTCACCCACTCACCACTCACTCACCCATTCACTCACCAACTCACTCACCCACTCACTCACTCACCCACACACCCACTCACTCACCTACTCACTGACTCACCTACTCACTCACTCACCCACTCACTCACCTACTCACTGACTCACCTACTCACTCACTCACCCACTCACTCACTCTCCCACTCACTCACCGACTCACTCACCCACTCACTCACCCTCACCCACCCACTCACTCACCCACTCACCCAATTACTCACCCACTCACTCACCCACTCACTCACTCACCAACCCACCCACTCACTCACCCACTCACTCACTCACCCACTCACTCACTCACTCACCCATTCACACATCCACTCACCCACTCACTCACCCACTCACCACCCACTCACTCACCCACCCACCCACTCACTCACCCACGCACTCACTCACCCACTAAATCACCCACTCACTCACCATCTCACTCACCCACTCGATCACCCTCTCATTCCCCCATTCAATCACCCACTCGCTCGACATCTCACTCACTCACCCACTCACTCACCCACCCACTCACTCACTCACCCACTCACTCACCATCTCACTCACCCTCTCATTCACCCACTCACTCACAGTCTTACTCACCATCTCCCTCACCCACTCATTCACCCACTCACTCACCATCTCACTCACTCACCCACACACTCACTCACCCACTCACTCACCCTCACACTCACCCACTCACTCACCCTCACACTCACCCACTCACTCACCCACTCACTCACCCACTCACCACCCACTCACTCACCCACCCACCCACTCACTCACCCACGCACTCACTCACCCACTAAATCACCCACTCACTCACCATCTCACTCACCCACTCGCTCACCCTCTCATTCCCCCATTCAATCACCCACTCGCTCGACATCTCACTCACCCACCCACTCACTCACTCACCCACTCACTCACCATCTCACTCACCCTCTCATTCACCCACTCACTCACAGTCTTACTCACCATCTCCCTCACCCACTCATTCACCCACTCACTCACTCACCCACTCACTCACCCACTCACTCACCCACTCACTCACCCACTCACTCACCCTCACACTCGCCCACTCACTCACCCACTCGCCCACCACTCACCCACTTACTCACCCACTCACTCACTCACCCACTCACCCACTCACTCACCCACTCACCCACTCACACACTCACTCACTCACCCACTCACCCACTTTACTCACCCACCCACTCACTCACCCACTCACTCACCATCTCACTCACCCTCTCATTCACCCACTCACTCACCATCTTACTCAACATCTCCCTCACCCACTCACTCACCCACTCACTCACCCTCACACTCACCCACTCACTCACCCACTCACTCACCCACTCATCCACTCACTCACCCACTCACTCACCAATTCACCCACCCACTCACCCACTCACTCACCCATTCACCACTCACTCACCCACTCACTCACTCACTCACTCACCCACTCACCCACTCACTCACCCACTCACTCACCCTCACACTCACCCACTCACTCACCCATTCATTCACCCACTCACCCACTCACTCACTCACTCACCCACACACTCACCCACTCACTCACCCACTCACTCACCCACTCACTCACTCACCCACTCACTCACCCACTCACTCACCCACTCACTCACCCTCACACTCACTCACTCACCCACCACTCACCCATTTACTCACCCACTCACTCACTCACCCACTCACTCACCCACTCACCCACTCACACACTCACTCACTCACCCACTCACTCACCCACTTTACTCACCCACCCACTCACTCACCCACTCACTCACCCACTCACTTACGCACTCACTTACCCACTCACCCACTCACTCACCCACTCACCCATTCACTCACTCACCCACTCACCCACTCACTCACCCACTCACTCACCAATTCACACACCCACTCACTCACCCACACCCACTCACTCACCCACTCACCCAATCACTCACCCACTCACTCACCCACTCACACACTCACCAACCCACCCACTCACTCACCCACTTTACTCACCCACCCACTCACTCACTCACCCACCCACTCACTCACTCACCCACTCACTCACCATCTCACTCACCCTCTCATTCACCCACTCACTCACAGTCTTACTCACCATCTCCCTCACCCACTCATTCACCCACTCACTCACTCACCCACTCACTCACCCACTCACTCACTCACCCACTCACTCACCCACTCACTCACCCTCACACTCACCCACTCACTCACTCACCCACTCGCCCACCACTCACCCACTTACTCACCCACTCACTCACTCACCCACTCACCCACTCACTCACCCACTCACCCACTCACCCACTTTACTCACCCACCCACTCACTCACCCACTCACTCACCATCTCACTCACCCTCTCATTCACCCACTCACTCACCATCTTACTCAACATCTCCCTCACCCACTCACTCACCCACTCACTCACCCACTCACTCACCCTCACACTCACCCACTCACTCACCCACTCATCCACTCACTCACCCACTCACTCACCAATTCACCCACCCACTCACCCACCCATTCACCCACTCACTCACCCACTCACTCACCCACTCACTCACCCTCACACTCACCCACTCACTCACCCACTCACTCACCCACTCATCCACTCACTCACCAATTCACCCACCCACTCACCCACTCACTCACCCATTCACCCACTCACTCACCCACTCACTCACCCACTTACTCACCCTCACACTCACCCACTCACTCACCCACTCACCCACTCACTCACCCACTTACTCACCCACTCACTCACTCACCCACTCACTCACCCACTCACCCACTCACCCATTCACTCACTCACCCACTCACTCACCCACTCACTCACCAATTCACCCACCCACTCACCCACTCACTCACCCACTCAACACTCACTCACCCACTCACCCACTCACTCACCCATTCACTCACCCACTCACTCACCCACTCACCCACACACTCACTCACTCACTCACCCACTCACTCACCCACTCACCCACTTACTCACCCTCACACTCACCCACTCACTCACCCACTCACCCACTCACTCACCCACTTACTCACCCACTCACTCACTCACCCACTCACTCACCCACTCACCCACTCACCCACTCACCCACTCACCCATTCACTCACTCACCCACTCACTCACCCACTCACTCACCAATTCACCCACCCACTCACCCACTCACTCACCCACTCACCACTCACTCACCCACTCACTCACCCATTCACTCACCCACTCACTCACCCACTCACTTACTCACTCACCCACACACTCACCCACTCACTCACCCACTCACTCACTCACTCACCCACTCACTCACCCACTCACTCACCCACTCACTCACCCTCACACTCACCCACTCACTCACCCACTCACTCACCCACTCATCCACTCACTCACCCACTCACTCACCAATTCACCCATCCACTCACCCACTCACTCACCCATTCACCACTCACTCACCCACTCACTCACTCACCCACTCACCCACTCACTCACTCACCCACTCACCCACTCACTCACCCACTCACTCACCCTCACACTCACCCACTCACTCACCCATTCATTCACCCACTCACCCACTCACTCACTCACTCACCCACACACTCACCCACTCACTCACCCACTCACTCACCCACTCACTCACTCACCCACTCACTCACCCACTCACTCACCCACTCACTCACCCTCACACTCACCCACTCACCCACCACTCACCCATTTACTCACCCACTCACTCACTCACCCACTCACTCACCCACTCACCCACTCACTCACCCACTTTACTCACCCACCCACTCACTCACCCACTCACTTACGCACTCACTTACCCACTCACCCACTCACTCACCCACTCACCCATTCACTCACTCACCCACTCACCCACTCACTCACCCACTCACTCACCCACTCACCCACTCACTCACCCTCACCCACTCACTCACCCACTCACCCAATCACTCACCCACTCACTCACCCACTTACTCACCCTCACACTCACCCACTCACTCACCCACTCACCCACTCACTCACCCACTTACTCACCCACTCACTCACTCACCCACTCACACACTCACTCACCCACTCACTTACGCACTCACTTACCCACTCACCCACTCACTCACCCACTCACTCACTCACCCACTCACTCACTCACCCATTCACCCATCAACTCACCCACTCACTCACCCACTCACCACCCACTCACTCACCCACTCACTCACCCACTCACACACTCACTCACTCACCCACTCACCCTCTTTACTCACCCACCCACTCACTCACCCACTCACACACTCACTCACCCACTCACTTACGCACTCACTTACCCACTCACTTACCCACTCACCCACTCACTCACCCACTCAACCATTCACTCACTCACCCACTCACTCACACACTCACTCACAAATTCACACACCCACTCACTCACCCACTCACTCACCATCTCACCATCTCACTCACCATCTCACCCACCCACTGTAGCCTTAACAAACTGTTGTGGCAAGTGGTGCTAGACAGTAACTATGAAGGCCGGCACGGCACTCGTGTGGGTGGGTGGCCAGCACCACGCGTGGACACCTTCCTCACCCCTGTGGGTGACTGTGAGTGACTGTGTGAGTGACTGTGAGTGACTGTGTGTGACTGTGTGAGTGACTGTGTGTGACTGTGAGTGACTGTGTGTGACTGTGTGAGTGACTGTGTGAGTGACTGTGTGAGTGACTGTGTGAGTGACTGTGTGAGTGACTGTGAGTGTGACTGTGAGTGTGACTGTGTGAGTGACTGTGTGAGTGACTGTGTGAGTGACTGTGTGAGTGACTGTGAGTGACTGTGTGAGTGACTGTGAGTGACTGTGTGAGTGACTGTGTGCCTGTGTGAGTGACTGTGAGTGACTGTGTGAGTGACTGTGTGAGTGACTGTGTGAGTGACTGTGTGAGTGACTGTGAGTGACTGTGTGAGTGACTGTGAGTGACTGTGTGAGTGACTGTGAGTGACTGTGTGAGTGACTGTGTGCCTGTGTGAGTGACTGTGAGTGACTGTGTGAGTGACTGTGTGAGTGACTGTGTGAGTGACTGTGAGTGACTGTGTGTGACTGTGTGAGTGACTGTGTGCCTGTGTGAGTGACTCTGAGTGACTGTGTGAGTGACTGAGTGACTGTGTGAGTGAATGTGAGTGACTATGAGTGATTGTGAGTGACTGAGTGACTCTGAGTGACTATGAGTGACTGTGAGTGACTGTGTGAGTGACTGTGAGTGACTGTGTGAGTGACTGTGTGAGTGACTTTGTGAGTGACTGTGAGTGACTATGAGTGACTGTGTGACTGTGTTAGTGACTGTGTGGCTGTGTGAGTGACGGAGTGACTGAGTGAGTGACTGTGAGTGACTGTGAGTGACTGTGAGTGAATGTGAGTGACTCTGAGTGACTGTGTGAGTGACTATGAGTGACTGTATGTGTGAATGTAATTGACTGTGAGTGACAATGAGTGACTATGAGTGACTGTGTGAGTGACTGTGTGAGTGACTGAGTGACTGTGTGAGTGACTGAGTGACTAATTGACTGTGAATGACTGCGAATGACTATGAGTGACTGTGTGAGTGACCATGAGTGACTTGTGTGAGCGACCCACCCACTCAATCACCCACTCAATCACCCACTTACTCACCCACTCACTCACTCACCCACTCACTCACCCACTCACTCACCCACTCACCCATTCACTCACTCACCCACTCACCCACTCACCCACTTACTCACCAATTCACCAACACACTCACCCACTCACTCACCCACTCACCACTCACTCACCCACTCACCCACTCACTCACCCATTCACTCACCCACTCACTCACCCACTCACTCACCCACTCACTCACTCACTCACCCACACACTCACCCACTCACTCACCCACTCACTCACCCACTCACTCACCCTCACACTCACCCACTCACTCACCCACTCACCCACTCACTCACCCACTTACTCACCCACTCACTCACTCACCCACTCACCCACTCACCCATTCACTCACTCACCCACTCACTCACCCACTCACTCACCAATTCACCCACCCACTCACCCACTCACTCACCCACTCACCACTCACCCACTCACTCACCCATTCACTCACCCACTCACTCACCCACTCACTCACCCACTCACTCACCCACTCACCCATTCACTCACTCACCCACTCACCCACTCACCCACTTACTCACCAATTCACCCACACACTCACCCACTCACTCACCCACTCACCACTCACTCACCCACTCACCCACTCACTCACCCATTCACTCACCCACTCACTCACCCACTCACTCACTCACTCACCCACACACTCACCCACTCACTCACCCACTCACTCACCCACTCACTCACCCACTTACTCACCCTCACACTCACCCACTCACTCACCCACTCACCCACTCACTCACCCACTTACTCACCCACTCACTCACTCACCCACTCACTCACCCACTCACCCATTCACTCACTCACCCACTCACTCACCCACTCACTCACCAATTCACCCACCCACTCACCCACTCACTCACCCACTCACCACTCACCCACTCACTCACCCATTCACTCACCCACTCACTCACCCACTCACTCACTCACTCACCCACACACTCACCCACTCACTCACCCACTCACTCACTCACTCACCCACTCACTCACCCACTCACTCACCCTCACACTCACCCACTCACTCACCCACTCACCCACTCACCCACTCACTCACCCACTCACTCACCAATTCACCCACCCACTCACCCACTCACTCACCCATTGACCACTCACTCACCCACTCACTCACTCACCCACTCACTCACCCACTCACTCACCCTCACACTCACCCACTCACTCACCCATTCATTCACCCACTCACTCACCCACTCATTCACTCACCCACACACTCACCTACTCACTCACCCACTCACTCACCCACTCACTCACTCACTCACCCACTCACTCACCCACTCACTCACCCACTCACTCACCCTCACACTCACCCACTCACTCACCCACTCACCCACCACTCACCCACTTACTCACCCACTCACTCACTCACCCACTCACTCACCCACTCACCCACTCACACACTCACTCACTCACCCACTCACTCACCCACTTTACTCACCCACCCACTCACTCAACCACTCACACACTCACTCACCCACTCACTTACGCACTCACTTACCCACTCACCCACTCACTCACCCACTAACGCATTCACTCACTCACCCACTCACTCACCCACTCACTCACCAATTCACACACCCACTCACTCACCCTCACCCACTCACTCACCCACTCACCCAATCATTCACCCACTCACTCACCCACTCACACACTCACCAACCCACCCACTCACTCACCCACTTTACTCACCCACCCACTCACTCACCCACTCACTTACGCACTCACTTACCCACTCACCCACTCACTCACCCACTCACTCACTCACCTACTCACTCACTCACCCATTCACCCATCCACTCACCCACTCACTCACCCACTCACCACCCACTCACTCACCCACTCACTCACCCACTCACCCACTCACACACTCACTCACTCACCCACTCACTCACCCACTCACCCATTCACTCACTCACCCACTCACTCACTCACCAATTCACCCACCCACTCACCCACTCACTCACCCACTCACCACTCACCCACTCACTCACCCATTCACTCACCCACTCACTCACCCACTCACTCACCCACTCACTCACCCACTCACCCATTCACTCACTCACCCACTCACCCACTTACTCACCAATTCACCCACACACTCACCCACTCACCCACCCACTCACCACTCACTCACCCACTCACTCACCCATTCACTCACCCACTCACTCACCCACTCACTCACTCACTCACCCACACACTCACCCACTCACTCACCCACTCACTCACCCACTCACTCACCCACTTACTCACCCTCACACTCACCCACTCACTCACCCACTCACCCACTCACTCACCCACTTACTCACCCACTCACTCACTCACCCACTCACTCACCCATTCACTCACTCACCCACTCACTCACCCACTCACTCACCAATTCACCCACCCACTCACCCACTCACTCACCCACTCACCACTCACCCACTCACTCACCCATTCACTCACCCACTCACTCACTCACTCACTCACCCACACACTCACCCACTCACTCACTCACCCACTCACTCACTCACTCACCCACTCACTCACCCACTCACTCACCCTCACACTCACCCACTCACTCACCCACTCACCCACTCACTCACCCACTCACTCACCAATTCACCCACCCACTCACCCACTCACTCACCCATTGACCACTCACTCACCCACTCACTCACTCACCCACTCACTCACCCACTCACTCACCCTCACACTCACCCACTCACTCACCCATTCATTCACCCACTCACTCACCCACTCACTCACTCACCCACACACTCACCTACTCACTCACCCACTCACTCACTCACCCACTCACCCACCACTCACCCACTTACTCACCCACTCACTCACTCACCCACTCACTCACCCACTCACCCACTCACACACTCACTCACTCACCCACTCACTCACCCACTTTACTCACCCACCCACTCACTCAACCACTCACACACTCACTCACCCACTCACTTACGCACTCACTTACCCACTCACCCACTCACTCACCCACTCACGCATTCACTCACTCACCCACTCACTCACCAATTCACACACCCACTCACTCACCCTCAGCCACTCACTCACCCACTCACCCAATCATTCACCCACTCACTCACCCACTCACACACTCACCAACCCACCCACTCACTCACCCACTTTACTCACCCACCCACTCACTCACCCACTCACTTACGCACTCACTTACCCACTCACCCACTCACTCACCCACTCACTCACTCACCTACTCACTCACTCACCCATTCACCCATCCACTCACCCACTCACTCACCCACTCACCACCCACTCACTCACCCACTCACTCACCCACTCACCCACTCACACACTCACTCACTCACCCACTCACTCACCCACTTTCCTCACCCACCCACTCACTCACCCACTCACACACTCACTCACCCACTCACTTACGCACTCACTTACCCACTCACCCACTCACTCACCCACTCACCCATTCACTCACTCACCCACTCACCCACTCACTCACACACTCACTCACTCACCCACACACTCACCCACTCACCACTCACTCACCCATTCACTCACCAACTCACTCACCCACTCACTCACTCACCCACACACTCACCCACTCACTCACCTACTCACTCACTCACCTACTCACTCACTCACCCACTCACTCACTCTCCCACTCACTCACCGACTCACTCACCCACTCAATCACCCTCACCCACCCACTCACTCACCCACTCACCCAATTACTCACCCACTCACTCACCCACTCACTCACTCACCAACCCACCCACTCACTCACCCACTCACTCACTCACCCACTCACTCACTCACTCACCCATTCACACATCCACTCACCCACTCACTCACCCACTCACCACCCACTCACTCACCCACCCACCCACTCACTCACCCACGCACTCACTCACCCACTAAATCACCCACTCACTCACCATCTCACTCACCCACTCGATCACCCTCTCATTCCCCCATTCAATCACCCACTCGCTCGACATCTCACTCACTCACCCACTCACTCACCCACCCACTCACTCACTCACCCACTCACTCACCATCTCACTCACCCTCTCATTCACCCACTCACTCACAGTCTTACTCACCATCTCCCTCACCCACTCATTCACCCACTCACTCACCATCTCACTCACTCACCCACACACTCACTCACCCACTCACTCACCCTCACACTCACCCACTCACTCACCCTCACACTCACCCACTCACTCACCCACTCACTCACCCACTCACCACCCACTCACTCACCCACCCACCCACTCACCCACTCACTCACCCACTCACTCACCCACTCACTCACCCACTCGCCCACCACTCACCCACTTACTCACCCACTCACTCACTCACCCACTCACCCACTCACTCACTCACACACTCACTCACTCACCCACTCACCCACTTTACTCACCCACCCACTCACTCACCCACTCACTCACCCACTCACTCACCCTCACACTCACCCACTCACTCACCCATTCATTCACCCACTCACCCACTCACTCACTCACTCACCCACACACTCACCCACTCACTCACCCACTCACTCACTCACCCACTCACTCACCCACTCACTCACCCACTCACTCACCCTCACACTCACCCACCCATTTACTCACCCACTCACTCACTCACCCACTCACTCACCCACTCACCCACTCACACACTCACTCACTCACCCACTCACTCACCCACTTTACTCACCCACCCACTCACTCACCCACTCACTCACCCACTCACTTACGCACTCACTTACCCACTCACCCACTCACTCACCCACTCACCCATTCACTCACTCACCCACTCACCCACTCACTCACCCACTCAGTCACCAATTCACACACCCACTCACTCACCCTCACCCACTCACTCACCCACTCACCCAATCACTCACCCACTCACTCACCCACTCACACACTCACCAACCCACCCACTCACTCACCCACTTTACTCACCCACCCACTCACTCACTCACCCACCCACTCACTCACTCACCCACTCACTCACCATCTCACTCACCCTCTCATTCACCCACTCACTCACAGTCTTACTCACCATCTCCCTCACCCACTCATTCACCCACTCACTCACTCACCCACTCACTCACCCACTCACTCACTCACCCACTCACTCACCCACTCACTCACCCTCACACTCACCCACTCACTCACCCACTCGCCCACCACTCACCCACTTACTCACCCACTCACTCACTCACCCACTCACCCACTCACTCACCCACTCACCCACTCACACACTCACTCACTCACCCACTCACCCACTTTACTCACCCACCCACTCACTCACCCACTCACTCACCATCTCACTCACCCTCTCATTCACCCACTCACTCACCATCTTACTCAACATCTCCCTCACCCACTCACTCACCCACTCACTCACCCACTCACTCACCCTCACACTCACCCACTCACTCACCCACTCACTCACCCACTCATCCACTCACTCACCCACTCACTCACCAATTCACCCACCCACTCACCCACTCACTCACCCATTCACCACTCACTCACCCACTCACTCACTCACTCACCCACTCACCCACTCACTCACCCACTCACTCACCCTCACACTCACCCACTCACTCACCCATTCATTCACCCACTCACCCAATCACTCACTCACCCACTCACTTACGCACTCACTTACCCACTCACTTACCCACTCACCCACTCACTCACCCACTCACCCATTCACTCACTCACCCACTCACTCACACACTCACTCACAAATTCACACACCCACTCACTCACCCACTCACTCACCATCTCACCATCTCACTCACCATCTCACCCACCCACTGTAGCCTTAACAAACTGTTGTGGCAAGTGGTGCTAGACAGTAACTATGAAGGCCGGCACGGCACTCGTGTGGGTGGGTGGCCAGCACCACGCGTGGACACCTTCCTCACCCCTGTGGGTGACTGTGTGTGACTGTGAGTGACTGTGAGTGACTGTGTGTGACTGTGTGAGTGACTGTGTGCCTGTGTGAGTGACTCTGAGTGACTGTGTGAGTGACTGAGTGACTGTGTGAGTGAATGTGAGTGACTATGAGTGATTGTGAGTGACTGAGTGACTCTGAGTGACTATGAGTGACTGTGAGTGACTGTGAGAGTGACTGTGAGTGACTGTGTGAGTGACTGTGTGAGTGACTTTGTGAGTGACTGTGAGTGACTGTGAGTGACTATGAGTGACTGTGTGACTGTGTGAGTGACTGTGTGGCTGTGTGAGTGACGGAGTGACTGAGTGAGTGACTGTGAGTGACTGTGAGTGACTGTGAGTGAATGTGAGTGACTCTGAGTGACTGTGTGAGTGACTATGAGTGACTGTATGTGTGAATGTAATTGACTGTGAGTGACAATGAGTGACTATGAGTGACTGTGTGAGTGACTGTGTGAGTGACTGAGTGACTGTGTGAGTGACTGAGTGACTAATTGACTGTGAATGACTGCGAATGACTATGAGTGACTGTGTGAGTGACCATGAGTGACTTGTGTGAGCGACCCACCCACTCAATCACCCACTCAATCACCCACTTACTCACCCACTCACTCACTCACCCACTCACTCACCCACTCACTCACCCACTCACCCATTCACTCACTCACCCACTCACCCACTCACCCACTTACTCACCAATTCACCCACACACTCACCCACTCACTCACCCACTCACCACTCACTCACCCACTCACCCACTCACTCACCCATTCACTCACCCACTCACTCACCCATTCACTCACCCACTCACTCACCCACTCACTCACTCACTCACCCACACACTCACCCACTCACTCACCCACTCACTCACCCACTTACTCACCCTCACACTCACCCACTCACTCACCCACTCACCCACTCACTCACCCACTTACTCACCCACTCACTCACTCACCCACTCACTCACCCACTCACCCATTCACTCACTCACCCACTCACTCACCCACTCACTCACCAATTCACCCACCCACTCACCCACTCACTCACCCACTCACCACTCACCCACTCACTCACCCATTCACTCACCCACTCACTCACCCACTCACTCACCCACTCACTCACCCACTCACCCATTCACTCACTCACCCACTCACCCACTCACCCACTTACTCACCAATTCACCCACACACTCACCCACTCACTCACCCACTCACCACTCACTCACCCACTCACCCACTCACTCACCCATTCACTCACCCACTCACTCACCCACTCACTCACTCACTCACCCACACACTCACCCACTCACTCACCCACTCACTCACCCACTCACTCACCCACTTACTCACCCTCACACTCACCCACTCACTCACCCACTCACCCACTCACTCACCCACTTACTCACCCACTCACTCACTCACCCACTCACTCACCCACTCACCCACTCACCCATTCACTCACTCATTCACTCACTCACCCACTCACCCACTCACTCACCAATTCACCCACCCACTCACCCACTCACTCACCCACTCACCACTCACCCACTCACTCACCCACTCACTCACCCATTCACTCACCCACTCACTCACTCACTCACCCACACACTCACCCACTCACTCACCCACCCACTCACTCACTCACCCACTCACTCACCCACTCACTCACCCTCACACTCACCCACTCACTCACCCACTCACCCACTCACTCACCCACTCACTCACCAATTCACCCACCCACTCACCCACTCACTCACCCATTGACCACTCACTCACCCACTCACTCACTCACCCACTCACTCACCCACTCACTCACCCTCACACTCACCCACTCACTCACCCATTCATTCACCCACTCACTCACCCACTCACTCACTCACCCACACACTCACCTACTCACTCACCCACTCACTCACCCACTCACTCACCCACTCACCCACCACTCACCCACTTACTCACCCACTCACTCACTCACCCACTCACTCACCCACTCACTCACCCACTCACTCACCCTCACACTCACCCACTCACTCACCCACTCACCCACCACTCACCCACTTACTCACCCACTCACTCACTCACCCACTCACTCACCCACTCACCCACTCACACACTCACTCACTCACCCACTCACTCACCCACTTTACTCACCCACCCACTCACTCAACCACTCACACACTCACTCACCCACTCACTTACGCACTCACTTACCCACTCACCCACTCACTCACCCACTCACGCATTCACTCACTCACCCACTCACTCACCCACTCACTCACCAATTCACACACCCACTCACTCACCCTCACCCACTCACTCACCCACTCACCCAATCATTCACCCACTCACTCACCCACTCACACACTCACCAACCCACCCACTCACTCACCCACTTTACTCACCCACCCACTCACTCACCCACTCACTTACGCACTCACTTACCCACTCACCCACTCACTCACCCACTCACTCACTCACCTACTCACTCACTCCCCCATTCACCCATCCACTCACCCACTCACTCACCCACTCACCACCCACTCACTCACCCACTCACTCACCCACTCACCCACTCACACACTCACTCACTCACCCACTCACTCACCCACTTTACTCACCCACCCACTCACTCACCCACTCACACACTCACTCACCCACTCACTTACGCACTCACTTACCCACTCACCCACTCACTCACCCACTCACCCATTCACTCACTCACCCACTCACCCACTCACTCACACACTCACTCACTCACCCACACACTCACCCACTCACCACTCACTCACCCATTCACTCACCCTCACACTCACCCACTCACTCACCCACTCACTCACCCACTCACCACCCACTCACTCACCCACTCACTTACTCACCCACACACTCACCCACTCACTCACCTACTCACTCACTCACCTACTCACTCACTCACCCACTCACTCACTCTCCCACTCACTCACCGACTCACTCACCCACTCACTCACCCTCACCCACCCACTCACTCACCCACTCACCCAATTACTCACCCACTCACTCACCCACTCACTCACTCACCAACCCACCCACTCACTCACCCACTCACTCACTCACCCACTCACTCACTCACTCACCCATTCACACATCCACTCACCCACTCACTCACCCACTCACCACCCACTCACTCACCCACCCACCCACTCACTCACCCACGCACTCACTCACCCACTAAATCACCCACTCACTCACCATCTCACTCACCCACTCGATCACCCTCTCATTCCCCCATTCAATCACCCACTCGCTCGACATCTCACTCACTCACCCACTCACTCACCCACACACTCACTCACTCACCCACTCACTCACCATCTCACTCACCCTCTCATTCACCCACTCACTCACAGTCTTACTCACCATCTCCCTCACCCACTCATTCACCCACTCACTCACCATCTCACTCACTCACCCACACACTCACTCACCCACTCACTCACCCTCACACTCACCCACTCACTCACCCTCACACTCACCCACTCACTCACCCACTCACTCACCCACTCACCACCCACTCACTCACCCACCCACTCACTCACCCACGCACTCACTCACCCACTAAATCACCCACTCACTCACCATCTCACTCACCCACTCGCTCACCCTCTCATTCCCCCATTCAATCACCCACTCGCTCGACATCTCACTCACTCACCCAATCACTCACCCACCCACTCACTCACTCACCCACTCACTCACCATCTCACTCACCCTCTCATTCACCCACTCACTCACAGTCTTACTCACCATCTCCCTCACGCACTCATTCACCCACTCACTCACTCACCCACTCACTCACCCACTCACTCACCCACTCACTCACCCTCACACTCACCCACTCACTCACCCACTCGCCCACCACTCACCCACTTACTCACCCACTCACTCACTCACCCACTCACTCACCCACTCACACACTCACTCACTCACCCACTCACCCACTTTACTCACCCACCCACTCACTCACCCACTCACTCACCATCTCACTCACCCTCTCATTCACCCACTCACTCACCATCTTACTCAACATCTCCCTCACCCACTCATTCACCCACTCACTCACCATCTCACTCACCATCTCACTCACGCACTCACTCACTCACCATCTCACCCACCCACTGTAGCCTTAACAAACTGTTGTGGCAAGTGGTGCTAGACAGTAACTATGAAGGCCGGCACGGCACTCGTGTGGGTGGGTGGCCAGCACCACGCGTGGACACCTTCCTCACCCCTGTGGGTGACTGTGAGTGACTGTGTGAGTGACTGTGTGAGTGACTGTGAGTGACTGTGTGAGTGACTGTGTGAGTGACTGTGAGTGACTGTGTGAGTGACTGTGAGTGACTGTGTGAGTGACTGTGTGAGTGACTGTGTGAGTGACTATGAATGACTGTGTAATTGACTGTGTGAGTGACTGAGTGACTGTGAGTGACTATGAGTGACTGTGTGACTGTGTGAGTGACTGTGTGACTGTGTGAGTGACTGAGTGACTGTGTGAGTGACTGTGATTCACTATGAGTGACTGTGTGACTGTGTGAGTGACTCTGAGTGACTGTGTGAGTGACCATGAGTGACTGAGTGACTGTGTGAGTGACTGTTTGAGTGACTGTGAGTGACTATGAGTGACTGTGTGAGTGACTGTGAGTGACTGTGAGTGACTGTGTGAGTGACTGTGAGTGACTGTGTGAGTGACTGTGTGAGTGACTGTGTAATTGACTGTGTGAGTGACTGAGTGACTGTGAGTGACTGTGAGTGACTGTGTGAGTGACTGTGTGAGTGACTATGAGTGACTGTGAGTGACTGTGTGTGGCTGTGTGAGTGACTGTGAGTGACTGTGTGTGACTGTGTGAGTGACTGAGTGACGGTGAGTGACTGTGGGTGACTGTGTGAGTGACTTTGTGAGTGACTGTGAGTGACTACGAGTGACTGTGTGAATGACTATGAGTGACTGTGTGAATGACTGTGTGGGTGAATGTGTGAGTGACTGTGTGGGTGACTATGATTGACTGAGTGACTGTAATTGACTGTGTGAGTGACTATGAGTGACTATGAGTGACTGTGTGTGTGACTCTGAGTGACTCCGAGTGACTCTGAATGACTGTGTGAGTGACTGTGTGAGTGACTGTGAGTTACTATGAGTGACTGAGTGGGACATCTGTTAAACTATTGGGACATCTGTGAAACTACTGGGACATCTGTAAAACTACTGGGACATATGTGAACCTATTGGGACATCCGTGAAACTATTGGGACATCTGTGAAACTATTGGGACATCTGTGAAACAACTGGGACATCTGTTAAACTATTGGGACATCTGTTAAACTCCTGGAACATCTGTGAAACTATTGGGACATGGGTTAAACTATTGGGACATCTGTTAAAATATTGGGACATCTGTGAAACTACTGGTACATCTGTGAAACTATTGCGACATCTGTGAAACTACTGGGACATCTGTTAAACTACTGGGACATCTGTTAAACTATTGGGACATCTGTGAAACTACTGGGACATATGTGAACCTATTGGGAAATCTGTGAAACTATTGGGACATCTGTGAAACTATTGGGACATCTGTGAAACTACTGGTACATCTGTGAAACTATTGGGACATCTGTGAAACTACTGGGACATCTGTTAAACTACTGGGACATCTGTTAAACTATTGGGACATCTGTGAAACTACTGGGACATCTGTAAAACTACTTGGACATATGTGAACCTATTGGGACATCTGTGAAACTATTGGGACATCTGTGAAACTATTGGGACATCTGTTAAACTCCTGGAACATCTGTGAAACTAATGGGACATGGGTGAAACTATTGGGACATCTGTTAAACTCTTGGGACATCTGTGAAACTACTGGTACATCTGTGAAACTATTTGGACATCTGTGAAACTACTGGGACATCTGTTAAACTACTGGGACATCTGTTAAACTATTGGGACATCTGTGAAACTACTGGGACATCTGTAAAACTACTGGGACATATGTGAAGCTATTGGGACATCTGTGAAACTATTGGGACATCTGTGAAACTATTGGGACATCTGTGAAACTATGGGGACATCTGGGAAACTAATGGGACATATGTAAAACTATTGGGGCGTCTGTGAAACTACTGGGACATGTGTGAAACTACTGGGACATCTGTAAAACTACTGGGACATCTATTAAACTATTGGGACATCTGTGAAACTATGGGGACATCTGTGAAACTAATGGGACATATGTGAAACTATTGGGACATCTGTGAAACTACTAGTACATCTGTGAAACTATTGGGACATCTGTGAAACTATTGGGACATCTGTGAAACTACTGGTACATCTGGGAAACTATTGGGACATCTGTTAAACTATGGGGACATCTGTGAAACTAATGGGACATCTGTGAAACTACTGGGACATCTGTTAAACTACTGGGACATCTGTTAAACTATTGGGACATCTGTGAAACTACTGGGACATCTGTAAAACTACTGGGACATATGTGAACCTATTGGGACATCTGTTAAACTATTGGGACATCTGTGAAACTATTGGGACATCTGTAAAACAACTGGGACATCTGTTAAACTATTGGGACATCTGTTAAACTCCTGGAACATCTGTGAAACTATTGGGACATGGGTGAAACTATTGGGACACCTGTTAAACTATTGGGACATCTGTGAAACTACTGGTACATCTGTGAAACTATTTGGACATCTGTGAAACTACTGGGACATCTGTTAAACTACTGGGACATCTGTTAAACTATTGGGACATCTGTGAAACTACTGGGACATCTGTAAAACTACTGGGACATATGTGAACCTATTGGGACATCTCTTAAACTATTGGGACATCTGTGAAACTATTGGGACATCTGTAAAACAACTGGGACATCTGTTAAACTATTGGGACATCTGTTAAACTCCTGGAACATCTGTGAAACTATTGGGACATGGGTGAAACTATTGGGACATCTGTTAAACTATTGGGACATCTGTGAAACTACTGGTACATCTGTGAAACTATTGCGACATCTGTGAAACTACTGGGACATCTGTTAAACTACTGGGACATCTGTTAAACTATTGGGACATCTGTGAAACTACTGGGACATCTGTAAAACTACTGGGACATATGTGAACCTATTGGGACATTTGTGAAACTATTGGGACATCTGTGAAACTATTGGGACATCTGTGAAACTATGGGGACATCTGGGAAACTAATGGGACATATGTAAAACTATTGGGGCGTCTGTGAAACTACTGGGACATGTGTGAAACTACTGGGACATCTGTGAAACTACTAGTACATCTGTGAAACTATTGGGACATCTGTGAAACTATTGGGACATCTGTAAAACAACTGGGACATCTGTTAAACTATTGGGACATCTGTTAAACTCCTGGAACATCTGTGAAACTATTGGGACATGGGTGAAACTATTGGGACATCTGTTAAACTATTGGGACATCTGTGAAACTACTGGTACATCTGTGAAACTATTGCGACATCTGTGAAACTACTGGGACATCTGTTAAACTACTGGGACATCTGTTAAACTATTGGGACATCTGTGAAACTACTGGGACATCTGTAAAACTACTGGGACATATGTGAACCTATTGGGACATTTGTGAAACTATTGGGACATCTGTGAAACTATTGGGACATCTGTGAAACTATGGGGACATCTGGGAAACTAATGGGACATATGTAAAACTATTGGGGCGTCTGTGAAACTACTGGGACATGTGTGAAACTACTGGGACATCTGTGAAACTACTAGTACATCTGTGAAACTATTGGGACATCTGTGAAACTATTGGGACATCTGTGAAACTACTGGTACATCTGTGAAACTATGGGGACATCTGTGAAACTATTGGGACATCTGGGAAACTATTGGGACATCTGTGAAACTATGGGGACATCTGTGAAACTAATGGGACATCTGTGAAACTACTGGGACATCTGTAAAACTACTGGGTCATATGTGAATCTATTGGGACATCTGTTGAACTACTGGGACATCTGTTAAACTATTGGGACATCTGTGAAACTATGGGGACATCTGTTAACCTACTGGGATATCTGTAAATCTACTGGGACATCTGTGAAACGATTGGGACATCTGTGAAACTATGGGGACATCTGTTAACCTACTGGGACATCTGTGAAACTACTGGGACATCTGTTAAACTACTGGGACATCTGTGAAACTATGGGGACATCTGTGAAACAAATGGGACATAGGTGAAGCTATTGGGACATCTGTGGAACTATTGGGACATCTGTGAAACTATGGGGACATCTGTTAAACTAATGGGACATCTGTGAAACTATTGGGACATGGGTGAAACTATTGGGACATCTGTTAAACTATTGGGACATCTGTGAAACTACTGGTACATCTGTGAAACTATTGGGACATCTGTAAAACTACTGGGACATCTGTTAAACTACTGGGACATCTGTTAAACTATTGGGACATCTGTGAAACTACTGGGACATCTGTAAAACTACTTGGACATATGTGAACCTAGTGGGACATCTGTGAAACTATTGGGACATCTGTGAAACTATTGGGACATCTGTGAAACTATGGGGACATCTGTGAAACTAATGGGACATCTGTGAAACTATTGGGAGATCTGTGAAACTATGAGAACATCTGGGAAACTAATGGGACATATGTGAAACTATTGGGGCGTCTGTGAAGCTATTGGGAGATCTGTGAAACTATGGGGACATCTGGGAAACTAATGGGACATATGTGAAACTATTGGGGCGTCTGTGAAACTTCTGGGACATGTGTGAAACTACTGGGCCATCTGTAATACTACTGGGACATATGTGAAACTATTGGGACATCTGTGAAACTATGGGGACATCTCTTAACCTACTGGGATATCTGTAAAACTACTGGGACATCTGTGAAACGATTGAGACATCTGTGAAACTATGGGGACATCTGTTAACCTACTGGGACATCTGTGAAACTACTGGGACATCTGTTAAACTACTGGGACATCTGTTAAACTATTGGGACATCTGTGAAACTACTGGGACATCTGTAAAACTACTGGGACACATGTGAACCTATTGGGACATCTGTTAAACTATTGGGACATCTGTTAAACTATTGGGACATCTGTGAAACTACTGGTACATCTGTGAAACTATTGGGACATCTGTGAAACTACTGGGACATCTGTTAAACTACTGGGACATCTGTTAAACTATTGGGACATCTGTGAAACTACTGGGACATCTGTAAAACTACTGGGACATATGTGAACCTATTGGGACATCTCTTAAACTATTGGGACATCTGTGAAACTATTGGGACATCTGTAAAACAACTGGGACATCTGTTAAACTATTGGGACATCTGTTAAACTCCTGGAACATCTGTGAAACTATTGGGACACGGGTGAAACTATTGGGACATCTGTTAAACTATTGGGACATCTGTGAAACTATTGGGACATCTGTGAAACTACTGGTACATCTGTGAAACTATTGGGACATCTGTGAAATTATTGGGACATCTGTGAAACTACTGGTACATCTGTGAAACTATGGGGACATCTGTGAAACTAATGGGACATCTGTGATACTACTGGGACATCTGTAAAACTACTGGGTCATATGTGAATCTATTGGGACATCTGTTGAACTACTGGGACATCTGTTAAACTATTGGGACATCTGTGAAACTATGGGGACATCTGTTAACCTACTGGGATATCTGTACAACTACTGGGACATCTGTGAAACGATTGGGACATCTGTGAAACTATGGGGACATCTGTTAACCTACTGGGACATCTGTGAAACTACTGGGACATCTGTTAAACTACTGGGACATCTGTGAAACTATTGGGACATCTGTGAAACAAATGGGACATAGGTGAAACTATTGGGACATCTGTGGAACTATTGGGACATCTGTGAAACTATGGGGACATCTGTTAAACTAATGGGACATCTGTGAAACTATTGGGACATGGGTGAAACTATTGGGACATCTGTTAAACTATTGGGACATCTGTGAAACTATTGGTACATCTGTGAAACTACTGGGACATCTGTTAAACTACTGGGAAATCTGTTAAACTATTGGGACATCTGTGAAACTACTGGGACATCTGTGAAACTATTGGGACATCTGTGAAACTATGGGGACATCTGTGAAACTAATGGGACATCTTTGAAACTATTGGGAGATCTGTGAAACTATGGGGACATCTGGGAAACTAATGGGACATATGTGAAACTATTAGGCCGTTTGTGAAACTATTGGGAGATCTGTGAAACTATGGGGACATCTGGGAAACTAATGGGACATATGTGAAACTATTGGGGCGTCTGTGAAACTACTGGGACATGTGTGAAACTACTGGGCCATCTGTAATACTACTGGGACATATGTGAAACTATTGGGACATCTGTGAAACTATGGGGACATCTCTTAACCTACTGGGATATCTGTAAAACTACTGTGACATCTGTGAAACGATTGAGACATCTGTGAAACTATGGGGACATCTGTTAACCTACTGGACATCTGTGAAACTACTGGGACATCTGTTAAACTACTGGGACATCTGTTAAACTATTGGGACATCTGTGAAACTACTGGGACATCTGTAAAACTACTGGGACATATGTGAACCTATTGGGACATCTGTGAAACGATTGGGACATCTGTTAAACTATGGGGACATCTGTTAACCTACTGGGACATCTGTGAAACTACTGGGACATCTGTTAAACTACTGGGACATCTGTGAAACTATTGGGACATCTGTGAAACAAATGGGACATAGGTGAAACTATTGGGACATCTGTGGAACTATTGGGACATCTGTGAAACTATGGGGACATCTGTTAAACTAATGGGACATCTGTGAAACTATTGGGACATGGGTGAAACTATTGGGACATCTGTTAAACTATTGGGACATCTGTGAAACTACTGGTACATCTGTGAAACTATTGGTACATCTGTGAAACTACTGGACATCTGTTAAACTACTGGGAAATCTGTTAAACTATTGGGACATCTGTGAAACTACTGGGACATCTGTGAAACTATTGGGACATCTGTGAAACTATGGGGACATCTGTGAAACTAATGGGACATCTGTGAAACTATTCGGAGATCTGTGAAACTATGGGGACATCTGGGAAACTAATGGGACATATGTGAAACTATTGGGCCGTCTGTGAAACTATTGGGAGATCTGTGAAACTATGGGGACATCTGGGAAACTAATGGGACATATGTGAAACCATTGGGGCGTCTGTGAAACTACTGGGACATGTGTGAAACTACTGGGCCATCTGTAATACTACTGGGACATACGTGAAACTATTGGGACATCTGCGAAACTATGGGGACATCTCTTAACCTACTGGGATATCTGTAAAACTACTGGGACATCTGTGAAACGATTGAGACATCTGTGAAACTATGGGGACATCTGTTAACCTACTGGGGCATCTGTGAAACTACTGGGACATCTGTTAAACTACTGGGACATCTGTTAAACTATTGGGACATCTGTAAAACTACTGGGACATCTGTAAAACTACTGGGACATATGTGAACCTATTGGGACATCTGTTAAACTATTGGGACATCTGTGAAACTAGGGGGACATCTGTGAAACTAATGGGACATATGTGAAACTATTGGGACATCTGTGAAACTACTAGTACATCTGTGAAACTATTGGGACATCTGTGAAACTATTGGGACATCTGTGAAACTACTGGTACATTTGTGAAACTATGGGGACATCTGTGAAACTATTGGGACATCTGGGAAACTATTGGGACATCTGTGAAACTATGGGGACATCTGTGAAACTAATGGGACATCTGTGAAACTACTGGGACATCTGTAAAACTACTGGGTCATATGTGAATCTATTGGGACATCTGTTGAACTACTGGGACATCTGTTAAACTATTGGGACATCTGTGAAACTATGGGGACATCTGTTAACCTACTGGGATATTTGTAAAACTACTGGGACATCTGTGAAACGATTGGGACATCTGTGAAACTATGGGGACATCTGTGAAACTATGGGGACATCTGTTAACCTACTGGGACATCTGTGAAACTACTGGGACATCTGTTAAACTACTGGGACATCTGTGAAACTACTGGGACATCTGTTAAACTATTGGAACATCTGTTAAACTACTGGTACATCTGTGATACTATTGGGACATCTGTTAAACTATTGGGACATCTGTGAAACTACTGGGACATCTGTAAAACTACTGGGACATATTTGAACCTATTGGGACATCTCTTAAACTATTGGGACATCTGTGAAACTATTGGGACATCTGTAAAACAACTGGGACATCTGTTAAACTATTGGGACATCTGTTAAACTCCTGGAACATCTGTGAAACTATTGGGACATGGGTGAAACTATTGGGACATCTGTTAAACTATTGGGACATCTGTGAAACTACTGGTACATCTGTGAAACTATTGCGACATCTGTGAAACTACTGGGACATCTGTTAAACTACTGGGACATCTGTTAAACTATTGGGACATCTGTGAAACTACTGGGACATCTGTAAAACTACTGGGACATATGTGAACCTATTGGGACATTTGTGAAACTATTGGGACATCTGTGAAACTATTGGGACATCTGTGAAACTATGGGGACATCTGGGAAACTAATGGGACATATGTAAAACTATTGGGGCGTCTGTGAAACTACTGGGACATGTGTGAAACTACTGGGACATCTGTGAAACTACTAGTACATCTGTGAAACTATTGGGACATCTGTGAAACTATTGGGACATCTGTGAAACTACTGGTACATCTGTGAAACTATGGGGACATCTGTGAAACTATTGGGACATCTGGGAAACTATTGGGACATCTGTGAAACTATGGGGACATCTGTGAAACTAATGGGACATCTGTGAAACTACTGGGACATCTGTAAAACTACTGGGTCATATGTGAATCTATTGGGACATCTGTTGAACTACTGGGACATCTGTTAAACTATTGGGACATCTGTGAAACTATGGGGACATCTGTTAACCTACTGGGATATCTGTAAATCTACTGGGACATCTGTGAAACGATTGGGACATCTGTGAAACTATGGGGACATCTGTTAACCTACTGGGACATCTGTGAAACTACTGGGACATCTGTTAAACTACTGGGACATCTGTGAAACTATGGGGACATCTGTGAAACAAATGGGACATAGGTGAAGCTATTGGGACATCTGTGGAACTATTGGGACATCTGTGAAACTATGGGGACATCTGTTAAACTAATGGGACATCTGTGAAACTATTGGGACATGGGTGAAACTATTGGGACATCTGTTAAACTATTGGGACATCTGTGAAACTACTGGTACATCTGTGAAACTATTGGGACATCTGTGAAACTACTGGGACATCTGTTAAACTACTGGGACATCTGTTAAACTATTGGGACATCTGTGAAACTACTGGGACATCTGTAAAACTACTTGGACATATGTGAACCTAGTGGGACATCTGTGAAACTATTGGGACATCTGTGAAACTATTGGGACATCTGTGAAACTATGGGGACATCTGTGAAACTAATGGGACATCTGTGAAACTATTGGGAGATCTGTGAAACTATGAGAACATCTGGGAAACTAATGGGACATATGTGAAACTATTGGGGCGTCTGTGAAGCTATTGGGAGATCTGTGAAACTATGGGGACATCTGGGAAACTAATGGGACATATGTGAAACTATTGGGGCGTCTGTGAAACTTCTGGGACATGTGTGAAACTACTGGGCCATCTGTAATACTACTGGGACATATGTGAAACTATTGGGACATCTGTGAAACTATGGGGACATCTCTTAACCTACTGGGATATCTGTAAAACTACTGGGACATCTGTGAAACGATTGAGACATCTGTGAAACTATGGGGACATCTGTTAACCTACTGGGACATCTGTGAAACTACTGGGACATCTGTTAAACTACTGGGACATCTGTTAAACTATTGGGACATCTGTGAAACTACTGGGACATCTGTAAAACTACTGGGACACATGTGAACCTATTGGGACATCTGTTAAACTATTGGGACATCTGTTAAACTATTGGGACATCTGTGAAACTACTGGTACATCTGTGAAACTATTGGGACATCTGTGAAACTACTGGGACATCTGTTAAACTACTGGGACATCTGTTAAACTATTGGGACATCTGTGAAACTACTGGGACATCTGTAAAACTACTGGGACATATGTGAACCTATTGGGACATCTCTTAAACTATTGGGACATCTGTGAAACTATTGGGACATCTGTAAAACAACTGGGACATCTGTTAAACTATTGGGACATCTGTTAAACTCCTGGAACATCTGTGAAACTATTGGGACACGGGTGAAACTATTGGGACATCTGTTAAACTATTGGGACATCTGTGAAACTATTGGGACATCTGTGAAACTACTGGTACATCTGTGAAACTATTGGGACATCTGTGAAATTATTGGGACATCTGTGAAACTACTGGTACATCTGTGAAACTATGGGGACATCTGTGAAACTAATGGGACATCTGTGATACTACTGGGACATCTGTAAAACTACTGGGTCATATGTGAATCTATTGGGACATCTGTTGAACTACTGGGACATCTGTTAAACTATTGGGACATCTGTGAAACTATGGGGACATCTGTTAACCTACTGGGATATCTGTAAAACTACTGGGACATCTGTGAAACGATTGGGACATCTGTGAAACTATGGGGACATCTGTTAACCTACTGGGACATCTGTGAAACTACTGGGACATCTGTTAAACTACTGGGACATCTGTGAAACTATTGGGACATCTGTGAAACAAATGGGACATCTGTGAAACTATGGGGACATCTGTGAAACTAATGGGACATCTGTGAAACTATTGGGAGATCTGTGAAACTATGGGGACATCTGGGAAACTAATGGGACATATGTGAAACTATTAGGCCGTTTGTGAAACTATTGGGAGATCTGTGAAACTATGGGGACATCTGGGAAACTAATGGGACATATGTGAAACTATTGGGGCGTCTGTGAAACTACTGGGACATGTGTGAAACTACTGGGCCATCTGTAATACTACTGGGACATATGTGAAACTATTGGGACATCTGTGAAACTATGGGGACATCTCTTAACCTACTGGGATATCTGTAAAACTACTGTGACATCTGTGAAACGATTGAGACATCTGTGAAACTATGGGGACATCTGTTAACCTACTGGACATCTGTGAAACTACTGGGACATCTGTTAAACTACTGGGACATCTGTTAAACTATTGGGACATCTGTGAAACTACTGGGACATCTGTAAAACTACTGGGACATATGTGAACCTATTGGGACATCTGTGAAATGATTGGGACATCTGTTAAACTATGGGGACATCTGTTAACCTACTGGGACATCTGTGAAACTACTGGGACATCTGTTAAACTACTGGGACATCTGTGAAACTATTGGGACATCTGTGAAACAAATGGGACATAGGTGAAACTATTGGGACATCTGTGGAACTATTGGGACATCTGTGAAACTATGGGGACATCTGTTAAACTAATGGGACATCTGTGAAACTATTGGGACATGGGTGAAACTATTGGGACATCTGTTAAACTATTGGGACATCTGTGAAACTACTGGTACATCTGTGAAACTATTGGTACATCTGTGAAACTACTGGGACATCTGTTAAACTACTGGGAAATCTGTTAAACTTTTGGGACATCTGTGAAACTACTGGGACATCTGTGAAACTATTGGGACATCTGTGAAACTATGGGGACATCTGTGAAACTAATGGGACATCTGTGAAACTATTCGGAGATCTGTGAAACTATGGGGACATCTGGGAAACTAATGGGACATATGTGAAACTATTGGGCCGTCTGTGAAACTATTGGGAGATCTGTGAAACTATGGGGACATCTGGGAAACTAATGGGACATATGTGAAACCATTGGGGCGTCTGTGAAACTACTGGGACATGTGTGAAACTACTGGGCCATCTGTAATACTACTGGGACATATGTGAAACTATTGGGACATCTGCGAAACTATGGGGACATCTCTTAACCTACTGGGATATCTGTAAAACTACTGGGACATCTGTGAAACGATTGAGACATCTGTGAAACTATGGGGACATCTGTTAACCTACTGGGGCATCTGTGAAACTACTGGGACATCTGTTAAACTACTGGGACATCTGTTAAACTATTGGGACATCTGTAAAACTACTGGGACATCTGTAAAACTACTGGGACATATGTGAACCTATTGGGACATCTGTTAAACTATTGGGACATCTGTGAAACTATGGGGACATCTGTGAAACTAATGGGACATATGTGAAACTATTGGGACATCTGTGAAACTACTAGTACATCTGTGAAACTATTGGGACATCTGTGAAACTATTGGGACATCTGTGAAACTACTGGTACATTTGTGAAACTATGGGGACATCTGTGAAACTATTGGGACATCTGGGAAACTATTGGGACATCTGTGAAACTATGGGGACATCTGTGAAACTAATGGGACATCTGTGAAACTACTGGGACATCTGTAAAACTACTGGGTCATATGTGAATCTATTGGGACATCTGTTGAACTACTGGGACATCTGTTAAACTATTGGGACATCTGTGAAACTATGGGGACATCTGTTAACCTACTGGGATATTTGTAAAACTACTGGGACATCTGTGAAACGATTGGGACATCTGTGAAACTATGGGGACATCTGTGAAACTATGGGGACATCTGTTAACCTACTGGGACATCTGTGAAACTACTGGGACATCTGTTAAACTACTGGGACATCTGTGAAACGATTGGGACATCTGTGAAACGATTGGGACATCTGTGAAACTATGGGGACATCTGTTAACCTACTGGGACATCTGTGAAATTATTGGGACATCTGTGAAACTACTGGTACATCTGTGAAACTATGGCGACATCTGTGAAACTAATGGGACATCTGTGATACTACTGGGACATCTGTAAAACTACTGGGTCATATGTGAATCTATTGGGACATCTGTTGAACTACTGGGACATCTGTTAAACTATTGGGACATCTGTGAAACTATGGGGACATCTGTTAACCTACTGGGATATCTGTAAAACTACTGGGACATCTGTGAAACGATTGGGACATCTGTGAAACTATGGGGACATCTGTTAACCTACTGGGACATCTGTGAAACTACTGGGACATCTGTTAAACTACTGGGACATCTGTGAAACTATTGGGACATCTGTGAAACAAATGGGACATAGGTGAAACTATTGGGACATCTGTGGAACTATTGGGACATCTGTGAAACTATGGGGACATCTGTTAAACTAATGGGACATCTGTGAAACTATTGGGACATGGGTGAAACTATTGGGACATCTGTGAAACTACTGGGACATCTGTGAAACTATTGGGACATCTGTGAAACTATGGGGACATCTGTGAAACTAATGGGACATCTGTGAAACTATTGGGAGATCTGTGAAACTATGGGGACATCTGGGAAACTAATGGGACATATGTGAAACTATTAGGCCGTTTGTGAAACTATTGGGAGATCTGTGAAACTATGGGGACATCTGGGAAACTAATGGGACATATGTGAAACTATTGGGGCGTCTGTGAAACTACTGGGACATGTGTGAAACTACTGGGCCATCTGTAATACTACTGGGACATATGTGAAACTATTGGGACATCTGTGAAACTATGGGGACATCTCTTAACCTACTGGGATATCTGTAAAACTACTGTGACATCTGTGAAACGATTGAGACATCTGTGAAACTATGGGGACATCTGTTAACCTACTGGACATCTGTGAAACTACTGGGACATCTGTTAAACTACTGGGACATCTGTTAAACTATTGGGACATCTGTGAAACTACTGGGACATCTGTAAAACTACTGGGACATATGTGAACCTATTGGGACATCTGTGAAATGATTGGGACATCTGTTAAACTATGGGGACATCTGTTAACCTACTGGGACATCTGTGAAACTACTGGGACATCTGTTAAACTACTGGGACATCTGTGAAACTATTGGGACATCTGTGAAACAAATGGGACATAGGTGAAACTATTGGGACATCTGTGGAACTATTGGGACATCTGTGAAACTATGGGGACATCTGTTAAACTAATGGGACATCTGTGAAACTATTGGGACATGGGTGAAACTATTGGGACATCTGTTAAACTATTGGGACATCTGTGAAACTACTGGTACATCTGTGAAACTATTGGTACATCTGTGAAACTACTGGGACATCTGTTAAACTACTGGGAAATCTGTTAAACTTTTGGGACATCTGTGAAACTACTGGGACATCTGTGAAACTATTGGGACATCTGTGAAACTATGGGGACATCTGGGAAACTAATGGGACATATGTGAAACTATTGGGGCGTCTGTGAAACTACTGGGACATGTGTGAAACTACTGGGCCATCTGTAATACTACTGGGACATATGTGAAACTATTGGGACATCTGTGAAACTATGGGGACATCTCTTAACCTACTGGGATATCTGTAAAACTACTGTGACATCTGTGAAACGATTGAGACATCTGTGAAACTATGGGGACATCTGTTAACCTACTGGACATCTGTGAAACTACTGGGACATCTGTTAAACTACTGGGACATCTGTTAAACTATTGGGACATCTGTGAAACTACTGGGACATCTGTAAAACTACTGGGACATATGTGAACCTATTGGGACATCTGTGAAATGATTGGGACATCTGTTAAACTATGGGGACATCTGTTAACCTACTGGGACATCTGTGAAACTACTGGGACATCTGTTAAACTACTGGGACATCTGTGAAACTATTGGGACATCTGTGAAACAAATGGGACATAGGTGAAACTATTGGGACATCTGTGGAACTATTGGGACATCTGTGAAACTATGGGGACATCTGTTAAACTAATGGGACATCTGTGAAACTATTGGGACATGGGTGAAACTATTGGGACATCTGTTAAACTATTGGGACATCTGTGAAACTACTGGTACATCTGTGAAACTATTGGTACATCTGTGAAACTACTGGGACATCTGTTAAACTACTGGGAAATCTGTTAAACTTTTGGGACATCTGTGAAACTACTGGGACATCTGTGAAACTATTGGGACATCTGTGAAACTATGGGGACATCTGTGAAACTAATGGGACATCTGTGAAACTATTCGGAGATCTGTGAAACTATGGGGACATCTGGGAAACTAATGGGACATATGTGAAACTATTGGGCCGTCTGTGAAACTATTGGGAGATCTGTGAAACTATGGGGACATCTGGGAAACTAATGGGACATATGTGAAACCATTGGGGCGTCTGTGAAACTACTGGGACATGTGTGAAACTACTGGGCCATCTGTAATACTACTGGGACATATGTGAAACTATTGGGACATCTGCGAAACTATGGGGACATCTCTTAACCTACTGGGATATCTGTAAAACTACTGGGACATCTGTGAAACGATTGAGACATCTGTGAAACTATGGGGACATCTGTTAACCTACTGGGGCATCTGTGAAACTACTGGGACATCTGTTAAACTACTGGGACATCTGTTAAACTATTGGGACATCTGTAAAACTACTGGGACATCTGTAAAACTACTGGGACATATGTGAACCTATTGGGACATCTGTTAAACTATTGGGACATCTGTGAAACTATGGGGACATCTGTGAAACTAATGGGACATATGTGAAACTATTGGGACATCTGTGAAACTACTAGTACATCTGTGAAACTATTGGGACATCTGTGAAACTATTGGGACATCTGTGAAACTACTGGTACATTTGTGAAACTATGGGGACATCTGTGAAACTATTGGGACATCTGGGAAACTATTGGGACATCTGTGAAACTATGGGGACATCTGTGAAACTAATGGGACATCTGTGAAACTACTGGGACATCTGTAAAACTACTGGGTCATATGTGAATCTATTGGGACATCTGTTGAACTACTGGGACATCTGTTAAACTATTGGGACATCTGTGAAACTATGGGGACATCTGTTAACCTACTGGGATATTTGTAAAACTACTGGGACATCTGTGAAACGATTGGGACATCTGTGAAACTATGGGGACATCTGTGAAACTATGGGGACATCTGTTAACCTACTGGGACATCTGTGAAACTACTGGGACATCTGTTAAACTACTGGGACATCTGTGAAACGATTGGGACATCTGTGAAACGATTGGGACATCTGTGAAACTATGGGGACATCTGTTAACCTACTGGGACATCTGTGAAATTATTGGGACATCTGTGAAACTACTGGTACATCTGTGAAACTATGGCGACATCTGTGAAACTAATGGGACATCTGTGATACTACTGGGACATCTGTAAAACTACTGGGTCATATGTGAATCTATTGGGACATCTGTTGAACTACTGGGACATCTGTTAAACTATTGGGACATCTGTGAAACTATGGGGACATCTGTTAACCTACTGGGATATCTGTAAAACTACTGGGACATCTGTGAAACGATTGGGACATCTGTGAAACTATGGGGACATCTGTTAACCTACTGGGACATCTGTGAAACTACTGGGACATCTGTTAAACTACTGGGACATCTGTGAAACTATTGGGACATCTGTGAAACAAATGGGACATAGGTGAAACTATTGGGACATCTGTGGAACTATTGGGACATCTGTGAAACTATGGGGACATCTGTTAAACTAATGGGACATCTGTGAAACTATTGGGACATGGGTGAAACTATTGGGACATCTGTTAAACTATTGGGACATCTGTGAAACTATTGGTACATCTGTGAAACTACTGGGACATCTGTTAAACTACTGGGAAATCTGTTAAACTATTGGGACATCTGTGAAACTACTGGGACATCTGTGAAACTATTGGGACATCTGTGAAACTATGGGGACATCTGTGAAACTAATGGGACATCTGTGAAACTATTGGGAGATCTGTGAAACTATGGGGACATCTGGGAAACTAATGCGACATATGTGAAACTATTAGGCCGTTTGTGAAACTATTGGGAGATCTGTGAAACTATGGGGACATCTGGGAAACTAATGGGACATATGTGAAACTATTGGGGCGTCTGTGAAACTACTGGGACATGTGTGAAACTACTGGGCCATCTGTAATACTACTGGGACATATGTGAAACTATTGGGACATCTGTGAAACTATGGGGACATCTCTTAACCTACTGGGATATCTGTAAAACTACTGTGACATCTGTGAAACGATTGAGACATCTGTGAAACTATGGGGACATCTGTTAACCTACTGGACATCTGTGAAACTACTGGGACATCTGTTAAACTACTGGGACATCTGTTAAACTATTGGGACATCTGTGAAACTACTGGGACATCTGTAAAACTACTGGGACATATGTGAACCTATTGGGACATCTGTGAAATGATTGGGACATCTGTTAAACTATGGGGACATCTGTTAACCTACTGGGACATCTGTGAAACTACTGGGACATCTGTTAAACTACTGGGACATCTGTGAAACTATTGGGACATCTGTGAAACAAATGGGACATAGGTGAAACTATTGGGACATCTGTGGAACTATTGGGACATCTGTGAAACTATGGGGACATCTGTTAAACTAATGGGACATCTGTGAAACTATTGGGACATGGGTGAAACTATTGGGACATCTGTTAAACTATTGGGACATCTGTGAAACTACTGGTACATCTGTGAAACTATTGGTACATCTGTGAAACTACTGGGACATCTGTTAAACTACTGGGAAATCTGTTAAACTTTTGGGACATCTGTGAAACTACTGGGACATCTGTGAAACTATTGGGACATCTGTGAAACTATGGGGACATCTGTGAAACTAATGGGACATCTGTGAAACTATTCGGAGATCTGTGAAACTATGGGGACATCTGGGAAACTAATGGGACATATGTGAAACTATTGGGCCGTCTGTGAAACTATTGGGAGATCTGTGAAACTATGGGGACATCTGGGAAACTAATGGGACATATGTGAAACCATTGGGGCGTCTGTGAAACTACTGGGACATGTGTGAAACTACTGGGCCATCTGTAATACTACTGGGACATATGTGAAACTATTGGGACATCTGCGAAACTATGGGGACATCTCTTAACCTACTGGGATATCTGTAAAACTACTGGGACATCTGTGAAACGATTGAGACATCTGTGAAACTATGGGGACATCTGTTAACCTACTGGGGCATCTGTGAAACTACTGGGACATCTGTTAAACTACTGGGACATCTGTTAAACTATTGGGACATCTGTAAAACTACTGGGACATCTGTAAAACTACTGGGACATATGTGAACCTATTGGGACATCTGTTAAACTATTGGGACATCTGTGAAACTATGGGGACATCTGTGAAACTAATGGGACATATGTGAAACTATTGGGACATCTGTGAAACTACTAGTACATCTGTGAAACTATTGGGACATCTGTGAAACTATTGGGACATCTGTGAAACTACTGGTACATTTGTGAAACTATGGGGACATCTGTGGAACTATTGGGACATCTGGGAAACTATTGGGACATCTGGGAAACTATTGGGACATCTGTGAAACTATGGGGACATCTGTGAAACTAATGGGACATCTGTGAAACTACTGGGACATCTGTAAAACTACTGGGTCATATGTGAATCTATTGGGACATCTGTTGAACTACTGGGACATCTGTTAAACTATTGGGACATCTGTGAAACTATGGGGACATCTGTTAACCTACTGGGATATTTGTAAAACTACTGGGACATCTGTGAAACGATTGGGACATCTGTGAAACTATGGGGACATCTGTGAAACTATGGGGACATCTGTTAACCTACTGGGACATCTGTGAAACTACTGGGACATCTGTTAAACTACTGGGACATCTGTGAAACGATTGGGACATCTGTGAAACGATTGGGACATCTGTGAAACTATGGGGACATCTGTTAACCTACTGGGACATCTGTGAAACTACTGGGACATCTGTTAAACTACTGGGACATCTGTGAAACTATTGGGACATCTTTGAAACAAATGGGACATAGGTGAAACTATTGGGACATCTGTGGAACTATTGGGACATCTGTGGAACTATTGGGACATCTGTGAAACTATGGGGACATCTGTTAAACTAATGGGACATCTGTGAAACTATTGGGACATGGGTGAAACTATTGGGACATCTGTGAAACTACTGGTACATCTGTGAAACTATTGGGACATCTGTGAAACTACTGGGACATCTGTTAAACTATTGGGACATCTGTGAAACTACTGGGACATCTGTGAAACTATTGGAACATCTGTGAAACTATGGGGACATCTGTGAAACTAATGGGACATCTGTGAAACTATTGGGAGATCTGTGAAACTATGGGGACATCTGGGAAACTAATGGGACATATGTGAAACTATTGGGGCGTCTGTGAAACTATTGGGAGATCTGTGAAACTATGGGGACATCTGTGAAACTAATGGGACATATGTAAAACTATTGGGGCGTCTGTGAAACTACTGGGACATGTGTGAAACTACTGGGACATCTGTAAAACTACTGGGACCTCTGATAAACTATTGGGATATCTGTGAAACTATGGGGACATCTGTTAACCTACTGGGACATCTGTGAAATTACTGGGACATCTGTTAAAATACTGGGACATCTGTTAAACTATTGGGACATCTGTGAAACTACTGGGACATCTGTGAAACTATTGGGACATCTGTGAAACAACTGGGACATCTGTGAAACTATTGGGACATATGTTAAACTCCTGGGACATCTGTGAAACTATTGGGACATGGGTGAAACTATTGGGACATCTGTTAAACTATTGGGACATCTGTGAAACTATTGGGACATCTGTGAAACTATGGGGACATCTGTGAAACTAATGGGACATATGTTAAACTATTGGGAGATCTGTGAAACTATGGGGACATCTGTGAAACTAATGGGACATCTGTGAAACTATTGGGAGATCTGTGAAACTATGGGGACATCTGGGAAACTAATGGGACATATGTGAAACTATTGGGGCGTCTGTGAAACTACTGGGACATCTGTTAAACTACTGGGAAATCTGTTAAACTATTGGGACATCTGTGAAACTACTGGGACATCTGTGAAACTATTGGGACATCTGTGAAACTATGGGGACATCTGTGAAACTAATGGGACATCTGTGAAACTATTGGGAGATCTGTGAAACTATGGGGACATCTGGGAAACTAATGGGACATATGTGAAACTATTAGGCCGTCTGTGAAACTATTGGGAGATCTGTGAAACTATGGGGACATCTGGGAAACTAATGGGACATATGTGAAACTATTGGGGCGTCTGTGAAACTACTGGGACTTGTGTGAAACTATTGGGACATCTGTGAAACTATGGGGACATCTCTTAACCTACTGGGATATCTGTAAAACTACTGTGACATCTGTGAAACGATTGAGACATCTGTGAAACTATGGGGACATCTGTTAACCTACTGGACATCTGTGAAACTACTGGGACATCTGTTAAACTACTGGGACATCTGTTAAACTATTGGGACATCTGTGAAACTACTGGGACATCTGTAAAACTACTGGGACATATGTGAACCTATTGGGACATCTGTGAAACGATTGGGACATCTGTGAAACTATGGGGACATCTGTTAACCTACTGGGACATCTGTGAAACTACTGGGACATCTGTTAAACTACTGGGACATCTGTGAAACTATTGGGACATCTGTGAAACAAATGGGACATAGGTGAAACTATTGGGACATCTGTGGAACTATTGGGACATCTGTGAAACTATGGGGACATCTGTTAAACTAATGGGACATCTGTGAAACTATTGGGACATGGGTGAAACTATTGGGACATCTGTTAAACTATTGGGACATCTGTGAAACTACTGGTACATCTGTGAAACTATTGGTACATCTGTGAAACTACTGGGACATCTGTTAAACTACTGGGAAATCTGTTAAACTATTGGGACATCTGTGAAACTACTGGGACATCTGTGAAACTATTGGGACATCTGTGAAACTATGGGGACATCTGTGAAACTAATGGGACATCTGTGAAACTATTCGGAGATCTGTGAAACTATGTGGACATCTGGGAAACTAATGGGACATATGTGAAACTATTGGGCCGTCTGTGAAACTATTGGGAGATCTGTGAAACTATGGGGACATCTGGGAAACTAATGGGACATATGTGAAACCATTGGGGCGTCTGTGAAACTACTGGGACATGTGTGAAACTACTGGGCCATCTGTAATACTACTGGGACATATGTGAAACTATTGGGACATCTGCGAAACTATGGGGACATCTCTTAACCTACTGGGATATCTGTAAAACTACTGGGACATCTGTGAAACGATTGAGACATCTGTGAAACTATGGGGACATTTGTTAACCTACTGGGACATCTGTGAAACTACTGGGACATCTGTGAAACTACTGGGACATCTGTTAAACTACTGGGACATCTGTTAAACTATTGGGACATCTGTAAAACTACTGGGACATTTTTGAAACGATTGGGACATCTGTGAAACTATGGGGACATCTGTTAACCTACTGGGACATCTGTGAAATTACTGGGACATCTGTTAAAATACTGGGACATCTGTTAAACTATTGGGACATCTGTGAAACTACTGGGACATCTGTGAAACTATTGGGACATCTGTGAAACAACTGGGACATCTGTGAAACTATTGGGACATCTGTTAAACTCCTGGGACATCTGTGAAACTATTGGGACATGGGTGAAACTATTGGGACATCTGTTAAACTATTGGGACATCTGTGAAACTATTGGGACATCTGTGAAACTATGGGGACATCTGTGAAACTAATGGGACATATGTTAAACTATTGGGAGATCTGTGAAACTATGGGGACATCTGTGAAACTAATGGGACATCTGTGAAACTATGGGGACATCTGGGAAACTAATGGGACATATGTGAAACTATTGGGGCGTCTGTGAAACTACTGGGACATGTGTGAAACTACTGGGCCATCTGTAATACTACTGGGACATCTGTTAAACTATTGGGACATCTGTGAATCTATGGGGACATCTGTGAAACTAATGGGACATATGTGAAACTATTGGGACATCTGTGAAACTACTGGTACATCTGTGAAACTATCGGGACATCTGTTAACCTACTGGGATGTCTGTAAAACTTCTGGGGCATCTGTGAAACTATTGGGACATCTGTGAAACTGTTGGGAAATCTGTGAAACTACTGGTACATCTGTGAAACTATTGGGACATCTGTGAAACTATGGGGACATCTGTGAAACAAATGGGACATCTGTGAAACTATTGGGACATCTGTGAAACTATTGGGACATCTGTGAAACTACTGGTCCATCTGTGAAACTACTGGTCCATCTGTGAAACTATTGGGACATCTGTGAAACTATGGGGACATCTGTGAAACAAATGGGACATAGGTGAAACTATTGGAACATCTGTGGAACTATTGGGACATCTGTGAAACTATGGGGACATCTGTGAAACTAATGGGACATCTGTGAAACTATTGGGACATCTGTGAAACTATGGGGACATCTGTGAAACTAATGGGACATATGTAAAACTATTGGGGCGTCTGTGAAACTACTGGGACATGTGTGAAACTACTGGGACATCTGTAAAACTACTGGGACATCTGTTAAACTATTGGGACATCTGTGAAACTATGGGGACATCTGTGAAACTAATGGGACATATGTGAAACTATTGGGACATCTGTGAAACTACTAGTACATCTGTGAAACTATTGGGACATCTGGGAAACTATTGGGACATCTGTGAAACTATGGGGACATCTGTGAAACTATGGGGACATCTGTGAAACTTCTGGGGCATCTGTGAAACTATTGGGACATCTGTGAAACTGTTTTGAAATCTGTGAAACTACTGGTACATCTGTAAAACTACTGGGACATCTGTGAAACTATGGGGACATCTGTTAACCTAATCGGATATCTGTAAAACTACTGGGACATTTTAGAAACGATTGGGACATCTGTGAAACTATGTGGACATCTGTTAACCTACTGGGACATCTGTGAAACTACTGGGACATCTGTTAAAATACTGGGGCATCTGTTAAACTATTGGGACATCTGTGAAACTACTGGGACATCTGTGAAACTATTGGGACATCTGTGAAACAACTGGGACATCTGTGAAACTATTGGGACATCTGTTAAACTCCTGGGACATCTGTGAAACTATTGGGACATGGGTGAAACTATTGGGACATCTGTTAAACTATTGGGACATCTGTGAAACTATTGGGACATCTGTGAAACTATGGGGACATCTGTGAAACTAATGGGACATATGTGAAACTATTGGGAGATCTGTGAAACTATGGGGACATCTGTGAAACTAATGGGACATCTGTGAAACTATTGGGAGATCTGTGAAACTATGGGGACATCTGGGAAACTAATGGGACATATGTGAAACTATTGGGGCGTCTGTGAAACTAATGGGACATGTGTGAAACTACTGGGCCATCTGTAATACTACTTGGACATATGTTAAACTATTGGGACATCTGTGAATCTATGGGGACATCTGTGAAACTAATGGGACATATGTGAAACTATTGGGACATCTGTGAAACTACTGGTACATCTGTGAAACTATCGGGACATCTGTTAACCTACTGGGATGTCTGTAAAACTTCTGGGGCATCTGTGAAACTATTGGGACATCTGTGAAACTGTTGGGAAATCTGTGAAACTACTGGTACATCTGTGAAACTATTGGGACATCTGTGAAACTATGGGGACATCTGTGAAACAAATGGGACATAGGTGAAACTATTGGAACATCTGTGGAACTATTGGGACATCTGTGAAACTATGGGGACATCTGTGAAACTAATGGGACATCTGTGAAACTATTGGGAGATCTGTGAAACTATGGGGACATCTGGGAAACTAATGGGACATATGTGAAACTATTGGGGCGTCTGTGAAACTACTGGGACATGTGTGAAACTACTGGGCCATCTGCAATACTACTGGGACATATGTGAAACTATTTGGACATCTGTGAAACTATGGGAACATCTCTTAACCTACTGGGATATGTGTAAAACTACTGGGACATCTGTGAAACGATTGAGACATCTGTGAAACTATGGGGACATCTGTTAACCTACCGGGACATCTGTGAAACTACTGGGACATCTGTTAAACTACTGGGACATCTGTTAAACTATTGGGACATCTGTGAAACTACTGGGACATCTGTAAAACTACTGGGACATGTGTGAAACTAATGGGACATCTGTGAAACTATTGGGAGATCTGTGAAACTATGGGGACATCTGTGAAACTACTGGGACATCTGTTAAACTATTGTGACATCTTTTAAACTCCAGGAACATCTGGGAAACTATTGGGACATGGGTGAAACTATTGGGACATCTGTTAAACTATTGGGACATCTGTGAAACTACTGGTACATCTGTGAAACTATGGGGACATCTGTGAAACTAATGGGACATGTGTATAACTATTGGGGCGTCTGTGAAACTACTGGGACATGTGTGAAACTACTGGGACATCTGTAAAACTACTGGGACATCTGTTAAACTATTGGAACATCTGTGGAACTATTGGGACATCTGTGAAACTATGGGGACATCTGTGAAACTAATGGGACATCTGTGAAACTATTGGGAGATCTGTGAAACTATGGGGACATCTGGGAAACTAATGGGACATATGTGAAACTATTGGGGCGTCTGTGAAACTACTGGGCCATCTGTAATACTACTGGGACATATGTGAAACTATTGGGACATCTGTGAAACTACTGGGCCATCTGTAATACTACTGGGACATATGTGAAACTATTGGGACATCTGTGAAACTATGGGGACATCTCTTAACCTACTGGGATATCTTTAAAACTACTGGGACATCTGTGAAACGATTGAGACATCTGTGAAACTATGGGGACATCTGTTAACCTACTGGGACATCTGTGAAACTACTGGGACATCTGTTAAACTACTGGGACATCTGTTAAACTATTGGGACATCTGTGAAACTACTGGGACATCTGTAAAACTACTGGGACATATGTGAACCTATTGGGACATCTGTTAAACTGTTGGGACATCTGTGAAACTATTGTGACATCTGTAAAACAACTGGGACTGGGACATCTGTTAAACTATTGGGACATCTGTTAAACTCCTGGAACATCTGTGAAACTATTGGGACATGGGTGAAACTATTGGGACATCTGTTAAACTATTGGGACATCTGTGAAACTACTGGTACATCTGTGAAACTATTGGGACATCTGTGAAACTACTGGGACATCTGTTAAACTACTGGGACATCTGTTAAACTATAGGGACATCTGTGAAACTACTGGGACATCTGTAAAACTACTGGGACATATGTGAACCTATTGGGACATCTGTGAAACTATTGGGACATCTGTGAAACTATTGGGACATGTGTGAAACTACTGGGCCGTCTGTAATACTACTGGGACATCTGTTAAACTATTGGGACATCTGTGAATCTATGGGGACATCTGTGAAACTAATGGGACATATGTGAAACTATTGGGACATCTGTGAAACTACTGGTACATCTGTGAAACTATCGGGACATCTGTTAACCTACTGGGATGTCTGTAAAACTTCTGGGGCATCTGTGAAACTATTGGGACATCTGTGCAACTGTTGGGAAATCTGTGAAACTACTGGTACATCTGTGAAACTATTGGGACATCTGTGAAACTATGGGGACATCTGTGAAACAAATGGGACATCTGTGAAACTATTGGGACATCTGCGAAACTACTGGTACATCTGTGAATCTATTGGGACATCTGTGAAACTATGTGGACATCTGTGAAACAAATGGGACATAGGTGAAACTATTGGAACATCTGAGGAACTATTGGGACATCTGTGAAACTATGGGGACATCTGTGGAACTAATGGGACATCTGTGAAACTATTGGGAGATCTGTGAAACTATGGGGACATCTGGGAAACTAATGGGACATATGTGAAACTATTGGGGCGTCTGTGAAACTACTGGGACATGTGTGAAACTACTGGGCCATCTGTAATACTACTGGGACATATGTGCAACTATTGGGACATCTGTGAAACTATGGGGACATCTCTTAACCTACTGGGATATCTGTAAAACTACTGGGACATCTGTAAAACTACTGGGACATATGTGAACCTATTGGGACATCTGTGAAACTATTGGGACATCTGTGAAACTATTGGGACATCTGTGAAACTATGGGGACATCTGTGAAACTAATGGGACATATGTATAACTATTGGGGCGTCTGTGAAACTACTGGGACATGTGTGAAACTACTGGGAAATCTGTAAAACTACTGGGACATCTGTTAAACTATTGGGACATCTGTGAAACTATGGGGACATCTGTGAAACTAATGGGACATATGTGAAACTATTGGGACATCTGTGAAACTACTGGTACATCTGTGAAACTATCGGGACATCTTTTAACCTACTGGGATGTCTGTAAAACTTCTGGGGCATCTGTGAAACTATTGGGACATCTGTGAAACTGTTGGGAAATCTGTGAAACTACTGGTACATCTGTGAAACTATTGGGACATCTGTCAAACTATGGGGACATCTGTGAAACAAATGGGACATCTGTGAAACTATTGGGACATCTGTGAAACTACTGGTACATCTGTGAAACTATTGGGACATCTGTGAAACTATGGGGACATCTGTGAAACAAATGGGACATCTGTTAAACTATTGGAACATCTGTGGAACTATTGGGACATCTGTGAAACTATGGGGACATCTGTGAAACTAATGGGACATATGTGAAACTATTGGGGCGTCTGTGAAACTACTGGGCCATCTGTAATACTACTGGGACATATGTGAAACTATTGGGACATCTGTGAAACTACTGGGCCATCTGTAATACTACTGGGACATATGTGAAACTATTGGGACATCTGTGAAACTATGGGGACATCTCTTAACCTACTGGGATATCTTTAAAACTACTGGGACATCTGTGAAACGATTGAGACATCTGTGAAACTATGGGGACATCTGTTAACCTACTGGGACATCTGTGAAACTACTGGGACATCTGTTAAACTACTGGGACATCTGTTAAACTATTGGGACATCTGTGAAACTACTGGGACATCTGTAAAACTACTGGGACATATGTGAACCTATTGGGACATCTGTTAAACTATTGGGACATCTGTGAAACTATTGTGACATCTGTAAAACAACTGGGACTGGGACATCTGTTAAACTATTGGGACATCTGTTAAACTCCTGGAACATCTGTGAAACTATTGGGACATGGGTGAAACTATTGGGACATCTGTTAAACTATTGGGACATCTGTGAAACTATTGGGGCGTCTGTGAAACTAATGGGACATGTGTGAAACTACTGGGCCATCTGTAATACTACTGGGACATATGTGCAACTATTGGGACATCTGTGAAACTATGGGGACATCTCTTAACCTACTGGGATATCTGTAAAACTACTGGGACATCTGTAAAACTACTGGGACATATGTGAACCTATTGGGACATCTGTGAAACTATTGGGACATCTGTGAAACTATTGGGACATCTGTGAAACTATGGGGACATCTGTGAAACTAATGGGACATATGTGAAACTATTGGGACATCTGTGAAACTACTGGTACATCTGTGAAACTATCGGGACATCTGTTAACCTACTGGGATGTCTGTAAAACTTCTGGGGCATCTGGGAAACTATTGGGACATCTGTGAAACTGTTGGGAAATCTGTGAAACTACTGGTACATCTGTGAAACTATTGGCACATCTGTGAAACTATGGGGACATCTGTGAAACAAATGGGACATCTGTGAAACTATTGGGACATCTGTGAAACTACTGGTACATCTGTGAAACTATTGGGACATCTGTGAAACTATGGGGACATCTGTGAAACAAATGGGACATAGGTGAAACTATTGGAACATCTGTGGAACTATTGGGACATCTGTGAAACTATGGGGACATCTGTGAAACTAATGGGACATCTTTGAAACTATTGGGAGATCTGTGAAACTATGGGGACATCTGGGAAACTAATGGGACATATGTGAAACTATTGGGGCGTCTGTGAAACTACTGGGACATGTGTGAAACTACTGGGCCATCTGTAATACTACTGGGACATATGTGAAACTATTGGGACATCTGTGAAACTATGGGGACATCTCTTAACCTACTGGGATATCTGTAAAACTACTGGGACATCTGTAAAACTACTGGGACATATGTGAACCTATTGGGACATCTGTGAAACTACTGGGACATCTGTTAAACTATTGGGACATCTGTGAAACTATGGGGACATCTGTGAAACTAATGGGACATATGTGAAACTATTGGGACATCTGTGAAACTACTGGTACATCTGTGAAACTATCGGGACATCTGTTAACCTACTGGGATGTCTGTAAAACTTCTGGGGCATCTGTGAAACTATTGGGACATCTGTGAAACTGTTGGGAAATCTGTGAAACTACTGGTACATCTGTGAAACTATTGGGACATCTGTGAAACTATGGGGACATCTGTGAAACAAATGGGACATCTGTGAAACTATTGGGACATCTGTGAAACTACTGGTACATCTGTGAAACTATTGGGACATCTGTGAAACTATGGGGACATCTGTGAAACAAATGGGACATAGGTGAAACTATTGGAACATCTGTGGAACTATTGGGACATCTGTGAAACTATGGGGACATCTGTGAAACTAATGGGACATCTTTGAAACTATTGGGAGATCTGTGAAACTATGGGGACATCTGGGAAACTAATGGGACATATGTGAAACTATTGGGGCGTCTGTGAAACTACTGGGACATGTGTGAAACTACTGGGCCATCTGTAATACTACTGGGACATATGTGAAACTATTGGGACATCTGTGAAACTATGGGGACATCTCTTAACCTACTGGGATATGTGTAAAACTACTGGGACATCTGTGAAACGATTGAGACATCTGTGAAACTATGGGGACATCTGTTAACCTACTGGGACATCTGTGAAACTACTGGGACATCTGTTAAACTACTGGGACATCTGTTAAACTATTGGGTCATCTGTGAAACTACTGGGACATCTGTAAAACTACTGGGACATATGTGAAACTATTGGGAGATCTGTGAACCTATGGGGACATCTGTGAAAATAATGGGACATATGTAAAATTATTGGGGCGTCTGTGAAACTACTGGGACATGTGTGAAACTACTGGGACATCTGTAAAACTACTGGGACATCTGTTAAACTATTGGAACATCTGTGGAACTATTGGGACATCTGTGAAACTATGGGGACATCTGTGAAACTAATGGGACATCTGTGAAACTATTGGGAGATCTGTGAAACTATGGGGACATCTGGGAAACTAATGGGACATATGTGAAACTATTGGGGCGTCTGTGAAACTACTGGGCCATCTGTAATACTACTGGGACATATGTGAAACTATTGGGACATCTGTGAAACTACTGGGCCATCTGTAATACTACTGGGACATATGTGAAACTATTGGGACATCTGTGAAACTATGGGGACATCTCTTAACCTACTGGGATATCTTTAAAACTACTGGGACATCTGTGAAACGATTGAGACATCTGTGAAACTATGGGGACATCTGTTAACCTACTGGGACATCTGTGAAACTACTGGGACATCTGTTAAACTACTGGGACATCTGTTAAACTATTGGGACATCTGTGAAACTACTGGGACATCTGTAAAACTACTGGGACATATGTGAACCTATTGGGACATCTGTTAAACTATTGGGACATCTGTGAAACTATTGTGACATCTGTAAAACAACTGGGACTGGGACATCTGTTAAACTATTGGGACATCTGTTAAACTCCTGGAACATCTGTGAAACTATTGGGACATGGGTGAAACTATTGGGACATCTGTTAAACTATTGGGACATCTGTGAAACTACTGGTACATCTGTGAAACTATTGGGACATCTGTGAAACTACTGGGACATCTGTTAAACTACTGGGACATCTGTTAAACTATTGGGACATCTGTGAAACTACTGGGACATCTGTAAAACTACTGGGACATATGTGAACCTATTGGGACATCTGTGAAACTATTGGGACATCTGTGAAACTATTGGGACATGTGTGAAACTACTGGGCCGTCTGTAATACTACTGGGACATCTGTTAAACTATTGGGACATCTGTGAATCTATGGGGACATCTGTGAAACTAATGGGACATATGTGAAACTATTGGGACATCTGTGAAACTACTGGTACATCTGTGAAACTATCAGGACATCTGATAACCTACTGGGATGTCTGTAAAACTTCTGGGGCATCTGTGAAACTATTGGGACATCTGTGCAACTGTTGGGAAATCTGTGAAACTACTGGTACATCTGTGAAACTATTGGGACATCTGTGAAACTATGGGGACATCTGTGAAACAAATGGGACATCTGTGAAACTATTGGGACATCTGCGAAACTACTGGTACATCTGTGAATCTATTGGGACATCTGTGAAACTATGTGGACATCTGTGAAACAAATGGGACATAGGTGAAACTATTGGAACATCTGAGGAACTATTGGGACATCTGTGAAACTATGGGGACATCTGTGAAACTAATGGGACATCTGTGAAACTATTGGGAGATCTGTGAAACTATGGGGACATCTGGGAAACTAATGGGACATATGTGAAACTATTGGGGCGTCTGTGAAACTACTGGGACATGTGTGAAACTACTGGGCCATCTGTAATACTACTGGGACATATGTGCAACTATTGGGACATCTGTGAAACTATGGGGACATCTCTTAACCTACTGGGATATCTGTAAAACTACTGGGACATCTGGAAAACTACTGGGACATATGTGAACCTATTGGGACATCTGTGAAACTATTGGGACATCTGTGAAACTATTGGGACATCTGTGAAACTATGGGGACATCTGTGAAACTAATGGGACATATGTGAAACTATTGGGACATCTGTGAAACTACTGGTACATCTGTGAAACTATCGGGACATCTGTTAACCTACTGGGATGTCTGTAAAACTTCTGGGGCATCTGGGAAACTATTGGGACATCTGTGAAACTGTTGGGAAATCTGTGAAACTACTGGTACATCTGTGAAACTATTGGGACATCTGTGAAACTATGGGGACATCTGTGAAACAAATGGGACATCTGTGAAACTATTGGGACATCTGTGAAACTACTGGTACATCTGTGAAACTATTGGGACATCTGTGAAACTATGGGGACATCTGTGAAACAAATGGGACATAGGTGAAACTATTGGAACATCTGTGGAACTATTGGGACATCTGTGAAACTATGGGGACATCTGTGAAACTAATGGGACATCTTTGAAACTATTGGGAGATCTGTGAAACTATGGGGACATCTGGGAAACTAATGGGACATATGTGAAACTATTGGGGCGTCTGTGAAACTACTGGGACATGTGTGAAACTACTGGGCCATCTGTAATACTACTGGGACATATGTGAAACTATTGGGACATCTGTGAAACTATGGGGACATCTCTTAACCTACTGGGATATCTGTAAAACTACTGGGACATCTGTAAAACTACTGGGACATATGTGAACCTATTGGGACATCTGTGAAACTACTGGGACATCTGTTAAACTATTGGGACATCTGTGAAACTATGGGGACATCTGTGAAACTAATGGGACATATGTGAAACTATTGGGACATCTGTGAAACTACTGGTACATCTGTGAAACTATCGGGACATCTGTTAACCTACTGGGATGTCTGTAAAACTTCTGGGGCATCTGGGAAACTATTGGGACATCTGTGAAACTGTTGGGAAATCTGTGAAACTACTGGTACATCTGTGAAACTATTGGGACATCTGTGAAACTATGGGGACATCTGTGAAACAAATGGGACATCTGTGAAACTATTGGGACATCTGTGAAACTACTGGTACATCTGTGAAACTATTGGGACATCTGTGAAACTATGGGGACATCTGTGAAACAAATGGGACATAGGTGAAACTATTGGAACATCTGTGGAACTATTGGGACATCTGTGAAACTATGGGGACATCTGTGAAACTAATGGGACATCTTTGAAACTATTGGGAGATCTGTGAAACTATGGGGACATCTGGGAAACTAATGGGACATATGTGAAACTATTGGGGCGTCTGTGAAACTACTGGGACATGTGTGAAACTACTGGGCCATCTGTAATACTACTGGGACATATGTGAAACTATTGGGACATCTGTGAAACTATGGGGACATCTCTTAACCTACTGGGATATGTGTAAAACTACTGGGACATCTGTGAAACGATTGAGACATCTGTGAAACTATGGGGACATCTGTTAACCTACTGGGACATCTGTGAAACTACTGGGACATCTGTTAAACTACTGGGACATCTGTTAAACTATTGGGTCATCTGTGAAACTACTGGGACATCTGTAAAACTACTGGGACATATGTGAAACTATTGGGAGATCTGTGAACCTATGGGGACATCTGTGAAACTAATGGGACATCTGTGAAACTATTGGGAGATCTGTGAAACTATGGGGACATCTGGGAAACTAATGGGACATATGTGAAACTATTGGGGCGTCTGTGAAACTACTGGGACATGTGTGAAACTGCTGGGCCATCTGTAATACTACTGGGACATCTGTTAAACTATTGGGACATCTGTGAATCTATGGGGACATCTGTGAAACTAATGGGACATATGTGAAACTATTGGGACATCTGTGAAACTACTGGTACATCTGTGAAACTATCGGGACATCTGTAAACCTACTGGGATGTCTGTAAAACTTCTGGGGCATCTGTGAAACTATTGGGACATCTGTGAAACTGTTGGGGCATCTGTGAAACTATTGGGACATCTGTGAAACTATGGGGACATCTGTGAAACAAATGGGACATAGGTGAAACTATTGGAACATCTGTGGAACTATTGGGACATCTGTGAAACTATGGGGACATCTGTGAAACTAATGGGACATCTGTGAAACTATTGGGAGATCTGTGAAAATATGGGGACATCTGGGAAACTAATGGGACATATGTGAAACTATTGGGGCGTCTGTGAAACTACTGATACATGTGTGAAACTACTGGGCCATCTGTAATACTACTGGGACATATGTGAAACTATTGGGACATCTGTGAAACTATGGGGACATCTCTTAACCTACTGGGATATCTGTAAACCTACTGGGACATCTGTGAAACGATTGAGACATCTGTGAAACTATGGGGACATCTGTTAATCTACTGGGACATCTGTGAAACTACTGGGACATCTGTTAAACTACTGGGACATCTGTTAAACTATTGGGACATCTGTGAAACTACTGGGACATCTGTAAAACTACTGGGACATGTGTGAACCTATTGGGACATCTGTTAAACTATTGGGACATCTGTGAAACTATTCGGACATCTGTAAAACAACTGGGACATATGTTAAACTATTGGGACATCTGTTAAACTCCTGGAACATCTGTGAAACTATTGGGACATGGGTGAAACTATTGGGACATCTGTTAAACTATTGGGACATTTGTGAAACTACTGGTACATCTGTGAAACTATTGGGACATCTGTGAAACTACTGGGACATCTGTTAAACTACTGGGACATCTGTTAAACTATTGGGACATCTGTGAAACTACTGGGACATCTGTAAAACTACTGGGACATATGTGAACCTATTGGGACATCTGTGAAACTATTGGGACATCTGTGGAACTATTGGGACATCTGTGAAACTATGGGGACATCTGTGAAACTAATGGGACATCTTTGAAACTATTGGGAGATCTGTGAAACTATGGGGACATCTGGGAAACTAATGGGACATATGTGAAACTATTGGGGCGTCTGTGAAACTACTGGGACATGTGTGAAACTACTGGGCCATCTGTAATACTACTGGGACATATGTGAAACTATTGGGACATCTGTGAAACTATGGGGACATCTCTTAACCTACTGGGATATGTGTAAAACTACTGGGACATCTGTGAAACGATTGAGACATCTGTGAAACTATGGGGACATCTGTTAACCTACTGGGACATCTGTGAAACTACTGGGACATCTGTTAAACTACTGGGACATCTGTTAAACTATTGGGTCATCTGTGAAACTACTGGGACATCTGTAAAACTACTGGGACATATGTGAAACTATTGGGAGATCTGTGAACCTATGGGGACATCTGTGAAACTAATGGGACATCTGTGAAACTATTGGGAGATCTGTGAAACTATGGGGACAACTGGGAAACTAATGGGACATATGTGAAACTATTGGGGCGTCTGTGAAACTACTGGGACATGTGTGAAACTGCTGGGCCATCTGTAATACTACTGGGACATCTGTTAAACTATTGGGACATCTGTGAATCTATGGGGACATCTGTGAAACTAATGGGACATATGTGAAACTATTGGGACATCTGTGAAACTACTGGTACATCTGTGAAACTATCGGGACATCTGTAAACCTACTGGGATGTCTGTAAAACTTCTGGGGCATCTGTGAAACTATTGGGACATCTGTGAAACTGTTGAGGCATCTGTGAAACTATTGGGACATCTGTGAAACTATGGGGACATCTGTGAAACAAATGGGACATAGGTGAAACTATTGGAACATCTGTGGAACTATTGGGACATCTGTGAAACTATGGGGACATCTGTGAAACTAATGGGACATCTTTGAAACTATTGGGAGATCTGTGAAACTATGGGGACATCTGGGAAACTAATGGGACATATGTGAAACTATTGGGGCGTCTGTGAAACTACTGGGACATGTGTGAAACTACTGGGCCATCTGTAATACTACTGGGACATATGTGAAACTATTGGGACATCTGTGAAACTATGGGGACATCTCTTAACCTACTGGGATATGTGTAAAACTACTGGGACATCTGTGAAACGATTGAGACATCTGTGAAACTATGGGGACATCTGTTAACCTACTGGGACATCTGTGAAACTACTGGGACATCTGTTAAACTACTGGGACATCTGTTAAACTATTGGGTCATCTGTGAAACTACTGGGACATCTGTAAAACTACTGGGACATATGTGAAACTATTGGGAGATCTGTGAACCTATGGGGACATCTGTGAAAATAATGGGACATATGTAAAATTATTGGGGCGTCTGTGAAACTACTGGGACATGTGTGAAACTACTGGGACATCTGTAAAACTACTGGGACATCTGTTAAACTATTGGAACATCTGTGGAACTATTGGGACATCTGTGAAACTATGGGGACATCTGTGAAACTAATGGGACATCTGTGAAACTATTGGGAGATCTGTGAAACTATGGGGACATCTGGGAAACTAATGGGACATATGTGAAACTATTGGGGCGTCTGTGAAACTACTGGGCCATCTGTAATACTACTGGGACATATGTGAAACTATTGGGACATCTGTGAAACTACTGGGCCATCTGTAATACTACTGGGACATATGTGAAACTATTGGGACATCTGTGAAACTATGGGGACATCTCTTAACCTACTGGGATATCTTTAAAACTACTGGGACATCTGTGAAACGATTGAGACATCTGTGAAACTATGGGGACATCTGTTAACCTACTGGGACATCTGTGAAACTACTGGGACATCTGTTAAACTACTGGGACATCTGTTAAACTATTGGGACATCTGTGAAACTACTGGGACATCTGTAAAACTACTGGGACATATGTGAACCTATTGGGACATCTGTTAAACTATTGGGACATCTGTGAAACTATTGTGACATCTGTAAAACAACTGGGACTGGGACATCTGTTAAACTATTGGGACATCTGTTAAACTCCTGGAACATCTGTGAAACTATTGGGACATGGGTGAAACTATTGGGACATCTGTTAAACTATTGGAACATCTGTGAAACTACTGGTACATCTGTGAAACTATTGGGACATCTGTGAAACTACTGGGACATCCGTTAAACTACTGGGACATCTGTTAAACTATTGGGACATCTGTGAAACTACTGGGACATCTGTAAAACTACTGGGACATATGTGAACCTATTGGGACATCTGTGAAACTATTGGGACATCTGTGAAACTATTGGGACATGTGTGAAACTACTGGGCCGTCTGTAATACTACTGGGACATCTGTTAAACTATTGGGACATCTGTGAATCTATGGGGACATCTGTGAAACTAATGGGACATATGTGAAACTATTGGGACATCTGTGAAACTACTGGTACATCTGTGAAACTATCAGGACATCTGATAACCTACTGGGATGTCTGTAAAACTTCTGGGGCATCTGTGAAACTATTGGGACATCTGTGCAACTGTTGGGAAATCTGTGAAACTACTGGTACATCTGTTAAACTATTGGGACATCTGTGAAACTATGGGGACATCTGTGAAACAAATGGGACATCTGTGAAACTATTGGGACATCTGCGAAACTACTGGTACATCTGTGAATCTATTGGGACATCTGTGAAACTATGTGGACATCTGTGAAACAAATGGGACATAGGTGAAACTATTGGAACATCTGAGGAACTATTGGGACATCTGTGAAACTATGGGGACATCTGTGAAACTAATGGGACATCTGTGAAACTATTGGGAGATCTGTGAAACTATGGGGACATCTGGGAAACTAATGGGACATATGTGAAACTATTGGGGCGTCTGTGAAACTACTGGGACATGTGTGAAACTACTGGGCCATCTGTAATACTACTGGGACATATGTGCAACTATTGGGACATCTGTGAAACTATGGGGACATCTCTTAACCTACTGGGATATCTGTAAAACTACTGGGACATCTGTAAAACTACTGGGACATATGTGAACCTATTGGGACATCTGTGAAACTATTGGGACATCTGTGAAACTATTGGGACATCTGTGAAACTATGGGGACATCTGTGAAACTAATGGGACATATGTGAAACTATTGGGACATCTGTGAAACTACTGGTACATCTGTGAAACTATCGGGACATCTGTTAACCTACTGGGATGTCTGTAAAGCTTCTGGGGCATCTGGGAAACTATTGGGACATCTGTGAAACTGTTGGGAAATCTGTGAAACTACTGGTACATCTGTGAAACTATTGGGACATCTGTGAAACTATGGGGACATCTGTGAAACAAATGGGACATCTGTGAAACTATTGGGACATCTGTGAAACTACTGGTACATCTGTGAAACTATTGGGACATCTGTGAAACTATGGGGACATCTGTGAAACAAATGGGACATAGGTGAAACTATTGGAACATCTGTGGAACTATTGGGACATCTGTGAAACTATGGGGACATCTGTGAAACTAATGGGACATCTTTGAAACTATTGGGAGATCTGTGAAACTATGGGGACATCTGGGAAACTAATGGGACATATGTGAAACTATTGGGGCGTCTGTGAAACTACTGGGACATGTGTGAAACTACTGGGCCATCTGTAATACTACTGGGACATATGTGAAACTATTGGGACATCTGTGAAACTATGGGGACATCTCTTAACCTACTGGGATATCTGTAAAACTACTGGGACATCTGTAAAACTACTGGGACATATGTTAACCTATTGGGACATCTGTGAAACTACTGGGACATCTGTTAAACTATTGGGACATCTGTGAAACTATGGGGACATCTGTGAAACTAATGGGACATATGTGAAACTATTGGGACATCTGTGAAACTACTGGTACATCTGTGAAACTATCGGGACATCTGTTAACCTACTGGGATGTCTGTAAAACTTCTGGGGCATCTGGGAAACTATTGGGACATCTGTGAAACTGTTGGGAAATCTGTGAAACTACTGGTACATCTGTGAAACTATTGGGACATCTGTGAAACTATGGGGACATCTGTGAAACAAATGGGACATCTGTGAAACTATTGGGACATCTGTGAAACTACTGGTACATCTGTGAAACTATTGGGACATCTGTGAAACTATGGGGACATCTGTGAAACAAATGGGACATAGGTGAAACTATTGGAACATCTGTGGAACTATTGGGACATCTGTGAAACTATGGGGACATCTGTGAAACTAATGGGACATCTTTGAAACTATTGGGAGATCTGTGAAACTATGGGGACATCTGGGAAACTAATGGGACATATGTGAAACTATTGGGGCGTCTGTGAAACTACTGGGACATGTGTGAAACTACTGGGCCATCTGTAATACTACTGGGACATATGTGAAACTATTGGGACATCTGTGAAACTACTGGGACATGTGTGAAACTACTGGGCCATCTGTAATACTACTGGGACATATGTGAAACTATTGGGACATCTGTGAAACTATGGGGACATCTCTTAACCTACTGGGATATCTGTAAAACTACTGGGACATCTGTAAAACTACTGGGACATATGTTAACTTATTGGGACATCTGTGAAACTACTGGGACATCTGTTAAACTATTGGGACATCTGTGAAACTATGGGGACATCTGTGAAACTAATGGGACATATGTGAAACTATTGGGACATCTGTGAAACTACTGGTACATCTGTGAAACTATCGGGACATCTGTTAACCTACTGGGATGTCTGTAAAACTTCTGGGGCATCTGGGAAACTATTGGGACATCTGTGAAACTGTTGGGAAATCTGTGAAACTACTGGTACATCTGTGAAACTATTGGGACATCTGTGAAACTATGGGGACATCTGTGAAACAAATGGGACATCTGTGAAACTATTGGGACATCTGTGAAACTACTGGTACATCTGTGAAACTATTGGGACATCTGTGAAACTATGGGGACATCTGTGAAACAAATGGGACATAGGTGAAACTATTGGAACATCTGTGGAACTATTGGGACATCTGTGAAACTATGGGGACATCTGTGAAACTAATGGGACATCTTTGAAACTATTGGGAGATCTGTGAAACTATGGGGACATCTGGGAAACTAATGGGACATATGTGAAACTATTGGGGCGTCTGTGAAACTACTGGGACATGTGTGAAACTACTGGGCCATCTGTAATACTACTGGGACATATGTGAAACTATTGGGACATCTGTGAAACTATGGGGACATCTCTTAACCTACTGGGATATGTGTAAAACTACTGGGACATCTGTGAAACGATTGAGACATCTGTGAAACTATGGGGACATCTGTTAACCTACTGGGACATCTGTGAAACTACTGGGACATCTGTTAAACTACTGGGACATCTGTTAAACTATTGGGTCATCTGTGAAACTACTGGGACATCTGTAAAACTACTGGGACATATGTGAAACTATTGGGAGATCTGTGAACCTATGGGGACATCTGTGAAACTAATGGGACATCTGTGAAACTATTGGGAGATCTGTGAAACTATGGGGACATCTGGGAAACTAATGGGACATATGTGAAACTATTGGGGCGTCTGTGAAACTACTGGGACATGTGTGAAACTGCTGGCCATCTGTAATACTACTGGGACATCTGTTAAACTATTGGGACATCTGTGAATCTATGGGGACATCTGTGAAACTAATGGGACATATGTGAAACTATTGGGACATCTGTGAAACTACTGGTACATCTGTGAAACTATCGGGACATCTGTAAACCTACTGGGATGTCTGTAAAACTTCTGGGGCATCTGTGAAACTATTGGGACATCTGTGAAACTGTTGGGGCATCTGTGAAACTATTGGGACATCTGTGAAACTATGGGGACATCTGTGAAACAAATGGGACATAGGTGAAACTATTGGAACATCTGTGGAACTATTGGGACATCTGTGAAACTATGGGGACATCTGTGAAACTAATGGGACATCTGTGAAACTATTGGGAGATCTGTGAAACTATGGGGACATCTGGGAAACTAATGGGACATATGTGAAACTATTGGGGCGTCTGTGAAACTACTGATACATGTGTGAAACTACTGGGCCATCTGTAATACTACTGGGACATATGTGAAACTATTGGGACATCTGTGAAACTATGGGGACATCTCTTAACCTACTGGGATATCTGTAAAACTACTGGGACATCTGTGAAACGATTGAGACATCTGTGAAACTACTGGTACATCTGTGAAACTATTGGGACATCTGTGAAACTATGGGGACATCTGTGAAACAAATGGGACATAGGTGAAACTATTGGAACATCTGTGGAACTATTGGGACATCTGTGAAACTATGGGGACATCTGTGAAACTATGGGGACATCTCTTAACCTACTGGGATATCTGTAAAACTACTGGGACATCTGTGAAACGATTGAGACATCTGTGAAACTATGGGGACATCTGTTAATCTACTGGGACATCTGTGAAACTACTGGGACATCTGTTAAACTACTGGGACATCTGTTAAACTATTGGGACATCTGTGAAACTACTGGGACATCTGTAAAACTACTGGGACATGTGTGAACCTATTGGGACATCTGTTAAACTATTGGGACATCTGTGAAACTATTCGGACATCTGTAAAACAACTGGGACATATGTTAAACTATTGGGACATCTGTTAAACTCCTGGAACATCTGTGAAACTATTGGGACATGGGTGAAACTATTGGGACATCTGTTAAACTATTGGGACATTTGTGAAACTACTGGTACATCTGTGAAACTATTGGGACATCTGTGAAACTACTGGGACATCTGTTAAACTACTGGGACATCTGTTAAACTATTGGGACATCTGTGAAACTACTGGGACATCTGTAAAACTACTGGGACATATGTGAACCTATTGGGACATATGTGAACCTATTGGGACATCTGTGAAACTATTGGGACATCTGTGAAACTATTGGGACATCTGTGGAACTATTGGGACATCTGTGAAACTATGGGGACATCTGTGAAACTAATGGGACATCTTTGAAACTATTGGGAGATCTGTGAAACTATGGGGACATGTGGGAAACTAATGGGACATATGTGAAACTATTGGGGCGTCTGTGAAACTACTGGGACATGTGTGAAACTACTGGGCCATCTGTAATACTACTGGGACATATGTGAAACTATTGGGACATCTGTGAAACTATGGGGACATCTCTTAACCTACTGGGATATGTGTAAAACTACTGGGACATCTGTGAAACGATTGAGACATCTGTGAAACTATGGGGACATCTGTTAACCTACTGGGACATCTGTGAAACTACTGGGACATCTGTTAAACTACTGGGACATCTGTTAAACTATTGGGTCATCTGTGAAACTACTGGGACATCTGTAAAACTACTGGGACATATGTGAAACTATTGGGAGATCTGTGAACCTATGGGGACATCTGTGAAACTAATGGGACATCTGTGAAACTATTTGGAGATCTGTGAAACTATGGGGACATCTGGGAAACTAATGGGACATATGTGAAACTATTGGGGCGTCTGTGAAACTACTGGGACATGTGTGAAACTGCTGGGCCATCTGTAATACTACTGGGACATCTGTTAAACTATTGGGACATCTGTGAATCTATGGGGACATCTGTGAAACTAATGGGACATATGTGAAACTATTGGGACATCTGTGAAACTATGGGGACATCTGTGAAACTAATGGGACATCTTTGAAACTATTGGGAGATCTGTGAAACTATGGGGACATCTGGGAAACTAATGGGACATATGTGAAACTATTGGGGCGTCTGTGAAACTACTGGGACATGTGTGAAACTACTGGGCCATCTGTAATACTACTGGGACATATGTGAAACTATTGGGACATCTGTTAAACTATGGGGACATCTCTTAACCTACTGGGATATGTGTAAAACTACTGGGACATCTGTGAAACGATTGAGACATCTGTGAAACTATGGGGACATCTGTTAACCTACTGGGACATCTGTGAAACTACTGGGACATCTGTTAAACTACTGGGACATCTGTTAAACTATTGGGTCATCTGTGAAACTACTGGGACATCTGTAAAACTACTGGGACATATGTGAAACTATTGGGAGATCTGTGAACCTATGGGGACATCTGTGAAACTAATGGGACATCTGTGAAACTATTGGGAGATCTGTGAAACTATGGGGACATCTGGGAAACTAATGGGACATATGTGAAACTATTGGGGCGTCTGTGAAACTACTGGGACATGTGTGAAACTGCTGGCCATCTGTAATACTACTGGGACATCTGTTAAACTATTGGGACATCTGTGAATCTATGGGGACATCTGTGAAACTAATGGGACATATGTGAAACTATTGGGACATCTGTGAAACTACTGGTACATCTGTGAAACTATCGGGACATCTGTAAACCTACTGGGATGTCTGTAAAACTTCTGGGGCATCTGTGAAACTATTGGGACATCTGTGAAACTGTTGGGGCATCTGTGAAACTATTGGGACATCTGTGAAACTATGGGGACATCTGTGAAACAAATGGGACATAGGTGAAACTATTGGAACATCTGTGGAACTATTGGGACATCTGTGAAACTATGGGGACATCTGTGAAACTAATGGGACATCTGTGAAACTATTGGGAGATCTGTGAAACTATGGGGACATCTGGGAAACTAATGGGACATATGTGAAACTATTGGGGCGTCTGTGAAACTACTGATACATGTGTGAAACTACTGGGCCATCTGTAATACTACTGGGACATATGTGAAACTATTGGGACATCTGTGAAACTATGGGGACATCTCTTAACCTACTGGGATATCTGTAAAACTATTGGGACATCTGTGAAACTACTGGGACATCTGTAAAACTACTGGGACATGTGTGAACCTATTGGGACATCTGTTAAACTATTGGGACATCTGTGAAACTATTCGGACATCTGTAAAACAACTGGGACATATGTTAAACTATTGGGACATCTGTTAAACTCCTGGAACATCTGTGAAACTATTGGGACATGGGTGAAACTATTGGGACATCTGTTAAACTATTGGGACATTTGTGAAACTACTGGTACATCTGTGAAACTATTGGGACATCTGTGAAACTACTGGGACATCTGTTAAACTACTGGGACATCTGTTAAACTATTGGGACATCTGTGAAACTACTGGGACATCTGTAAAACTACTGGGACATATGTGAACCTATTGGGACATATGTGAACCTATTGGGACATCTGTGAAACTATTGGGACATCTGTGGAACTATTGGGACATCTGTGAAACTATGGGGACATCTGTGAAACTAATGGGACATCTTTGAAACTATTGGGAGATCTGTGAAACTATGGGGACATCTGGGAAACTAATGGGACATATGTGAAACTATTGGGGCGTCTGTGAAACTACTGGGACATGTGTGAAACTACTGGGCCATCTGTAATACTACTGGGACATATGTGAAACTATTGGGACATCTGTGAAACTATGGGGACATCTCTTAACCTACTGGGATATGTGTAAAACTACTGGGACATCTGTGAAACGATTGAGACATCTGTGAAACTATGGGGACATCTGTTAACCTACTGGGACATCTGTGAAACTACTGGGACATCTGTTAAACTACTGGGACATCTGTTAAACTATTGGGTCATCTGTGAAACTACTGGGACATCTGTAAAACTACTGGGACATATGTGAAACTATTGGGAGATCTGTGAACCTATGGGGACATCTGTGAAACTAATGGGACATCTGTGAAACTATTGGGAGATCTGTGAAACTATGGGGACATCTGGGAAACTAATGGGACATATGTGAAACTATTGGGGCGTCTGTGAAACTACTGGGACATGTGTGAAACTGCTGGGCCATCTGTAATACTACTGGGACATCTGTTAAACTATTGGGACATCTGTGAATCTATGGGGACATCTGTGAAACTAATGGGACATATGTGAAACTATTGGGACATCTGTGAAACTACTGGTACATCTGTGAAACTATCGGGACATCTGTAAACCTACTGGGATGTCTGTAAAACTTCTGGGGCATCTGTGAAACTATTGGGACATCTGTGAAACTGTTGAGGCATCTGTGAAACTATTGGGACATCTGTGAAACTATGGGGACATCTGTGAAACAAATGGGACATAGGTGAAACTATTGGAACATCTGTGGAACTATTGGGACATCTGTGAAACTATGGGGACATCTGTGAAACTAATGGGACATCTGTGAAACTATTGGGAGATCTGTGAAACTATGGGGACATCTGGGAAACTAATGGGACATATGTGAAACTATTGGGGCGTCTGTGAAACTACTGATACATGTGTGAAACTACTGGGCCATCTGTAATACTACTGGGACATATGTGAAACTATTGGGACATCTGTGAAACTATGGGGACATCTCTTAACCTACTGGGATATCTGTAAAACTACTGGGACATCTGTGAAACGATTGAGACATCTGTGAAACTATGGGGACATCTGTTAATCTACTGGGACATCTGTGAAACTACTGGGACATCTGTTAAACTACTGGGACATCTGTTAAACTATTGGGACATCTGTGAAACTACTGGGACATCTGTAAAACTACTGGGACATGTGTGAACCTATTGGGACATCTGTTAAACTATTGGGACATCTGTGAAACTATTCGGACATCTGTAAAACAACTGGGACATATGTTAAACTATTGGGACGTCTGTTAAACTCCTGGAACATCTGTGAAACTATTGGGACATGGGTGAAACTATTGGGACATCTGTTAAACTATTGGGACATTTGTGAAACTACTGGTACATCTGTGAAACTATTGGGACATCTGTGAAACTACTGGGACATCTGTTAAACTACTGGGACATCTGTTAAACTATTGGGACATCTGTGAAACTACTGGGACATCTGTAAAACTATTGGGACATATGTGAACCTATTGGGACATATGTGAACCTATTGGGCCATCTGTGAAACTATTGGGACATCTGTGAAACTATTGGGACATCTGTGAAACTATGGGGAAATCTGTGAAACTAATGGGACATCTGTGAAACTATTGGGAGATCTGTGAAACTATGGGGACATCTGGGAAACTAATGGGACATATGTGAAACTATTGGGGCGTCTGTGAAACTACTGGGACATGTGTGAAACTACTGGGCCATCTGAAATACTACTGGGACATCTGTTAAACTATTGGGACATCTGTGAATCTATGGTGACATCTGTGAAACTAATGGGACATATGTGAAACTATTAGGACATCTGTGAAACTACTGGCACATCTGTGAAACTATCGGGACATCTGTTAACCTACTGGGATGTCTGTAAAACTTCTGGGGCATCTGGGAAACTATTGGGACATCTGTGAAACTGTTGGGAAATCTGTGAAACTACTAGTACATCTGTGAAACTATTGGGACATCTGTGAAACTATGGGGACATCTGTGAAACAAATGGGACATCTGTGAAACTATTGGGACATCTGTGAAACTACTGGTACATCTGTGAATCTATTGGGACATCTGTGAAACTATGGGGACATCTGTGAAACAAATGGGACATAGGTGAAACTATTGGAACATCTGTGGAACTATTGGGACATCTGTGAAACTATGGGGACATCTGTGAAACTAATGGGACATCTGTGAAACTATTGGGAGATCTGTGAAAATATGGGGACATCTGGGAAACTAATGGGACATATGTGAAACTATTGGGGCGTCTGTTCAACTACTGGGACATGTGTGAAACTACTGGGCCATCTGTAATACTACTGGGACATATGTGAAACTATTGGGACATCTGTGAAACTATGGGGACATCTCTTAACCTACTGGGATATCTGTAAAACTACTGGGACATCTGTGAAACGATTGAGACATCTGTGAAACCATGGGGACATCTGTTAACCTACTGGGACATCTGTTAACCTACTGGGACATCTGTGAAACTACTGGGACATCTGTTAAACTACTGGGACATCTGTTAAACTATTGGGACATCTGTGAAACTACTGGGACATCTGTAAAACTACTGGGACATATGTGAACCTATTGGGACATCTGTTAAACTATTGGGACATCTGTGAAACTATTGGGACATCTGTAAAACAACTGGGACATCTGTTAAACTATTGGAACATCTGTTAAACTCCAGGAACATCTGGGAAACTATTGGGACATGGGTGAAACTATTGGGACATATGTTAAACTATTGGGACATCTGTGAAACTACTGGTACATCTGTGAAACTATTGGGACATCTGTGAAACTACTGGGACATCTGTTAAACTACTGGGACATCTGTTAAACTATTGGGACATCTGTGAAACTACTGGGACATCTGTAAAACTACTGGGACATATGTGAACCTATTGGGACATCTGTGAAACTATTGGGACATCTGTGAAACTATTGGGACATCTGTGAAACTATGGGGACATCTGTGAAACTAATGGGACATATGTAAAACTATTGGAGCATCTGTGAAACTACTGGGACATGGGTGAAACTACTGGGACATCTGTAAAACTACTGGGACATCTGTTAAACTATTGGGACATCTGTGAAACTATGGGGACATCTGTGAAACTAATGGGACATATGTGAAACTATTGGGACATCTGTGAAACTACTAGTACATCTGTGAAACTATTGGGACATCTGTGAAACTATTGGGACATCTGTGAAACTACTAGTACATCTGTGAAACTATTGGGACATCTGTGAAACTATTGGGACATCTGTGAAACTACTGGTACACCTGTGAAACTATGGGTACATCTGTGAAACTATTGGGACATCTGGGAAACTATTGGGACATCTGTGAAACTATGGGGACATCTGTGAAACTAATGGGACATCTGTGAAACTACTGGGACATCTGTAAAACTACTGGGTCATATGTGAACCTATTGGGACATCTGTTGAACTACTGGGACATCTGTTAAACTATTGGGACATCTGTGAAACTATGGGGACATCTGTTAACCTACTGGGATATCTGTAAAACTACTGGGACATCTGTGAAACGATTGGGACATCTGTGAAACTATGGGGACATCTGTTAACCTACTGGGACATCTGTGAAACTACTGGGACATCTGTTAAACTACTGGGACATCTGTGAAACTATGGGGACATCTGTGAAACAAATGGGACATAGGTGAAACTATTGGGACATCTGTGGAACTATTGGGACATCTGTGAAACTATGGGGACATCTGTTAAACTAATGGGACATCTGTGAAACTATTGGAAGATCTGTGAAACTATGGGGACATCTGGGAAACTAATGGGACATATGTGAAACTATTGGGGCGTCTGTGAAACTTCTGGGACATGTGTGAAACTACTGGGCCATCTGTAATACTACTGGGACATATGTGAAACTATTGGGACATCTGTGAAACTATGGGGACATCTCTTAACCTACTGGGATATCTGTAAAACTACTGGGACATCTGTGAAACGATTGAGACATCCGTGAAACTATGGGGACATCTGTTAGCCTACTGGGACATCTGTGAAACTACTGGGACATCTGTTAAAATACTGGGACATCTGTTAAACTATTGGGACATCTGTGAAACTACTAGGACATCTGTAAAACTACTGGGACATATGTGAACCTATTGGGACATCTGTTAAACTATTGGGACATCTGTGAAACTATTGGGACATCTGTAAAACAACTGGGACATCTGTTAAACTATTGGGACATCTGTTAAACTCCTGGGAAATCTGTGAAACTATTGGGACATCTGTGAAACTATTGGGACATCTGTGAAACTACTGGTACATCTGTGAAACTATGGGGACATCTGTGAAACTAGTGGGACATCTGGGAAACTATTGGGACATCTGTGAAACTATGGGGACATCTGTGAAACTAATGGGACATCTGTGAAACTACTGGGACATCTGTAAAACTACTGGGTCATATGTGAACCTATTGGGACATCTGTTGAACTACTGGGACATCTGTTAAACTACTGGGATATCTGTAAAACTACTGGGACATCTGTTTAACGATTGGGACATCTGTGAAACTATGGGGACATCTGTTAACCTACTGGGACATCTGTGAAACTACTGGGACATCTGTTAAACTACTGGGACATCTGTGAAACTATGGGGACATCTGTGAAACAAATGGGACATAGGTGAAACTATTGGGACATCTGTGGAACTATTGGGACATCTGTTAAACTATGGGGACATCTGTGAAACTATGGGGACATCTGTGAAACTAATGGGACATCTGTGAAACTATTGGAAGATCTGTGAAACTATGAGGACATCTGGGAAACTAATGGGAAATATGTGAAACTATTGGGGCATCTGTGAAACTACTGGGACATGTGTGAAACTACTGGGCCATCTGTAATACTACTGGGACATATGTGAAACTATTGGGACATCTGTGAAACTATGGGGACATCTCTTAACCTACTGGGATATCTGTAAAACTACTGGGACATCTGTGAAACGATTGAGACATCTGTGAAACTATGGGGACATCTGTTAACCTACTGCGACATCTATGAAACTACTGGGACATCTGTTAAACTACTGGGACATCTGTTAAACTATTCGGACATCTGTGAAACTACTGGGCCATCTGTTAAACTATTGGGACATCTGTTAAACTCCTGAGACATCTGTGAAACTATTGGGACATGGGTGAAACTATTGGGACATCTGTAAAACTACTGGGACATATGTGAACCTATTGGGACATCTGTTAAACTATTGGGACATCTGTGAAACTATTGGGACATCTGTAAAACAACTGGGACATCTGTTAAACTATTGGGACATCTGTTAAACTCCTGGGACATCTGTGAAACTATTGGGACATGGGTGAAACTATTGGGACATCTGTTAAACTATTGGGACATCTGTGAAACTACTGGTACATCTGTGAAACTATTGGGACATCTGTGAAACTACTGGGACATCTATTAAACTACTGGGACATCTGTTAAACTATTGGGACATCTGTGAAACTACTGGGATATCTGTAAAACTACTGGGACATATGTGAACCTATTGGGACATCTGTGAAACTATTGGGACATCTGTGAAACTATTGGGACATCTGTGAAACTATGGGGACATCTGTGAAACTAATGGGACATATGTAAAACTATTGGGGCGTCTGTAAAACTACTGGGACATATGTGAACCTATTGGGACATCTGTTAAACTATTGGGACATCTGTTAAACTATTGGGACATCTGTTAAACTCCTGGGACATCTGTGAAACTATTGGGACATGGGTGAAACTATTGGGACATCTGTTAAACTATTGGGACATCTGTGAAACTACTGGTACATCTGTGAAACTATTGGGACATCTGTGAAACTACTGGGACATCTGTAAAACTACTGGGACATATGTGAACCTATTGGGACATCTGTGAAACTATTGGGACATCTGTGAAACTATTGGGACATCTGTGAAACTATGGGGACATCTGTGAAACTAATGGGACATATGTAAAACTATTGGGGCGTCTGTGAAACTACTGGGACATCTGTGAAACTACTGGGACATCTGTTAAACTATTGGGACATCTGTGAAACTATGGGGACATCTGTGAAACTAATGGGACATCTGTGAAACTATGGGGACATCTGTGAAACTAATGGGACATATGTGAAACTATTGGGAGATCTGTGAAACTATGGGGACATCTGTGAAAGTAATGGGACATCTGTGAAACTATTGGGATATCTGTGAAACTATGGGGACATCTGGGAAACTAATGGGACATATGTGAAACTATTGGGGCGTCTGTGAAACTACTTGGACATCTGTGAAACTACTGGGACATATGTGAACCTATTGGGACATCTGTTAAACTATTGGGACATCTGTGAAACTATTGGGACATCTGTAAAACAACTGGGACATCTGTTAAACTATTGGGACATCTGTTAAACTCCTGGGACATCTGTGAAACTATTGGGACATGGGTGAAACTATTGGGACATCTGTAAAACTACTGGGACATATGTGAACCTATTGGGACATCTGTTAAACTATTGGGACATCTCTGAAACTATTGGGACATCTGTAAAACAACTGGGACATCTGTTAAACTATTGGGACATCTGTTAAACTCCTGGGACATCTGTGAAACTATTGGGACATGGTTGAAACTATTGGGACATCTGTTAAACTATTGGGACATCTGTGAAACTACTGGTACATCTGTGAAACTATTGGGACATCTGTGAAACTACTGGTACATCTATTAAACTACTGGGACATCTGTTAAACTATTGGGACATCTGTGAAACTACTGGGATATCTGTAAAACTACTGGGACATATGTGAACCTATTGGGACATCTGTGAAACTATTGGGACATCTGTGAAACTATTGGGACATCTGTGAAACTATGGGGACATCTGTGAAACTAATGGGACATATGTAAAACTATTGGGGCGTCTGTAAAACTACTGGGACATATGTGAACCTATTGGGACATCTGTTAAACTATTGGGACATCTGTGAAACTATTGGGACATCTGTAAAACAACTGGGACATGTGTTAAACTATTGGGACATCTGTTAAACTCCTGGGACATCTGTGAAACTATTGGGACATGGGTGAAACTATTGGAACATCTGTTAAACTATTGGGACATCTGTGAAACTACTGGTACATCTGTGAAACTATTGGGACATCTGTGAAACTACTGGGACATCTGTTAAACTACTGGGACATCTGTTAAACTATTGGGACATCTGTGAAACTACTGGGACATCTGTAAAACTACTGGGACATATGTGAACCTATTGGGACATCTGTGAAACTATTGGGACATCTGTGAAACTATGGGGACATCTGTGAAACTAATGGGACATATGTAAAACTATTGGGGCGTCTGTGAAACTACTGGGACATCTGTGAAACTACTGGGACATCTGTTAAACTTCTGGAACATCTGTTAAACTATTGGGACATCTGTGAAACTATGGGGACATCTGTGAAACTAATGGGACATCTGTGAAACTATGGGGACATCTGTGAAACTAATGGGACATATGTGAAACTATTGGGAGATCTGTGAAACTATGGGGACATCTGTGAAAGTAATGGGACATCTGTGAAACTATTGGGATATCTGTGAAACTATGGGGACATCTGGGAAACTAATGGGACATATGTGAAACTATTGGGGCGTCTGTGAAACTACTTGGACATGTGTGAAACTACTGGGCCATCTGTAATACTACTGGGACATCTGTTAAACTATTGGGACATCTGTGAAACTATTGGGACATCTGTGAAACTACTGGTACATCTGTGAAACTATTGGGACATCTGTGAAACTATGGGGACATCTCTTAACCTACTGGGATATCTGTAAAACTACTGGGACATCTGTGAAACGAATGAGACATCTGTGAAACCATGGGGACATCTGTTAACCTACTGGGACATCTGTGAAACTACTGGGACATCTGTTAAACTACTGGGACATCTGTTAAACTATTGGGACATCTGTGAAACTACTGGGACATCTGATAAACTACTGGGACATATGTGAACCTATTGGGACATCTGTGAAACTATTGGGACATCTGTAAAACAACTGGGACATCTGTTAAACTATTGGGACATCTGTTAAACTCCAGGAACATCTGGGAAACTATTGGGACATGGGTGAAACTATTGGGACATCTGTTAAACTATTGGGACATCTGTGAAACTACTGGTACATCTGTGAAACTATTGGGACATCTGTGAAACTACTGGGACATCTGTTAAACTACTGGGACATCTGTTAAACTATTGGGACATCTGTGAAACTACTGGGACATCTGTTAAACTATTGGGACATCTGTGAAACTACTGGGACATCTGTAAAACTACTGGGACATATGTGAACCTATTGGGACATCTGTGAAACTATTGGGACATCTGTGAAACTATTGGGACATCTGTGAAACTATGGGGACATCTGTGAAACTAATGGGACATATGTAAAACTATTGTGGCGTCTGTGAAACTACTGGGACATGGGTGAAACTATTGGGACATCTGTAAAACTACTGGGACATCTGTTAAACTATTGGGACATCTTTGAAACTATGGGGACATCTGTGAAACTAATGGGACATATGTGAAACTATTGGAACATCTGTGAAACTACTTGTACATCTGTGAAACTATTGGGACATCTGTGAAACTATTGGGACATCTGTGAAACTACTGGTACACCTGTGAAACTATGGGGACATCTGTGAAACTATTGGGACATCTGGGAAACTATTGGGACATCTGTGAAACTATGGGGACATCTGTGAAACTAATGGGACATCTGTGAAACTACTGGGACATCTGTAAAACTACTGGGTCATATGTGAACCTATTGGGACATCTGTTGAACTACTGGGACATCTGTTAAACTATTGGGACATATGTGAAACTATGGGGACATCTGTTAACCTACGGGGATATCTGTTAACCTACTGGGACATCTGTGAAACTACTGGGACATCTGTTAAACTACTGGGACATCTGTGAAACTATGGGGACATCTGTGAAACAAATGGGACATAGGTGAAACTATTGGCACAACTGTGGAACTATTGGGACATCTGTGAAACTATGGGGACATCTGTTAAACTAATGGGACATCTGTGAAACTATTGGAAGATCTGTGAAACTATGGGGACATCTGGGAAACTAATGGGACATATGTGAAACTATTGGGGCGTCTGTGAAACTTCTGGGACATGTGTGAAACTACTGGGCCATCTGTAATACTACTGGGACATATGTGAAACTATTGGGACATCTGTGAAACTATGGGGACATCTCTTAACCTACTGGGATATCTGTAAAACTACTGGGACATCTGTGAAACGATTGAGACATCTGTGAAACTATGGGGACATCTGTTAACCTACTGGGACATCTGTGAAACTACTGGGACATCTGTTAAACTACTGGGACATCTGTTAAACTATTGGGACATCTGTGAAACTACTGGGACATCTGTAAAACTACTGGGAAATATGTGAACCTATTGGGACATCTGTTAAACTATTGGGACATCTGTGAAACTATTGGGACATCTGTAAAACAACTGGGACATCTGTTAAACTATTGGGACATCTGTTAAACTCCTGGGAAATCTGTGAAACTATTGGGACATGGGTGAAACTATTGGGGCATCTGTTAAACTATTGGAACATCTGTGAAACTACTGGTACATCTTTGAAACTATTGGGACATCTGTGAAACTACTGAGACATCTGTTAAACTACTGGGACATCTGTTAAACTATTGGGACATCTGTGAAACTACTGGGACATCTGTAAAACTACTGGGACATATGTGAACCTATTGGGACATCTGTGAAACTATTGGGACATCTGTTAAACTATTGGGACATCTGTGAAACTATGGGGACATCTGTGAAACTAATGGGACATATGTAAAACTATTGGGGCGTCTGTGAAACTACTGGGACATGTGTGAAACTACTGGGACATCTGTTAAACTATTGGGACATCTGTGAAACTATGGGGACATCTGTGAAACTAATGGGACATATGTGAAACTTTTGGGACATCTGTGAAACTACTAGTACATCTGTGAAACTATTGGGACATCTGTGAAACTATTGGGACATCTGTGAAACTACTGGTACATCTGTGAAGCTATGGGGACATCTGTGAAACTAGTGGGACATCTGGGAAACTATTGGGACATCTGTGAAACTATGGGGACATCTGTGAAACTAATGGGACATCTGTGAAACTACTGGGACATCTGTAAAACTACTGGGTCATATGTGAACCTATTGGGACATCTGTTGAACTACTGGGACATCTGTTAAACTACTGGGATATCTGTAAAACTACTGGGACATCTGCTTAACGATTGGGACATCTGTGAAACTATGGGGACATCTGTTAACCTACTGGGACATATGTGAAACTATTGGGACATCTGTGAAACTATGGGGACATCTCTTAACCTACTGGGATATGTGTAAAACTACTGGGACATCTTTGAAACGATTGAGACATCTGTGAAACTATGGGGACATCTGTTAACCTTCTGGGACATCTGTGAAACTACTGGGACATCTGTTAAACTACTGGGACATCTGTTAAACTATTGGGTCATCTGTGAAACTATTGGGGCATCTGTTAAACTATTGGGACATCTGTGAAACTACTGAGACATCTGTTAAACTACTGGGACATCTGTTAAACTATTGGGACATCTGTGAAACTACTGGGACATCTGTAAAACTACTGGGACATATGTGAACCTATTGGGACATCTGTGAAACTATTGGGACATCTGTGAAACTATGGGACATCTGTGAAACTATGGGGACATCTGTGAAACTAATGGGACATATGTAAAACTATTGGGGCGTCTGTGAAACTACTGGGACATGTGTGAAACTACTGGGACATCTGTAAAACTACTGGGACATCTGTTAAACTATTGGGACATCTGTGAAACTATGGGGACATCTGTGAAACTAATGGGACATATGTGAAACTTTTGGGACATCTGTGAAACTACTAGTACATCTGTGAAACTATTGGGACATCTGTGAAACTATTGGGACATCTGTGTAACTATGGTACATCTGTGAAACTATGGGGACATCTATGAAACTAGTGGGACATCTGGGAAACTATTGGGACATCTGTGAAACTATGGGGACATCTGTGAAACTAATGGGACATCTGTGAAACTACTGGGACATCTGTAAAACTACTGGGTCATATGTGAACCTATTGGGACATCTGTTGAACTACTGGGACATCTGTTAAACTACTGGGATATCTGTAAAACTACTGGGACATCTGTTTAACGATTGGGACATCTGTGAAACTATGGGGACATCTGTTAACCTACTGGGACATATGTGAAACTATTGGGACATCTGTGAAACTATGGGGACATCTCTTAACCTACTGGGATATGTGTAAAACTACTGGGACATCTTTGAAACGATTGAGACATCTGTGAAACTATGGGGACATCTGTTAACCTACTGGGACATCTGTGAAACTACTGGGACATCTGTTAAACTACTGGGACATCTGTTAAACTATTGGGTCATCTGTGAAACTACTGGGACATCTGTAAAACTACTGGGACACATGTGAAACTATTGGGAGATCTGTGAACCTATGGGGACATCTGTGAAACTAATGGGACATCTGTGAAACTATTGGGAGATCTGTGAAACTATGGGGACATCTGGGAAACTAATGGGACATATGTGAAACTATTGGGGCGTCTGTGAAACTACTGGGACATGTGTGAAACTGCTGGGCCATCTGTAATACTACTGGGACATCTGTTAAACTATTGGGACATCTGTGAATCTATGGGGACATCTGTGAAACTAATGGGACATATGTGAAACTATTGGGACATCTGTGAAACTACTGGTACATCTGTGAAACTACTGGTACATCTGTGAAACTATCGGGACATCTGTAAACCTACTGGGATGTCTGTAAAACTTCTGGGGCATCTGTGAAACTATTGGGACATCTGTGAAACTGTTGGGGCATCTGTGAAACTATTGAGACATCTGTGAAACTATGGGGACATCTGTGAAACAAATGGGACATAGGTGAAACTATTGGAACATCTGTGGAACTATTGGGACATCTGTGAAACTATGGGGACATCTGTGAAACTAATGGGACATCTGTGAAACTATTGGGAGATCTGTGAAACTATGGGGACATCTGGGAAACTAATGGGACATATGTGAAACTATTGGGGCGTCTGTGAAACTACTGGGACATGTGTGAAACTACTGGGCCATCTGTAATACTACTGGGACATATGTGAAACTATTGGGACATCTGTGAAACTATGGGGACATCTCTTAACCTACTGGGATATCTGTAAAACTACTGGGACATCTGTGAAACGATTGAGACATCTGTGAAACTATGGGGACATCTGTTAATCTACTGGGACATCTGTGAAACTACTGGGACATCTGTTAAACTACTTGGACATCTGTTAAACTATTGGGACATCTGTGAAACTACTGGGACATCTGTAAAACTACTGGGACATGTGTGAACCTATTGGGACATCTGTTAAACTATTGGGACATCTGTGAAACTATTCGGACATCTGTAAAACAACTGGGACATATGTTAAACTATTGGGACATCTGTTAAACTCCTGGAACATCTGTGAAACTATTGGGACATCTGTTAAACTCTTGGGACATTTGTGAAACTACTGGTACATCTGTGAAACTATTGGGACATCTGTGAAACTACTGGGACATCTGTTAAACTACTGGGACATCTGTTAAACTATTGGGACATCTGTGAAACTACTGGGACATCTGTAAAACTACTGGGACATATGTGAACCTATTGGGACATATGTGAACCTATTGGGACATCTGTGAAACTATTGGGACATCTGTGAAACTATTGGGACATCTGTGAAACTATGGGGACATCTGTGAAACTACTGGGACATCTGTTAAACTACTGGGACATCTGTGAAACTAATGGGACATATGTGAAACTTTTGGGACATCTGTGAAACTACTAGTACATCTGTGAAACTATTGGGACATCTGTGAAACTATTGGGACATCTGTGAAACTACTGGTACATCTGTGAAGCTATGGGGACATCTGTGAAACTAGTGGGACATCTGGGAAACTATTGGGACATCTGTGAAACTATGGGGACATCTGTGAAACTAATGGGACATCTGTGAAACTACTGGGACATCTGTAAAACTACTGGGTCATATGTGAACCTATTGGGACATCTGTTGAACTACTGGGACATCTGTTAAACTACTGGGATATCTGTAAAACTACTGGGACATCTGTTTAACGATTGGGACATCTGTGAAACTATGGGGACATCTGTTAACCTACTGGGACATATGTGAAACTATTGGGACATCTGTGAAACTATGGGGACATCTCTTAACCTACTGGGATATGTGTAAAACTACTGGGACATCTTTGAAACGATTGAGACATCTGTGAAACTATGGGGACATCTGTTAACCTTCTGGGACATCTGTGAAACTACTGGGACATCTGTTAAACTACTGGGACATCTGTTAAACTATTGGGTCATCTGTGAAACTATTGGGGCATCTGTTAAACTATTGGGACATCTGTGAAACTACTGGTACATCTTTGAAACTATTGGGACATCTGTGAAACTACTGAGACATCTGTTAAACTACTGGGACATCTGTTAAACTATTGGGACATCTGTGAAACTACTGGGACATCTGTAAAACTACTGGGACATATGTGAACCTATTGGGACATCTGTGAAACTATTGGGACATCTGTGAAACTATGGGACATCTGTGAAACTATGGGGACATCTGTGAAACTAATGGGACATATGTAAAACTATTGGGGCGTCTGTGAAACTACTGGGACATGTGTGAAACTACTGGGACATCTGTAAAACTACTGGGACATCTGTTAAACTATTGGGACATCTGTGAAACTATGGGGACATCTGTGAAACTAATGGGACATATGTAAAACTTTTGGGACATCTGTGAAACTACTAGTACATCTGTGAAACTATTGGGACATCTGTGAAACTATTGGGACATCTGTGTAACTATGGTACATCTGTGAAGCTATGGGGACATCTGTGAAACTAGTGGGACATCTGGGAAACTATTGGGACATCTGTGAAACTATGGGGACATCTGTGAAACTAATGGGACATCTGTGAAACTACTGGGACATCTGTAAAACTACTGGGTCATATGTGAACCTAATGGGACATATGTGAAACTTTTGGGACATCTGTTAAACTACTGGGATATCTGTAAAACTACTCTGACATCTGTTTAACGATTGGGACATCTGTGAAACTATGGTACATCTGTGAAACTATGGGGACATCTATGAAACTAGTGGGACATCTGGGAAACTATTGGGACATCTGTGAAACTATGGGGACATCTGTGAAACTAATGGGACATCTGTGAAACTACTGGGACATCTGTAAAACTACTGGGTCATATGTGAACCTATTGGGACATCTGTTGAACTACTGGGACATCTGTTAAACTACTGGGATATCTGTAAAACTACTGGGACATCTGTTTAACGATTGGGACATCTGTGAAACTATGGGGACATCTGTTAACCTACTGGGACATATGTGAAACTATTGGGACATCTGTGAAACTATGGGGACATCTCTTAACCTACTGGGATATGTGTAAAACTACTGGGACATCTTTGAAACGATTGAGACATCTGTGAAACTATGGGGACATCTGTTAACCTACTGGGACATCTGTGAAACTACTGGGACATCTGTTAAACTACTGGGACATCTGTTAAACTATTGGGTCATCTGTGAAACTACTGGGACATCTGTAAAACTACTGGGACACATGTGAAACTATTGGGAGATCTGTGAACCTATGGGGACATCTGTGAAACTAATGGGACATCTGTGAAACTATTGGGAGATCTGTGAAACTATGGGGACATCTGGGAAACTAATGGGACATATGTGAAACTATTGGGGCGTCTGTGAAACTACTGGGACATGTGTGAAACTGCTGGGCCATCTGTAATACTACTGGGACATCTGTTAAACTATTGGGACATCTGTGAATCTATGGGGACATCTGTGAAACTAATGGGACATATGTGAAACTATTGGGACATCTGTGAAACTACTGGTACATCTGTGAAACTACTGGTACATCTGTGAAACTATCGGGACATCTGTAAACCTACTGGGATGTCTGTAAAACTTCTGGGGCATCTGTGAAACTATTGGGACATCTGTGAAACTGTTGGGGCATCTGTGAAACTATTGAGACATCTGTGAAACTATGGGGACATCTGTGAAACAAATGGGACATAGGTGAAACTATTGGAACATCTGTGGAACTATTGGGACATCTGTGAAACTATGGGGACATCTGTGAAACTAATGGGACATCTGTGAAACTATTGGGAGATCTGTGAAACTATGGGGACATCTGGGAAACTAATGGGACATATGTGAAACTATTGGGGCGTCTGTGAAACTACTGGGACATGTGTGAAACTACTGGGCCATCTGTAATACTACTGGGACATATGTGAAACTATTGGGACATCTGTGAAACTATGGGGACATCTCTTAACCTACTGGGATATCTGTAAAACTACTGGGACATCTGTGAAACGATTGAGACATCTGTGAAACTATGGGGACATCTGTTAATCTACTGGGACATCTGTGAAACTACTGGGACATCTGTTAAACTACTTGGACATCTGTTAAACTATTGGGACATCTGTGAAACTACTGGGACATCTGTAAAACTACTGGGACATGTGTGAACCTATTGGGACATCTGTTAAACTATTGGGACATCTGTGAAACTATTCGGACATCTGTAAAACAACTGGGACATATGTTAAACTATTGGGACATCTGTTAAACTCCTGGAACATCTGTGAAACTATTGGGACATCTGTTAAACTCTTGGGACATTTGTGAAACTACTGGTACATCTGTGAAACTATTGGGACATCTGTGAAACTACTGGGACATCTGTTAAACTACTGGGACATCTGTTAAACTATTGGGACATCTGTGAAACTACTGGGACATCTGTAAAACTACTGGGACATATGTGAACCTATTGGGACATATGTGAACCTATTGGGACATCTGTGAAACTATTGGGACATCTGTGAAACTATTGGGACATCTGTGAAACTATGGGGACATCTGTGAAACTACTGGGACATCTGTTAAACTACTGGGACATCTGTGAAACTAATGGGACATATGTGAAACTTTTGGGACATCTGTGAAACTACTAGTACATCTGTGAAACTATTGGGACATCTGTGAAACTATTGGGACATCTGTGAAACTACTGGTACATCTGTGAAGCTATGGGGACATCTGTGAAACTAGTGGGACATCTGGGAAACTATTGGGACATCTGTGAAACTATGGGGACATCTGTGAAACTAATGGGACATCTGTGAAACTACTGGGACATCTGTAAAACTACTGGGTCATATGTGAACCTATTGGGACATCTGTTGAACTACTGGGACATCTGTTAAACTACTGGGATATCTGTAAAACTACTGGGACATCTGTTTAACGATTGGGACATCTGTGAAACTATGGGGACATCTGTTAACCTACTGGGACATATGTGAAACTATTGGGACATCTGTGAAACTATGGGGACATCTCTTAACCTACTGGGATATGTGTAAAACTACTGGGACATCTTTGAAACGATTGAGACATCTGTGAAACTATGGGGACATCTGTTAACCTTCTGGGACATCTGTGAAACTACTGGGACATCTGTTAAACTACTGGGACATCTGTTAAACTATTGGGTCATCTGTGAAACTATTGGGGCATCTGTTAAACTATTGGGACATCTGTGAAACTACTGGTACATCTTTGAAACTATTGGGACATCTGTGAAACTACTGAGACATCTGTTAAACTACTGGGACATCTGTTAAACTATTGGGACATCTGTGAAACTACTGGGACATCTGTAAAACTACTGGGACATATGTGAACCTATTGGGACATCTGTGAAACTATTGGGACATCTGTGAAACTATGGGACATCTGTGAAACTATGGGGACATCTGTGAAACTAATGGGACATATGTAAAACTATTGGGGCGTCTGTGAAACTACTGGGACATGTGTGAAACTACTGGGACATCTGTAAAACTACTGGGACATCTGTTAAACTATTGGGACATCTGTGAAACTATGGGGACATCTGTGAAACTAATGGGACATATGTAAAACTTTTGGGACATCTGTGAAACTACTAGTACATCTGTGAAACTATTGGGACATCTGTGAAACTATTGGGACATCTGTGTAACTATGGTACATCTGTGAAGCTATGGGGACATCTGTGAAACTAGTGGGACATCTGGGAAACTATTGGGACATCTGTGAAACTATGGGGACATCTGTGAAACTAATGGGACATCTGTGAAACTACTGGGACATCTGTAAAACTACTGGGTCATATGTGAACCTATTGGGACATCTGTTGAACTACTGGGACATCTGTTAAACTACTGGGATATCTGTAAAACTACTCTGACATCTGTTTAACGATTGGGACATCTGTGAAACTATGGGGACATCTGTTAACCTACTGGGACATATGTGAAACTATTGGGACATCTGTGAAACTATGGGGACATCTCTTAACCTACTGGGATATGTGTAAAACTACTGGGACATCTTTGAAACGATTGAGACATCTGTGAAACTATGGGGACATCTGTTAACCTACTGGGACATCTGTGAAACTACTGGGACATCTGTTAAACTACTGGGACATCTGTTAAACTATTGGGTGATCTGTGAAACTACTGGGACATCTGTAAAACTACTGGGACACATGTGAAACTATTGGGAGATCTGTGAACCTATGGGGACATCTGTGAAACTAATGGGACATCTGTGAAACTATTGGGAGATCTGTGAAACTATGGGGACATCTGGGAAACTAATGGGACATATGTGAAACTATTGGGGCGTCTGTGAAACTACTGGGACATGTGTGAAACTGCTGGGCCATCTGTAATACTACTGGGACATCTGTTAAACTATTGGGACATCTGTGAATCTATGGGGACATCTGTGAAACTAATGGGACATATGTGAAACTATTGGGACATCTGTGAAACTACTGGTACATCTGTGAAACTACTGGTACATCTGTGAAACTATCGGGACATCTGTAAACCTACTGGGACATCTGTAAAACTACTGGGTCATATGTGAACCTATTGGGACATCTGTTGAACTACTGGTACATCTGTTAAACTATTGGGACATCTGTGAAACTATGGGGACATCTGTTAACCTACTGGGATATCTGTAAAACTACTGGGACATCTGTGAAACGATTGGGACATCTGTGAAACTATGGGGACATCTGTTAACCTACTGGGACATCTGTGAAACTACTGGGACATCTGTTAAACTACTGGGACATCTGTGAAACTATGGGGACATCTGTGAAACAAATGGGACATAGGTGAAACTATTGGGACATCTGTGGAACTATTGGGACATCTGTGAAACTATGGGGACATCTGTTAAACTAATGGGACATCTGTGAAACTATTGGAAGATCTGTGAAACTATGGGGACATCTGGGAAACTAATGGGACATATGTGAAACTATTGGGGCGTCTGTGAAACTTCTGGGACATGTGTGAAACTACTGGGCCATCTGTAATACTACTGGGACATATGTGAAACTATTGGGACATCTGTGAAACTATGGGGACATCTCTTAACCTACTGGGATATCTGTAAACCTACTGGGACATCTGTGAAACGATTGAGACATCTGTGAAACTATGGGGACATCTGGTAACCTACTGGGACATCTGTGAAACTACTGGGACATCTGTTAAACTACTGGGACATCTGTTAAACTATTGGGACATCTGTGAAACTACTGGGACATCTGTAAAACTACTGGGACATATGTGAACCTATTGGGACATCTGTTAAACTATTGGGACATCTGTGAAACTATTGGGACATCTGTAAAACAACTGGGACATCTGTTAAACTATTGGGACATCTGTTAAACTCCTGGGAAATCTGTGAAACTATTGGGACATGGGTGAAACTATTGGGGCATCTGTTAAACTATTGGGACATCTGTTAAACTCCTGGAACATCTGTGAAACTATTGGGACATCTGTTAAACTCTTGGGACATTTGTGAAACTACTGGTACATCTGTGAAACTATTGGGACATCTGTGAAACTACTGGGACATCTGTTAAACTACTGGGACATCTGTTAAACTATTGGGACATCTGTGAAACTACTGGGACATCTGTAAAACTACTGGGACATATGTGAACCTATTGGGACATATGTGAACCTATTGGGACATCTGTGAAACTATTGGGACATCTGTGAAACTATTGGGACATCTGTGAAACTATGGGGACATCTGTGAAACTAATGGGACATCTGTGAAACTATTGGGAGATCTGTGAAACTATGGGGACATCTGGGAAACTAATGGGACATATGTGAAACTATTGGGGCGTCTGTGAAACTACTGGGACATGTGTGAAACTACTGGGCCATCTGTAATACTACTGGGACATCTGTTAAACTATTGGGACATCTGTGAATCTATGGTGACATCTGTGAAACTAATGGGACATATGTGAAACTATTAGGACATCTGTGAAACTACTGGTACATCTCTGAAACTATAGGGACATCTGTTAACCTACTGGGATGTCTGTAAAACTTCTGGGGCATCTGTGAAACTATTGGGACATCTGTGAAACTGTTGGGAAATCTGTGAAACTACTGGTACATCTGTGAAACTATTGGGACATCTGTGAAACTATGGGGACATCTGTGAAACAAATGGGACATCTGTGAAACTATTGGGACATCTGTGAAACTACTGGTACATCTGTGAATCTATTGGGACATCTGTGAAACTATGGGGACATCTGTGGAACTATTGGGACATCTGTGAAACTATGGGGACATCTGTGAAACTAATGGGACATCTGTGAAACTATTGGGAGATCTGTGAAAATATGGGGACATCTGGGAAACTAATGGGACATATGTGAAACTATTGGGGCGTCTGTTAAACTACTGGGACATGTGTGAAACTGCTGGGCCATCTGTAATACTACTGGGACATATGTGAAACTATTGGGACATCTGTGAAACTATGGGGACATCTCTTAACCTACTGGGATATCTGTAAAACTACTGGGACATCTGTGAAACGATTGAGACATCTGTGAAACCATGGGGACATCTGTTAACCTACTGGGACATCTGTGAAACTACTGGGACATCTGTTAAACTACTGGGACATCTGTTAAACTATTGAGACATCTGTAAAACTACTGGGACATATGTGAACCTATTGGGACATCTGTTAAACTATTGGGACATCTGTGAAACTATTGGGACATCTGTAAAACAACTGGGACATCTGTTCAACTATTGGGACATCTGTTAAACTCCAGGAACATCTGGGAAACTATTGGGACATGGGTGAAACTATTGGGACATCTGTTAAACTATTGGGACATCTGTGAAACTACTGGTACATCTGTGAAACTATTGGAACATCTGTGAAACTACTGGGACATCTGTAAAACTACTGGGACATATGTGAACCTATTGGGACATCTGTGAAACTATTGGGACATCTGTGAAACTATTGGGACATCTGTGAAACTATTGGGACATCTGTGAAACTAATGGGACATATGTAAAACTATTGGGGCGTCTGTGAAACTACTGGGACATGGGTGAAACTACTGGGACATCTGTAAAACTACTGGGACATCTGTTAAACTATTGGGACATCTGTGAAACTATGGGGACATCTGTGAAACTAATGGGACATATGTGAAACTATTGGGACATCTGTGAAACTACTAGTACATCTGTGAAACTATTGGGACATCTGTGAAACTATTGGGACATCTGTGAAACTACTGGTACACCTGTGAAACTATGGGGACATCTGTGAAACTATTGGGACATCTGTGAAACTATGGGGACATCTGTGAAACTAATGGGACATCTGTGAAACTACTGGGACATCTGTAAAACTACTGGGTCATATGTGAACCTATTGGGACATCTGTTGAACTACTGGTACATCTGTTAAACTATTGGGACATCTGTGAAACTATGGGGACATCTGTTAACCTACTGGGATATCTGTAAAACTACTGGGACATCTGTGAAACGATTGGGACATCTGTGAAACTATGGGGACATCTGTTAACCTACTGGGACATCTGTGAAACTACTGGGACATCTGTTAAACTACTGGGACATCTGTGAAACTATGGGGACATCTGTGAAACAAATGGGACATAGGTGAAACTATTGGGACATCTGTGGAACTATTGGGACATCTGTGAAACTATGGGGACATCTGTTAAACTAATGGGACATCTGTGAAACTATTGGAAGATCTGTGAAACTATGGGGACATCTGGGAAACTAATGGGACATATGTGAAACTATTGGGGCGTCTGTGAAACTTCTGGGACATGTGTGAAACTACTGGGCCATCTGTAATACTACTGGGACATATGTGAAACTATTGGGACATCTGTGAAACTATGGGGACATCTCTTAACCTACTGGGATATCTGTAAAACTACTGGGACATCTGTGAAACGATTGAGACATCTGTGAAACTATGGGGACATCTGGTAACCTACTGGGACATCTGTGAAACTACTGGGACATCTGTTAAACTACTGGGACATCTGTTAAACTATTGGGACATCTGTGAAACTACTGGGACATCTGTAAAACTACTGGGACATATGTGAACCTATTGGGACATCTGTTAAACTATTGGGACATCTGTGAAACTATTGGGACATCTGTAAAACAACTGGGACATCTGTTAAACTATTGGGACATCTGTTAAACTCCTGGGAAATCTGTGAAACTATTGGGACATGGGTGAAACTATTGGGGCATCTGTTAAACTATTGGGACATCTGTGAAACTACTGGTACATCTGTGAAACTATTGGGACATCTGTGAAACTACTGAGACATCTGTTAAACTACTGGGACATATGTGAACCTATTGGGACATCTGTGAAACTATTGGGACATCTGTTAAACTACTGAGACATCTGTTAAACTACTGGGACATATGTGAACCTATTGGGACATCTGTGAAACTACTGGTACATCTGTTAAACTATTGGGACATCTGTGAAACTACTGGGACATCTGTAAAACTACTGGGACATATGTGAACCTATTGGGACATCTGTGAAACTATTGGGACATCTGTGAAACTATTGGGACATCTGTGAAACTATGGGGACATCTGTGAAACTAATGGGACATATGTAAAACTATTGGGGCGTCTGTGAAACTACTGGGACATGTGTGAAACTACTGGGACATCTGTAAAACTACTGGGACATCTGTGAAACTATGGGGACATCTGTGAAACTAATGGGACATATGTGAAACTTTTGGGACATCTGTGAAACTACTAGTACATCTGTGAAACTATTGGATCATCTGTGAAACTATTGGGACATCTGTGAAACTACTGGTACATCTGTGAAACTATGGGGACATCTGTGAAACTAGTGGGACATCTGGGAAACTATTGGGACATCTGTGAAACTATGGGGACATCTGTGAAACTAATGGGACATCTGTGAAACTACTGGGACATCTGTAAAACTACTGGGTCATATGTGAACCTATTGGGACATCTGTTGAACTAATGGGACATCTGTTAAACTACTGGGATATCTGTAAAACTACTGGGACATCTGTTTAACGATTGGGACATCTGTGAAACTATGGGGACATCTGTTAACCTACTGGGACATCTGTGAAACTACTGGGACATCTGTTAAACTACTGGGACATCTGTGAAACTATGGGGACATCTGTGAAACAAATGGGACATAGGTGAAACTATTGGGACATCTGTGGAACTATTGGGACATCTGTTAAACTATGGGGACATCTGTGAAACTATGGGGACATCTGTGAAACTAATGGGACATCTGTGAAACTATTGGAAGATCTGTGAAACTATGAGGACATCTGGGAAACTAATGGGACATATGTGAAACTATTGGGGCGTCTGTGAAACTACTGGGACATGTGTGAAACTACTGGGCCATCTGTAATACTACTGGGACATCTGTGAAACTACTGGTACATCTGTGAAACTATTGGGACATCTGTGAAACTACTGAGACATCTGTTAAACTACTGGGACATCTGTTAAACTATTGGGACATCTGTGAAACTACTGGGACATCTGTAAAACTACTGGAACATATGTGAACCTATTGGGACATCTGTGAAACTACTGGGACATCTGTTAAACTATTGGGACATCTGTGAAACTACTGGGACATCTGTTAAACTATTGGGACATCTGTTAAACTCCTGGGACATCTGTGAAACTATTGGGACATGGGTGAAACTATTCGGACATCTGTAAAACTACTGGGACATATGTGAACCTATTGGGACATCTGTTAAACTATTGGGACATCTGTGAAACTATTGGGACATCTGTAAAACAACTGGGACATCTGTTAAACTATTGGGACATCTGTTAAACTCCTGGGACATCTGTGAAACTATTGGGACATGGGTGAAACTATTGGGACATCTGTTAAACTATTGGGACATCTGTGAAACTACTGTTACAACTCTGTGAAACTATTGGGACATCTGTGAAACTACTGGGACATCTATTAAACTACTGGGACATCTGTTAAACTATTGGGACATCTGTGAAACTACTGGGACATCTGTAAAACTACTGGGACATATGTGAACCTATTGGGACATCTGTGAAACTATTGGGACATCTGTGAAACTATTGGGACATCTGTGAAACTATGGGGACATCTGTGAAACTAATGGGACATATGTAAAACTATTGGGGCGTCTGTAAAACTACTGGGACATGTGAACCTATTGGGACATCTGTTAAACTATTGGGACATCTGTGAAACTATTGGGACATCTGTAAAACAACTGGGACATCTGTTAAACTATTGGGACATCTGTTAAACTCCTGGGACATCTGTGAAACTATTGGGACATGGGTGAAACTATTGGGACATCTGTTAAACTATTGGGAAATCTGTGAAACTACTGGTACATCTTTGAAACTATTGGGACATCTGTGAAACTACTGGGACATCTGTTAAACTATTGGGACATCTGTGAAACTACTGGGACATCTGTAACACTACTGGGACATATGTGAACTTATTGGGACATCTGTGAAACTATTAGGACATCTGTGAAACTATTGGGACATCTGTGAAACTATGGGGAAATCTGTGAAACTAATTGGACATATGCAAAACTATTGGGGCGTCTGTGAAACTACTGGGACATCTGTGAAACTACTGGGACATCTGTTAAACTACTGGGACATCTGTTAAACTGTTGGGACATCTGTGAAACTATGGGGACATCTGTGAAACTAATGGGACATCTGTGAAACTATGGGGACATCTGTGAAACTAATGGGACATATGTGAAACTATTGGGAGATCTGTGAAACTATGGGGACATCTGTGAAAGTAATGGGACATCTGTGAAACTATTGGGATATCTGTGAAACTATGGGGACATCTGGGAAACTAATGGGACATATGTGAAACTATTGGGGCGTCTGTGAAACTACTTGGACATGTGTGAAACTACTGGGCCATCTGTAATACTACTGGGACATCTGTTAAACTATTGGGACATCTGTGAAACTATTGGGACATCTGTGAAACTACTGGTACATCTGTGAAACTATTGGGACATCTGTGAAACTATGGGGACATCTCTTAACCTACTGGGATATCTGTAAAACTACTGGGACATCTGTGAAACGATTGAGACATCTGTGAAACCATGGGGATATCTGTTAACCTACTGGGACATCTGTGAAACTACTGGGACATCTGTTAAACTACTGGGACATCTGTTAAACTATTGGGACATCTGTGAAACTACTGGGACATCTGATAAACTACTGGGACATATGTGAACCTATTGGAACATCTGTTAAACTATTGGGACATCTGTGAAACTATTGGGACATCTGTAAAACAACTGGGACATCTGTTAAACTATTGGGACATCTGTTAAACTCCAGGAACATCTGGGAAACTATTGGGACATGGGTGAAACTATTGGGACATCTGTTAAACTATTGGGACATCTGTGAAACTACTGGTACATCTGTGAAACTATTGGGACATCTGTGAAACTACTGGGACATCTGTTAAACTACTGGGACATCAGTTAAACTATTGGGACATCTGTGAAACTACTGGGTCATCTGTAAAACTACTGGGACATATGTGAACCTATTGGGACATCTGTGAAACTATTGGGACATCTGTGAAACTATGGGGACATCTGTGAAACTAATGGGACATATGTAAAACTATTGGGGCATCTGTGAAACTACTGGGACATGGGTGAAACTACTGGGACATCTGTAAAACTACTGGGACATCTGTTAAACTATTGGGACATCTGTGAAACTATGGGGACATCTGTGAAACTAATGGGACATCTATTAAACTACTGGGACATCTGTTAAACTATTGGGACATCTGTGAACCTACTGGGACATCTGTAAAACTACTGCGACATATGTGAACCTATTGGGACATCTGTGAAACTATTGAGACATCTGTGAAACTATTGGGACATCTGTGAAACTATGGGGACATCTGTGAAACTAATGGGACATATGTAAAACTATTGGGGCGTCTGTTAAACTACTGGGACATGTGAACCTATTGGGACATCTGTTAAACTATTGGGACATCTGTGAAACTATTGGGACATCTGTAAAACAACTGGGACATCTGTTAAACTATTGGGACATCTGTTAAACTCCTGGGACATCTGTGAAACTATTGGGACATGGGTGAAACTATTGGGACATCTGTTAAACTATTGGGACATCTGTGAAACTACTGGTACATCTGTGAAACTATTGGGACATCTGTGAAACTACTGGGACATCTGTTAAACTACTGGGACATCTGTTAAACTATTGGGACATCTGTGAAACTACTGGGACATCTGTAAAACTACTGGGACATATGTGAACCTATTGGGACATCTGTGAAACTATTGGGACATCTGTGAAACTATGGGGACATCTGTGAAACTAATGGGACATATGTAAAACTATTGGGGCGTCTGTGACACTACTGGGACATGTGTGAAACTACTGGGACATCTGTAAAACTACTGGGACATCTGTTAAACTATTGGGACATCTGTGAAACTATGGGGACATCTGTGAAACTAATGGGACATATGTGAAACTTTTGGGACATCTGTGAAACTACTAGTACATCTGTGAAACTATTGGGACATCTGTGAAACTATTGGGACATCTGTGAAACTACTGGTACATCTCTGAAACTATCGGGACATCTGTTAACCTACTGGGATGTCTGTAAAACTTCTGGGGCATCTGTGAAACTATTGGGACATCTGTGAAACTGTTGGGAAATCTGTGAAACTACTGGTACATCTGTGAAACTATTGGGACATCTGTGAAACTATGGGGACATCTGTGAAACAAATGGGACATCTGTGAAACTATTGGGACATCTGTGAAACTACTGGTACATCTGTGAATCTATTGGGACATCTGTGAAACTATGGGGACATCTGTGAAACAAATGGGACATAGGTGAAACTATTGGAACATCTGTGGAACTATTGGGACATCTGTGAAACTATGGGGACATCTGTGAAACTAATGGGACATCTGTGAAACTATTGGGAGATCTGTGAAAATATGGGGACATCTGGGAAACTAATGGGACATATGTGAAACTATTGGGGCGTCTGTAAACTACTGGGACATGTGTGAAACTACTGGGCCATCTGTAATACTACTGGGACATATGTGAAACTATTGGGACATCTGTGAAACTATGGGGACATCTCTTAACCTACTGGGATATCTGTAAAACTACTGGGACATCTGTGAAACGATTGAGACATCTGTGAAACCATGGGGACATCTGTTAACCTACTGGGACATCTGTGAAACTACTGGGACATCTGTTAACCTACTGGGACATCTGTTAAACTATTGAGACATCTGTAAAACTACTGGGACATATGTGAACCTATTGGGACATCTGTTAAACTATTGGGACATCTGTGAAACTATTGGGACATCTGTAAAACAACTGGGACATCTGTTCAACTATTGGGACATCTGTTAAACTCCAGGAACATCTGGGAAACTATTGGGACATGGGTGAAACTATTGGGACATCTGTTAAACTATTGGGACATCTGTGAAACTACTGGTACATCTGTGAAACTATTGGAACATCTGTGAAACTACTGGGACATCTGTAAAACTACTGGGACATATGTGAACCTATTGGGACATCTGTGAAACTATTGGGACATCTGTGAAACTACTGGGACATCTGTTAAACTACTGGGACATCTGTTAAACTATTGGGACATCTGTGAAACTACTGGGACATCTGTAAAACTACTGGGACATATGTGAACCTATTGGGACATCTGTTAAACTATTGGGACATCTGTGAAACTATTGGGACATATGTAAAACTATTGGGGCGTCTGTGAAACTACTGGGACATGGGTGAAACTACTGGGACATCTGTAAAACTACTGGGACATCTGTTAAACTATTGGGACATCTGTGAAACTATGGGGACATCTGTGAAACTAATGGGACATATGTGAAACTATTGGGACATCTGTGAAACTACTAGTACATCTGTGAAACTATTGGGACATCTGTGAAACTATTGGGACATCTGTGAAACTACTGGTACACCTGTGAAACTATGGGGACATCTGTGAAACTATTGGGACATCTGGGAAACTATTGGGACATCTGTGAAACTATGGGGACATCTGTGAAACTAATGGGACATCTGTGAAACTACTGGGACATCTGTAAAACTACTGGGTCATATGTGAACCTATTGGGACATCTGTTGAACTACTGGTACATCTGTTAAACTATTGGGACATCTGTGAAACTATGGGGACATCTGTTAACCTACTGGGATATCTGTAAAACTACTGGGACATCTGTGAAACGATTGGGACATCTGTGAAACTATGGGGACATCTGTTAACCTACTGGGACATCTGTGAAACTACTGGGACATCTGTTAAACTACTGGGACATCTGTGAAACTATGGGGACATCTGTGAAACAAATGGGACATAGGTGAAACTATTGGGACATCTGTGGAACTATTGGGACATCTGTGAAACTATGGGGACATCTGTTAAACTAATGGGACATCTGTGAAACTATTGGAAGATCTGTGAAACTATGGGGACATCTGGGAAACTAATGGGACATATGTGAAACTATTGGGGCGTCTGTGAAACTTCTGGGACATGTGTGAAACTACTGGGCCATCTGTAATACTACTGGGACATATGTGAAACTATTGGGACATCTGTGAAACTATGGGGACATCTCTTAACCTACTGGGATATCTGTAAAACTACTGGGACATCTGTGAAACGATTGAGACATCTGTGAAACTATGGGGACATCTGGTAACCTACTGGGACATCTGTGAAACTACTGGGACATCTGTTAAACTACTGGGACATCTGTTAAACTATTGGGACATCTGTAAAACTACTGGGACATATGTGAACCTATTGGGACATCTGTTAAACTATTGGGACATCTGTGAAACTATTGGGACATCTGTAAAACAACTGGGACATCTGTTAAACTATTGGGACATCTGTTAAACTCCTGGGAAATCTGTGAAACTATTGGGACATGGGTGAAACTATTGGGGCATCTGTTAAACTATTGGGACATCTGTTAAACTCCTGGAACATCTGTGAAACTATTGGGACATCTGTTAAACTCTTGGGACATTTGTGAAACTACTGGTACATCTGTGAAACTATTGGGACATCTGTGAAACTACTGGGACATCTGTTAAACTACTGGGACATCTGTTAAACTATTGGGACATCTGTGAAACTACTGGGACATCTGTAAAACTACTGGGACATATGTGAACCTATTGGGACATATGTGAACCTATTGGGACATCTGTGAAACTATTGGGACATCTGTGAAACTATTGGGACATCTGTGAAACTATGGGGACATCTGTGAAACTAATGGGACATCTGTGAAACTATTGGGAGATCTGTGAAACTATGGGGACATCTGGGAAACTAATGGGACATATGTGAAACTATTGGGGCGTCTGTGAAACTACTGGGACATGTGTGAAACTACTGGGCCATCTGTAATACTACTGGGACATCTGTTAAACTATTGGGACATCTGTGAATCTATGGTGACATCTGTGAAACTACTGGTACATCTCTGAAACTATCGGGACATCTGTTAACCTACTGGGATGTCTGTAAAACTTCTGGGGCATCTGTGAAACTATTGGGACATCTGTGAAACTGTTGGGAAATCTGTGAAACTACTGGTACATCTGTGAAACTATTGGGACATCTGTGAAACTATGGGGACATCTGTGAAACAAATGGGACATCTGTGAAACTATTGGGACATCTGTGAAACTACTGGTACATCTGTGAATCTATTGGGACATCTGTGAAACTATGGGGACATCTGTGAAACAAATGGGACATAGGTGAAACTATTGGAACATCTGTGGAACTATTGGGACATCTGTGAAACTATGGGGACATCTGTGAAACTAATGGGACATCTGTGAAACTATTGGGAGATCTGTGAAAATATGGGGACATCTGGGAAACTAATGGGACATATGTGAAACTATTGGGGCGTCTGTTAAACTACTGGGACATGTGTGAAACTGCTGGGCCATCTGTAATACTACTGGGACATATGTGAAACTATTGGGACATCTGTGAAACTATGGGGACATCTCTTAACCTACTGGGATATCTGTAAAACTACTGGGACATCTGTGAAACGATTGAGACATCTGTGAAACCATGGGGACATCTGTTAACCTACTGGGACATCTGTGAAACTACTGGGACATCTGTTAAACTACTGGGAAATCTGTTAAACTATTGAGACATCTGTAAAACTACTGGGACATATGTGAACCTATTGGGACATCTGTTAAACTATTGGGACATCTGTGAAACTATTGGGACATCTGTAAAACAACTGGGACATCTGTTCAACTATTGGGACATCTGTTAAACTCCAGGAACATCTGGGAAACTATTGGGACATGGGTGAAACTATTGGGACATCTGTTAAACTATTGGGACATCTGTGAAACTACTGGTACATCTGTGAAACTATTGGAACATCTGTGAAACTACTGGGACATCTGTAAAACTACTGGGACATATGTGAACCTATTGGGACATCTGTGAAACTATTGGGACATCTGTGAAACTATTGGGACATCTGTGAAACTAATGGGACATATGTGAAACTATTGGGACATCTGTGAAACTACTAGTACATCTGTGAAACTATTGGGACATCTGTGAAACTATTGGGACATCTGTGAAACTACTGGTACACCTGTGAAACTATGGGGACATCTGTGAAACTATTGGGACATCTGGGAAACTATTGGGACATCTGTGAAACTATGGGGACATCTGTGAAACTAATGGGACATCTGTGAAACTACTGGGACATCTGTAAAACTACTGGGTCATATGTGAACCTATTGGGACATCTGTTGAACTACTGGTACATCTGTTAAACTATTGGGACATCTGTGAAACTATGGGGACATCTGTTAACCTACTGGGATATCTGTAAAACTACTTTGACATCTGTGAAACGATTGGGACATCTGTGAAACTATGGGGACATCTGTTAACCTACTGGGACATCTGTGAAACTACTGGGACATCTGTTAAACTACTGGGACATCTGTGAAACTATGGGGACATCTGTGAAACAAATGGGACATAGGTGAAACTATTGGGACATCTGTGGAACTATTGGGACATCTGTGAAACTATGGGGACATCTGTTAAACTAATGGGACATCTGTGAAACTATTGGAAGATCTGTGAAACTATGGGGACATCTGGGAAACTAATGGGACATATGTGAAACTATTGGGGCGTCTGTGAAACTTCTGGGACATGTGTGAAACTACTGGGCCATCTGTAATACTACTGGGACATATGTGAAACTATTGGGACATCTGTGAAACTATGGGGACATCTCTTAACCTACTGGGATATCTGTAAAACTACTGGGACATCTGTGAAACGATTGAGACATCTGTGAAACTATTGGGACATCTGTTAAACTCCTGGGACATCTGTGAAACTATTGGGACATGGGTGAAACTATTCGGACATCTGTAAAACTACTGGGACATATGTGAACCTATTGGGACATCTGTTAAACTATTGGGACATCTGTGAAACTATTGGGACATCTGTAAAACAACTGGGACATCTGTTAAACTATTGGGACATCTGTTAAACTCCTGGGACATCTGTGAAACTATTGGGACATGGGTGAAACTATTGGGAGATCTGTTAAACTATTGGGACATCTGTGAAACTACTGGTACAACTCTGTGAAACTATTGGGACATCTGTGAAACTACTGGGACATCTATTAAACTACTGGGACATCTGTTAAACTATTGGGACATCTGTGAAACTACTGGGACATCTGTAAAACTACTGGGACATATGTGAACCTATTGGGACATCTGTGAAACTATTGGGACATCTGTGAAACTATTGGGACATCTGTGAAACTATGGGGACATCTGTGAAACTAATGGGACATATGTAAAACTATTGGGGCGTCTGTAAAACTACTGGGACATGTGAACCTATTGGGACATCTGTTAAACTATTGGGACATCTGTGAAACTATTGGGACATCTGTAAAACAACTGGGACATCTGTTAAACTATTGGGACATCTGTTAAACTCCTGGGACATCTGTGAAACTATTGGGACATGGGTGAAACTATTGGGACATCTGTTAAACTATTGGGAAATCTGTGAAACTACTGGTACATCTTTGAAACTATTGGGACATCTGTGAAACTACTGGGACATCTGTTAAACTATTGGGACATCTGTGAAACTACTGGGACATCTGTAAAACTACTGGGACATATGTGAACTTATTGGGACATCTGTGAAACTATTAGGACATCTGTGAAACTATTGGGACATCTGTGAAACTATGGGGACATCTGTGAAACTAATTGGACATATGCAAAACTATTGGGGCGTCTGTGAAACTACTGGGACATCTGTGAAACTACTGGGACATCTGTTAAACTACTGGGACATCTGTTAAACTGTTGGGACATCTGTGAAACTATGGGGACATCTGTGAAACTAATGGGACATCTGTGAAACTATGGGGACATCTGTGAAACTAATGGGACATATGTGAAACTATTGGGAGATCTGTGAAACTATGGGGACATCTGTGAAAGTAATGGGACATCTGTGAAACTATTGGGATATCTGTGAAACTATGGGGACATCTGGGAAACTAATGGGACATATGTGAAACTATTGGGGCGTCTGTGAAACTACTTGGACATGTGTGAAACTACTGGGCCATCTGTAATACTACTGGGACATCTGTTAAACTATTGGGACATCTGTGAAACTATTGGGACATCTGTGAAACTACTGGTACATCTGTGAAACTATTGGGACATCTGTGAAACTATGGGGACATCTCTTAACCTACTGGGATATCTGTAAAACTACTGGGACATCTGTGAAACGATTGAGACATCTGTGAAACCATGGGGATATCTGTTAACCTACTGGGACATCTGTGAAACTACTGGGACATCTGTTAAACTACTGGGACATCTGTTAAACTATTGGGACATCTGTGAAACTACTGGGACATCTGATAAACTACTGGGACATATGTGAACCTATTGGGACATCTGTTAAACTATTGGGACATCTGTGAAACTATTGGGACATCTGTAAAACAACTGGGACATCTGTTAAACTATTGGGACATCTGTTAAACTCCAGGAACATCTGGGAAACTATTGGGACATGGGTGAAACTATTGGGACATCTGTTAAACTATTGGGACATCTGTGAAACTACTGGTACATCTGTGAAACTATTGGGACATCTGTGAAACTACTGGGACATCTGTTAAACTACTGGGACATCAGTTAAACTATTGGGACATCTGTGAAACTACTGGGTCATCTGTAAAACTACTGGGACATATGTGAACCTATTGGGACATCTGTGAAACTATTGGGACATCTGTGAAACTATGGGGACATCTGTGAAACTAATGGGACATATGTAAAACTATTGGGGCATCTGTGAAACTACTGGGACATGGGTGAAACTACTGGGACATCTGTAAAACTACTGGGACATCTGTTAAACTATTGGGACATCTGTGAAACTATGGGGACATCTGTGAAACTAATGGGACATCTATTAAACTACTGGGACATCTGTTAAACTATTGGGACATCTGTGAAACTACTGGGACATCTGTAAAACTACTGCGACATATGTGAACCTATTGGGACATCTGTGAAACTATTGAGACATCTGTGAAACTATTGGGACATCTGTGAAACTATGGGGACATCTGTGAAACTAATGGGACATATGTAAAACTATTGGGGCGTCTGTTAAACTACTGGGACATGTGAACCTATTGGGACATCTGTTAAACTATTGGGACATCTGTGAAACTATTGGGACATCTGTAAAACAACTGGGACATCTGTTAAACTATTGGGACATCTGTTAAACTCCTGGGACATCTGTGAAACTATTGGGACATGGGTGAAACTATTGGGACATCTGTTAAACTATTGGGACATCTGTGAAACTACTGGTACATCTGTGAAACTATTGGGACATCTGTGAAACTACTGGGACATCTGTTAAACTACTGGGACATCTGTTAAACTATTGGGACATCTGTGAAACTACTGGGACATCTGTAAAACTACTGGGACATATGTGAACCTATTGGGACATCTGTGAAACTATTGGGACATCTGTGAAACTATGGGGACATCTGTGAAACTAATGGGACATATGTAAAACTATTGGGGCATCTGTGAAACTACTGGGACATGGGTGAAACTACTGGGACATCTGTAAAACTACTGGGACATCTGTTAAACTATTGGGACATCTGTGAAACTATGGGGACATCTGTGAAACTAATGGGACATCTATTAAACTACTGGGACATCTGTTAAACTATTGGGACATCTGTGAAACTACTGGGACATCTGTAAAACTACTGCGACATATGTGAACCTATTGGGACATCTGTGAAACTATTGAGACATCTGTGAAACTATTGGGACATCTGTGAAACTATGGGGACATCTGTGAAACTAATGGGACATATGTAAAACTATTGGGGCGTCTGTTAAACTACTGGGACATGTGAACCTATTGGGACATCTGTTAAACTATTGGGACATCTGTGAAACTATTGGGACATCTGTAAAACAACTGGGACATCTGTTAAACTATTGGGACATCTGTTAAACTCCTGGGACATCTGTGAAACTATTGGGACATGGGTGAAACTATTGGGACATCTGTTAAACTATTGGGACATCTGTGAAACTACTGGTACATCTGTGAAACTATTGGGACATCTGTGAAACTACTGGGACATCTGTTAAACTACTGGGACATCTGTTAAACTATTGGGACATCTGTGAAACTACTGGGACATCTGTAAAACTACTGGGACATATGTGAACCTATTGGGACATCTGTGAAACTATTGGGACATCTGTGAAACTATGGGGACATCTGTGAAACTAATGGGACATATGTAAAACTATTGGGGCGTCTGTGACACTACTGGGACATGTGTGAAACTACTGGGACATCTGTAAAACTACTGGGACATCTGTTAAACTATTGGGACATCTGTGAAACTATGGGGACATCTGTGAAACTAATGGGACATATGTGAAACTTTTGGGACATCTGTGAAACTACTAGTACATCTGTGAAACTATTGGGACATCTGTGAAACTATTGGGACATCTGTGAAACTACTGGTACATCTCTGAAACTATCGGGACATCTGTTAACCTACTGGGATGTCTGTAAAACTTATGGGGCATCTGTGAAACTATTGGGACATCTGTGAAACTGTTGGGAAATCTGTGAAACTACTGGTACATCTGTGAAACTATTGGGACATCTGTGAAACTATGGGGACATCTGTGAAACAAATGGGACATCTGTGAAACTATTGGGACATCTGTGAAACTACTGGTACATCTGTGAATCTATTGGGACATCTGTGAAACTATGGGGACATCTGTGAAACAAATGGGACATAGGTGAAACTAGTGGAACATCTGTGGAACTATTGGGACATCTGTGAAACTATGGGGACATCTGTGAAACTAATGGGACATCTGTGAAACTATTGGGAGATCTGTGAAAATATGGGGACATCTGGGAAACTAATGGGACATATGTGAAACTATTGGGGCGTCTGTAAACTACTGGGACATGTGTGAAACTACTGGGCCATCTGTAATACTACTGGGACATATGTGAAACTATTGGGACATCTGTGAAACTATGGGGACATCTCTTAACCTACTGGGATATCTGTAAAACTACTGGGACATCTGTGAAACGATTGAGACATCTGTGAAACCATGGGGACATCTGTTAACCTACTGGGACATCTGTTAACCTACTGGGACATCTGTTAAACTATTGAGACATCTGTAAAACTACTGGGACATATGTGAACCTATTGGGACATCTGTTAAACTATTGGGACATCTGTGAAACTATTGGGACATCTGTAAAACAACTGGGACATCTGTTCAACTATTGGGACATCTGTTAAACTCCAGGAACATCTGGGAAACTATTGGGACATGGGTGAAACTATTGGGACATCTGTTAAACTATTGGGACATCTGTGAAACTACTGGTACATCTGTGAAACTATTGGAACATCTGTGAAACTACTGGGACATCTGTAAAACTACTGGGACATATGTGAACCTATTGGGACATCTGTGAAACTATTGGGACATCTGTGAAACTATTGGGACATCTGTGAAACTATTGGAACATCTGTGAAACTAATGGGACATATGTAAAACTATTGGGGCGTCTGTGAAACTACTGGGACATGGGTGAAACTACTGGGACATCTGTAAAACTACTGGGACATCTGTTAAACTATTGGGACATCTGTGAAACTATGGGGACATCTGTGAAACTAATGGGACATATGTGAAACTATTGGGACATCTGTGAAACTACTAGTACATCTGTGAAACTATTGGGACATCTGTGAAACTATTGGGACATCTGTGAAACTACTGGTACACCTGTGAAACTATGGGGACATCTGTGAAACTATTGGGACATCTGGGAAACTATTGGGACATCTGTGAAACTATGGGGACATCTGTGAAACTAATGGGACATCTGTGAAACTACTGGGACATCTGTAAAACTACTGGGTCATATGTGAACCTATTGGGACATCTGTTGAACTACTGGTACATCTGTTAAACTATTGGGACATCTGTGAAACTATGGGGACATCTGTTAACCTACTGGGATATCTGTAAAACTACTGGGACATCTGTGAAACGATTGGGACATCTGTGAAACTATGGGGACATCTGTTAACCTACTGGGACATCTGTGAAACTACTGGGACATCTGTTAAACTACTGGGACATCTGTGAAACTATGGGGACATCTGTGAAACAAATGGGACATAGGTGAAACTATTGGGACATCTGTGGAACTATTGGGACATCTGTGAAACTATGGGGACATCTGTTAAACTAATGGGACATCTGTGAAACTATTGGAAGATCTGTGAAACTATGGGGACATCTGGGAAACTAATGGGACATATGTGAAACTATTGGGGCGTCTGTGAAACTTCTGGGACATGTGTGAAACTACTGGGCCATCTGTAATACTACTGGGACATATGTGAAACTATTGGAACATCTGTGAAACTATGGGGACATCTCTTAACCTACTGGGATATCTGTAAAACTACTGGGACATCTGTGAAACGATTGAGACATCTGTGAAACTATGGGGACATCTGGTAACCTACTGGGACATCTGTGAAACTACTGGGACATCTGTTAAACTACTGGGACATCTGTTAAACTATTGGGACATCTGTGAAACTACTGGGACATCTGTAAAACTACTGGGACATATGTGAACCTATTGGGACATCTGTTAAACTATTGGGACATCTGTGAAACTATTGGGACATCTGTAAAACAACTGGGACATCTGTTAAACTATTGCGACATCTGTTAAACTCCTGGGAAATCTGTGAAACTATTGGGACATGGGTGAAACTATTGGGGCATCTGTTAAACTATTGGGACATCTGTTAAACTCCTGGAACATCTGTGAAACTATTGGGACATCTGTTAAACTCTTGGGACATTTGTGAAACTACTGGTACATCTGTGAAACTATTGGGACATCTGTGAAACTACTGGGACATCTGTTAAACTACTGGGACATCTGTTAAACTATTGGGACATCTGTGAAACTACTGGGACATCTGTAAAACTACTGGGACATATGTGAACCTATTGGGACATATGTGAACCTATTGGGACATCTGTGAAACTATTGGGACATCTGTGAAACTATTGGGACATCTGTGAAACTATGGGGACATCTGTGAAACTAATGGGACATCTGTGAAACTATTGGGAGATCTGTGAAACTATGGGGACATCTGGGAAACTAATGGGACATATGTGAAACTATTGGGGCGTCTGTGAAACTACTGGGACATGAGTGAAACTACTGGTACATCTGTTAAACTATTGGGACATCTGTGAAACTACTGGGACATCTGTAAAACTACTGGGACATATGTGAACCTATTGGGACATCTGTGAAACTATTGGGACATCTGTGAAACTATTGGGACATCTGTGAAACTATGGGGACATCTGTGAAACTAATGGGACATATGTAAAACTATTGGGGCGTCTGTGAAACTACTGGGACATGTGTGAAACTACTGGGACATCTGTAAAACTACTGGGACATCTGTGAAACTATGGGGACATCTGTGAAACTAATGGGACATATGTGAAACTTTTGGGACATCTGTGAAACTACTAGTACATCTGTGAAACTATTGGGACATCTGTGAAACTATTGGGACATCTGTGAAACTACTGGTACATCTGTGAAACTATGGGGACATCTGTGAAACTAGTGGGACATCTGGGAAACTATTGGGACATCTGTGAAACTATGGGGACATCTGTGAAACTAATGGGACATCTGTGAAACTACTGGGACATCTGTAAAACTACTGGGTCATATGTGAACCTATTGGGACATCTGTTGAACTAATGGGACATCTGTTAAACTACTGGGATATCTGTAAAACTACTGGGACATCTGTTTAACGATTGGGACATCTGTGAAACTATGGGGACATCTGTTAACCTACTGGGACATCTGTGAAACTACTGGGACATCTGTTAAACTACTGGGACATCTGTGAAACTATGGGGACATCTGTGAAACAAATGGGACATAGGTGAAACTATTGGGACATCTGTGGATCTATTGGGACATCTGTTAAACTATGGGGACATCTGTGAAACTATGGGGACATCTGTGAAACTAATGGGACATCTGTGAAACTATTGGAAGATCTGTGAAACTATGAGGACATCTGGGAAACTAATGGGACATATGTGAAACTATTGGGGCGTCTGTGAAACTACTGGGACATGTGTGAAACTACTGGGCCATCTGTAATACTACTGGGACATCTGTGAAACTACTGGTACATCTGTGAAACTATTGGGACATCTGTGAAACTACTGAGACATCTGTTAAACTACTGGGACATCTGTTAAACTATTGGGACATCTGTGAAACTACTGGGACATCTGTAAAACTACTGGAACATATGTGAACCTATTGGGACATCTGTGAAACTACTGGGACATCTGTTAAACTATTGGGACATCTGTGAAACTACTGGGACATCTGTTAAACTATTGGGACATCTGTTAAACTCCTGGGACATCTGTGAAACTATTGGGACATGGGTGAAACTATTCGGACATCTGTAAAACTACTGGGACATATGTGAACCTATTGGGACATCTGTTAAACTATTGGCACATCTGTGAAACTATTGGGACATCTGTAAAACAACTGGGACATCTGTTAAACTATTGGGACATCTGTTAAACTCCTGGGACATCTGTGAAACTATTGGGACATGGGTGAAACTATTGGGACATCTGTTAAACTATTGGGACATCTGTGAAACTACTGGTACAACTCTGTGAAACTATTGGGACATCTGTGAAACTACTGGGACATCTATTAAACTACTGGGACATCTGTTAAACTATTGGGACATCTGTGAAACTACTGGGACATCTGTAAAACTACTGGGACATATGTGAACCTATTGGGACATCTGTGAAACTATTGGGACATCTGTGAAACTATTGGGACATCTGTGAAACTATGGGGACATCTGTGAAACTAATGGGACATATGTAAAACTATTGGGGCGTCTGTAAAACTACTGGGACATGTGAACCTATTGGGACATCTGTTAAACTATTGGGACATCTGTGAAACTATTGGGACATCTGTAAAACAACTGGGACATCTGTTAAACTATTGGGACATCTGTTAAACTCCTGGGACATCTGTGAAACTATTGGGACATGGGTGAAACTATTGGGACATCTGTTAAACTATTGGGAAATCTGTGAAACTACTGGTACATCTTTGAAACTATTGGGACATCTGTGAAACTACTGGGACATCTGTTAAACTATTGGGACATCTGTGAAACTACTGGGACATCTGTAAAACTACTGGGACATATGTGAACTTATTGGGACATCTGTGAAACTATTGGGACATCTGTGAAACTATTGGGACATCTGTGAAACTATGGGGACATCTGTGAAACTAATTGGACATATGCAAAACTATTGGGGCGTCTGTGAAACTACTGGGACATCTGTGAAACTACTGGGACATCTGTTAAACTACTGGGACATCTGTTAAACTGTTGGGACATCTGTGAAACTATGGGGACATCTGTGAAACTAATGGGACATCTGTGAAACTATGGGGACATCTGTGAAACTAATGGGACATATGTGAAACTATTGGGAGATCTGTGAAACTATGGGGACATCTGTGAAAGTAATGGGACATCTGTGAAACTATTGGGATATCTGTGAAACTATGGGGACATCTGGGAAACTAATGGGAAATATGTGAAACTATTGGGGCGTCTGTGAAACTACTTGGACATGTGTGAAACTACTGGGCCATCTGTAATACTACTGGGACATCTGTTAAACTATTGGGACATCTGTGAAACTATTGGGACATCTGTGAAACTACTGGTACATCTGTGAAACTATTGGGACATCTGTGAAACTATGGGGACATCTCTTAACCTACTGGGATATCTGTAAAACTACTGGGACATCTGTGAAACGATTGAGACATCTGTGAAACCATGGGGATATCTGTTAACCTACTGGGACATCTGTGAAACTACTGGGACATCTGTTAAACTACTGGGACATCTGTTAAACTATTGGGACATCTGTGAAACTACTGGGACATCTGATAAACTACTGGGACATATGTGAACCTATTGGGACATCTGTTAAACTATTGGGACATCTGTGAAACTATTGGGACATCTGTAAAACAACTGGGACATCTGTTAAACTATTGGGACATCTGTTAAACTCCAGGAACATCTGGGAAACTATTGGGACATGGGTGAAACTATTGGGACATCTGTTAAACTATTGGGACATCTGTGAAACTACTGGTACATCTGTGAAACTATTGGGACATCTGTGAAACTACTGGGACATCTGTTAAACTACTGGGACATCAGTTAAACTATTGGGACATCTGTGAAACTACTGGGTCATCTGTAAAACTACTGGGACATATGTGAACCTATTGGGACATCTGTGAAACTATTGGGACATCTGTGAAACTATGGGGACATCTGTGAAACTAATGGGACATATGTAAAAATATTGGGGCATCTGTGAAACTACTGGGACATGGGTGAAACTACTGGGACATCTGTAAAACTACTGGGACATCTGTTAAACTATTTGGACATCTGTGAAACTATGGGGACATCTGTGAAACTAATGGGACATCTATTAAACTACTGGGACATCTGTTAAACTATTGGGACATCTGTGAAACTACTGGGACATCTGTAAAACTACTGCGACATATGTGAACCTATTGGGACATCTGTGAAACTATTGAGACATCTGTGAAACTATTGGGACATCTGTGAAACTATGGGGACATCTGTGAAACTAATGGGACATATGTAAAACTATTGGGGCGTCTGTTAAACTACTGGGACATGTGAACCTATTGGGACATCTGTTAAACTATTGGGACATCTGTGAAACTATTGGGACATCTGTAAAACAACTGGGACATCTGTTAAACTATTGGGACATCTGTTAAACTCCTGGGACATCTGTGAAACTATTGGGACATGGGTGAAACTATTGGGACATCTGTTAAACTATTGGGACATCTGTGAAACTACTGGTACATCTGTGAAACTATGGGGACATCTGTGAAACTAATGGGACATATGTGAAACTATTGGGAGATCTGTGAAACTATGGGGACATCTGTGAAAGTAATGGGACATCTGTGAAACTATTGGGATATCTGTGAAACTATGGGGACATCTGGGAAACTAATGGGAAATATGTGAAACTATTGGGGCGTCTGTGAAACTACTTGGACATGTGTGAAACTACTGGGCCATCTGTAATACTACTGGGACATCTGTTAAACTATTGGGACATCTGTGAAACTATTGGGACATCTGTGAAACTACTGGTACATCTGTGAAACTATTGGGACATCTGTGAAACTATGGGGACATCTCTTAACCTACTGGGATATCTGTAAAACTACTGGGACATCTGTGAAACGATTGAGACATCTGTGAAACCATGGGGATATCTGTTAACCTACTGGGACATCTGTGAAACTACTGGGACATCTGTTAAACTACTGGGACATCTGTTAAACTATTGGGACATCTGTGAAACTACTGGGACATCTGATAAACTACTGGGACATATGTGAACCTATTGGGACATCTGTTAAACTATTGGGACATCTGTGAAACTATTGGGACATCTGTAAAACAACTGGGACATCTGTTAAACTATTGGGACATCTGTTAAACTCCAGGAACATCTGGGAAACTATTGGGACATGGGTGAAACTATTGGGACATCTGTTAAACTATTGGGACATCTGTGAAACTACTGGTACATCTGTGAAACTATTGGGACATCTGTGAAACTACTGGGACATCTGTTAAACTACTGGGACATCAGTTAAACTATTGGGACATCTGTGAAACTACTGGGTCATCTGTAAAACTACTGGGACATATGTGAACCTATTGGGACATCTGTGAAACTATTGGGACATCTGTGAAACTATGGGGACATCTGTGAAACTAATGGGACATATGTAAAAATATTGGGGCATCTGTGAAACTACTGGGACATGGGTGAAACTACTGGGACATCTGTAAAACTACTGGGACATCTGTTAAACTATTTGGACATCTGTGAAACTATGGGGACATCTGTGAAACTAATGGGACATCTATTAAACTACTGGGACATCTGTTAAACTATTGGGACATCTGTGAAACTACTGGGACATCTGTAAAACTACTGCGACATATGTGAACCTATTGGGACATCTGTGAAACTATTGAGACATCTGTGAAACTATTGGGACATCTGTGAAACTATGGGGACATCTGTGAAACTAATGGGACATATGTAAAACTATTGGGGCGTCTGTTAAACTACTGGGACATGTGAACCTATTGGGACATCTGTTAAACTATTGGGACATCTGTGAAACTATTGGGACATCTGTAAAACAACTGGGACATCTGTTAAACTATTGGGACATCTGTTAAACTCCTGGGACATCTGTGAAACTATTGGGACATGGGTGAAACTATTGGGACATCTGTTAAACTATTGGGACATCTGTGAAACTACTGGTACATCTGTGAAACTATTGGGACATCTGTGAAACTACTGGGACATCTGTTAAACTACTGGGACATCTGTTAAACTATTGGGACATCTGTGAAACTACTGGGACATCTGTAAAACTACTGGGACATATGTGAACCTATTGGGACATCTGTGAAACTATTGGGACATCTGTGAAACTAGGGGGACATCTGTGAAACTAATGGGACATATGTAAAACTATTGGGGCGTCTGTGAAACTACTGGGACATGTGTGAAACTACTGGGACATCTGTAAAACTACTGGGACATCTGTTAAACTATTGGGACATCTGTGAAACTATGGGGACATCTGTGAAACTAATGGGACATATGTGAAACTTTTGGGACATCTGTGAAACTACTAGTACATCTGTGAAACTATTGGGACATCTGTGAAACTATTGGGACATCTGTGAAACTACTGGTACATCTGTGAAACTATGGGGACATCTGTGAAACTAGTGGGACATCTGGGAAACTATTGGGACATCTGTGAAACTATGGGGACATCTGTGAAACTAATGGGACATCTGTGAAACTACTGGGACATCTGTAAAACTACTGGGTCATATGTGAACCTATTGGGACATCTGTTGAACTACTGGGACATCTGTTAAACTACTGGGATATCTGTAAAACTACTGGGACATCTGTTTAACGATTGGGACATCTGTGAAACTATGGGGACATCTGTTAACCTACTGGGACATCTGTGAAACTACTGGGACATCTGTTAAACTACTGGGACATCTGTGAAACAAATGGGACATAGGTGAAACTATTAGGACATCTGTGGAACTATTGGGACATCTGTTAAACTATGGGGACATCTGTGAAACTATGGGGACATCTGTGAAACTAATGGGACATCTTTGAAACTATTGGAAGATCTGTGAAACTATGAGGACATCTGGGAAACTAATGGGACATATGTGAAACTATTGGGGCGTCTGTGAAACTACTGGGACATGTGTGAAACTACTGGGCCATCTGTAATACTACTGGGACATCTGTGAAACTACAGGTACATCTGTGAAACTATTGGGACATCTGTGAAACTACTGAGACATCTGTTAAACTACTGGGACATCTGTTAAACTATTGGGACATCTGTAAAACTACTGGGACATATGTGAACCTATTGGGACATCTGTGAAACTACTGGGACATCTGTTAAACTATTGGGACATCTGTGAAACTACTGGGACATCTCTTAAACTATTGGGACATCTGTTAAACTCCTGGGACATCTGTGAAACTATTGGGACATGGGTGAAACTATTGGGACATCTGTAAAACTACTGGGACATATGTGAACCTATTGGGACATCTGTTAAACTATTGGGACATCTGTGAAACTATTGGGACATCTGTAAAACAACTGGGACATCTGTTAAACTATTGGGACATCTGTTAAACTCCTGGGACATCTGTGAAACTATTGGGACATGGGTGAAACTATTGGGACATCTGTTAAACTATTGGGACATCTGTGAAACTACTGGTACAACTCTGTGAAACTATTGGGACATCTGTGAAACTACTGGTACATCTGTGAAACTATGGGGACATCTGTGAAACTAGTGGGACATCTGGGAAACTATTGGGACATCTGTGAAACTATGGGGACATCTGTGAAACTAATGGGACATCTGTGAAACTACTGGGACATCTGTAAAACTACTGGGTCATATGTGAACCTATTGGGACATCTGTTGAACTACTGGGACATCTGTTAAACTACTGGGATATCTGTAAAACTACTGGGACATCTGTTTAACGATTGGGACATCTGTGAAACTATGGGGACATCTGTTAACCTACTGGGACATCTGTGAAACTACTGGGACATCTGTTAAACTACTGGGACATCTGTGAAACTATGGGGACATCTGTGAAACAAATGGGACATAGGTGAAACTATTGGGACATCTGTGGAACTATTGGGACATCTGTTAAACTATGGGGACATCTGTGAAACTATGGGGACATCTGTGAAACTAATGGGACATCTTTGAAACTATTGGAAGATCTGTGAAACTATGAGGACATCTGGGAAACTAATGGGACATATGTGAAACTATTGGGGCGTCTGTGAAACTACTGGGACATGTGTGAAACTACTGGGCCATCTGTAATACTACTGGGACATCTGTGAAACTACTGGTACATCTGTGAAACTATTGGGACATCTGTGAAACTACTGAGACATCTGTTAAACTACTGGGACATCTGTTAAACTATTGGGACATCTGTAAAACTACTGGGACATATGTGAACCTATTGGGACATCTGTGAAACTACTGGGACATCTGTTAAACTATTGGGACATCTGTGAAACTACTGGGACATCTGTTAAACTATTGGGACATCTGTTAAACTCCTGGGACATCTGTGAAACTATTGGGACATGGGTGAAACTATTGGGACATCTGTAAAACTACTGGGACATATGTGAACCTATTGGGACATCTGTTAAACTATTGGGACATCTGTGAAACTATTGGGACATCTGTAAAACAACTGGGACATCTGTTAAACTATTGGGACATCTGTTAAACTCCTGGGACATCTGTGAAACTATTGGGACATGGGTGAAACTATTGGGACATCTGTTAAACTATTGGGACATCTGTGAAACTACTGGTACAACTCTGTGAAACTATTGGGACATCTGTGAAACTACTGGGACATCTATTAAACTACTGGGACATCTGTTAAACTATTGGGACATCTGTGAAACTACTGGGACATCTGTAAAACTACTGGGACATATGTGAACCTATTGGGACATCTGTGAAACTATTGGGACATCTGTGAAACTATTGGGACATCTGTGAAACTATGGGGACATCTGTGAAACTAATGGGACATATGTAAAACTATTGGGGCGTCTGTAAAACTACTGGGACATGTGAACCTATTGGGACATCTGTTAAACTATTGGGACATCTGTGAAACTATTGGGACATCTGTAAAACAACTGGAACATCTGTTAAACTATTGGGACATCTGTTAAACTCCTGGGACATCTGTGAAACTATTGGGACATGGGTGAAACTATTGGGACATCTGTTAAACTATTGGGACATCTGTGAAACTACTGGTACATCTGTGAAACTATTGGGACATCTGTTAAACTACTGGGACATCTGTTAAACTATTGGGACATCTGTGAAACTACTGGGACATCTGTAAAACTACTGGGACATATGTGAACCTATTGGGACATCTGTGAAACTATTGGGACATCTGTGAAACTATTGGGACATCTGTGAAACTATGGGGACATCTGTGAAACTAATGGGACATATGTAAAACTATTGGGGCGTCTGTGAAACTACTGGGACATGTGTGAAACTACTGGGACATCTGTAAAACTGCTGGGACATCTGTTAAACTATTGGGACATCTGTGAAACTATGGGGACATCTGTGAAACTAATGGGACATATGTGAAACTTTTGGGACATCTGTGAAACTACTAGTACATCTGTGAAACTATTGGGACATCTGTGAAACTATTGGGACATCTGTGAAACTTCTGGTACATCTGTGAAACTATGGGGACATCTGTGAAACTAGTGGGACATCTGGGAAACTATTGGGACATCTGTAAAACTATGGGGACATCTGTGAAACTAATGGGACATCTGTGAAACAACTGGGACATCTGTTAAACTATTGGGACATCTGTTAAACTCCAGGAACATCTGGGAAACTATTGGGACATGGGTGAAACTATTGGGACATCTGTTAAACTATTGGGACATCTGTGAAACTACTGGTACATCTGTGAAACTATTGGGACATCTGTGAAACTACTGGGACATCTGTTAAACTACTGGGACATCAGTTAAACTATTGGGACATCTGTGAAACTACTGGTACACCTGTGAAACTATGGGGACATCTGTGAAACTATTGGGACATCTGGGAAACTATTGGGACATCTGTGAAACTATGGGGACATCTGTGAAACTAATGGGACATCTGTGAAACTACTGGGACATCTGTAAAACTACTGGGTCATATGTGAACCTATTGGGACATCTGTTGAACTACTGGGACATCTGTTAAACTATTGGGACATCTGTGAAACTATGGGGACATCTGTTAACCTACTGGGATATCTGTAAATCTACTGGGACATCTGTGAAACGATTGGGACATCTGTGAAACTATGGGGACATCTGTTAACCTACTGGGACATCTGTGAAACTACTGGGACATCTGTTAAACTACCTGGACATCTGTGAAACTATGGGGACATCTGTGAAACAAATGGGACATAGGTGAAACTATTGGGACATCTGTGGAACTATTGGGACATCTGTGAAACTATGGGGACATCTGTTAAACTAATGGGACATCTGTGAAACTATTGGAAGATCTGTGAAACTATGGGGACATCTGGGAAACTAATGGGACATATGTGAAACTATTGGGGCGTCTGTGAAACTTCTGGGACATGTGTGAAACTACTGGGCCATCTGTAATACTACTGGGACATATTTGAAACTATTGGGACATCTGTGAAACTATGGGGACATCTCTTAACCTACTGGGATATCTGTAAAACTACTGGGACATCTGTGAAACGATTGAGACATCTGTGAAACTATGGGGACATCTGTTAACCTACTGGGACATCTGTGAAACTACTGGGACATCTGTTAAACTACTGGGACATCTGTTAAACTATTGGGACATCTGTGAAACTACTGGGACATCTGTAAAACTACTGGGACATATGTGAACCTATTGGGACATCTGTTAAACTATTGGGACATCTGTGAAACTATTGGGACATCTGTAAAACAACTGGGACATCTGTTAAACTATTGGGACATCTGTTAAACTCCTTGGAAATCTGTGAAACTATTGGGACATGGGTGAAACTATTGGGGCATCTGTTAAACTATTGGGACATCTGTGAAACTACTGGTACATCTGTGAAACTATTGGGACATCTGTGAAACTACTGAGACATCTGTTAAACTACTGGGACATCTGTTAAACTATTGGGACATCTGTGAAACTACTGGGACATCTGTAAAACTACTGGGACATATGTGAACCTATTGGGACATCTGTGAAACTATTGGGACATCTGTGAAACTATTGGGACATCTGTGAAACTATGGGGACATCTGTGAAACTAATGGGACATATGTAAAACTATTGGGGCGTCTGTGAAACTACTGGGACATGTGTGAAACTACTGGGACATCTGTAAAACTGCTGGGACATCTGTTAAACTATTGGGACATCTGTGAAACTATGGGGACATCTGTGAAACTAATGGGACATATGTGAAACTTTTGGGACATCTGTGAAACTACTAGTACATCTGTGAAACTATTGGGACATCTGTGAAACTATTGGGACATCTGTGAAACTACTGGTACATCTGTGAAACTATGGGGACATCTGTGAAATTAGTGGGACATCTGGGAAACTATTGGGACATCTGTGAAACTATGGGGACATCTGTGAAACTAATGGGACATCTGTGAAACTACTGGGACATCTGTGAACCTATTGGGACATGGGTGAAACTATTGGGACATCTGTAAAACTACTGGGACATATGTGAACCTATTGGGACATCTGTTAAACTATTGGGACATCTGTGAAACTATTGGGACATCTGTAAAACAACTGGGACATCTGTTAAACTATTGGGACATCTGTTAAACTCCTGGGACATCTGTGAAACTATTGGAACATGGGTGAAACTATTGGGACATCTGTTAAACTATTGGGACATCTGTGAAACTACTGGTACAACTCTGTGAAACTATTGGGACATCTGTGAAACTACTGGGACATCTATTAAACTACTGGGACATCTGTTAAACTATTGGGACATCTGTGAAACTACTGGGACATCTGTAAAACTACTGGGACATATGTGAACCTATTGGGACATCTGTGAAACTATTGGGACATCTGTGAAACTATTGGGACATCTGTGAAAGTATGGGAACATCTGTGAAACTAATGGGACATATGTAAAACTATTGGGGCGTCTGTAAAACTACTGGGACATGTGAACCTATTGGGACATCTGTTAAACTATTGGGACATCTGTGAAACTATTGGGACATCTGTAAAACAACTGGGACATCTGTTAAACTATTGGGACATCTGTTAAACTCCTGGGACATCTGTGAAACTATTGGGACATGGGTGAAACTATTGGGACATCTGTTAAACTATTGGGACATCTGTGAAACTACTTGTACATCTGTGAAACTATTGGGACATCTGTGAAACTACTGGGACATCTGTTAAACTACTGGGACATCTGTTAAACTATTGGGACATCTGTGAAACTACTGGGACATCTGTAAAACTACTGGGACATATGTGAACCTATTGGGACATCTGTGAAACTATTGGGACATCTGTGAAACTATTGGGACATCTGTGAAACTATGGGGACATCTGTGAAACTAATTGGACATATGTAAAACTATTGGGGCGTCTGTGAAACTACTGGGACATCTGTGAAACTACTGGGACATCTGTTAAACTACTGGGACATCTGTTAAACTATTGGGACATCTGTGAAACTATGGGGACATCTGTGAAACTAATGGGACATCTGTGAAACTATGGGGACATCTGTGAAACTAATGGGACATATGTGAAACTATTGGGAGATCTGTGAAACTATGGGGACATCTGTGAAAGTAATGGGACATCTGTGAAACTATTGGGATATCTGTGAAACTATGGGGACATCTGGGAAACTAATGGGACATATGTGAAACTATTGGGGCGTCTGTGAAACTACTTGGACATGTGTGAAACTACTGGGCCATCTGTAATACTACTGGGACATCTGTTAAACTATTGGGACATCTGTGAAACTATTGGGACATCTGTGAAACTACTGGTACATCTGTGAAACTATTGGGACATCTGTGAAACTATGGGGACATCTCTTAACCTACTGGGATATCTGTAAAACTACTGGGACATCTGTGAAACGATTGAGACATCTGTGAAACTATGGCGACATCTGTTAACCTACTGGGACATCTATGAAACTACTGGGACATTTGTTAAACTACTGGGACATCTGTTAAACTATTGGGACATCTGTGAAACTACTGGGACATCTGTTAAACTATTGGGACATCTGTTAAACTCCTGGGACATCTGTGAAACTATTGGGACATGGGTGAAACTATTGGGACATCTGTAAAACTACTGGGACATATGTGAACCTATTGGGACATCTGTTAAACTATTGGGACATCTGTGAAACTATTGGGACATCTGTAAAACAACTGGGACATCTGTTAAACTATTGGGACATCTGTTAAACTCCTGGGACATCTGTGAAACTATTGGGACATGGGTGAAACTATTGGGACATCTGTTAAACTATTGGGACATCTGTGAAACTACTGGTACAACTCTGTGAAACTATTGGGACATCTGTGAAACTACTGGGACATCTATTAAACTACTGGGACATCTGTTAAACTATTGGGACATCTGTGAAACTACTGGGACATCTGTAAAACTACTGGGACATATGTGAACCTATTGGGACATCTGTGAAACTATTGGGACATCTGTGAAACTATTGGGACATCTGTGAAACTATGGGAACATCTGTGAAACTAATGGGACATATGTAAAACTATTGGGGCGTCTGTAAAACTACTGGGACATGTGAACCTATTGGGACATCTGTTAAACTATTGGGACATCTGTGAAACTATTGGGACATCTGTAAAACAACTGGGACATCTGTTAAACTATTGGGACATCTGTTAAACTCCTGGGACATCTGTGAAACTATTGGGACATGGGTGAAACTATTGGGACATCTGTTAAACTATTGGGACATCTGTGAAACTACTGGTACATCTGTGAAACTATTGGGACATCTGTGAAACTACTGGGACATCTGTTAAACTACTGGGACATCTGTTAAACTATTGGGACATCTGTGAAACTACTGGGACATCTGTAAAACTACTGGGACATATGTGAACCTATTGGGACATCTGTGAAACTATTGGGACATCTGTGAAACTATTGGGACATCTGTGAAACTATGGGGACATCTGTGAAACTAATTGGACATATCTAAAACTATTGGGGCGTCTGTGAAACTACTGGGACATCTGTGAAACTACTGGGACATCTGTTAAACTACTAGGACATCTGTTACACTATTGGGACATCTGTGAAACTATGGGGACATCTGTAAAACTAATGGGACATCTGTGAAACTATTGGGACATGTGTGAAACTACTGGGACATCTATTAAACTACTGGGACATCTGTTAAACTATTGGGACATCTGTGAAACTAATGGGACATATGTGAAACTATTGGGAGATCTGTGAAACTATGGGGACATCTGTGAAAGTAATGGGACATCTGTGAAACTATTGGGATATCTGTGAAACTATGGGGACATCTGGGAAACTAATGGGACATATGTGAAACTATTGGGGCGTCTGTGAAACTACTTGGACATGTGTGAAACTACTGGGCCATCTGTAATACTACTGGGACATCTGTTAAACTATTGGGACATCTGTGAAACTATTGGGACATCTGTGAAACTACTGGTACATCTGTGAAACTATTGGGACATCTGTGAAACTATGGGGACATCTCTTAACCTACTGGGATATCTGTAAAACTACTGGGACATCTGTGAAACGATTGAGACATCTGTGAAACTATGGCGACATCTGTTAACCTACTGGGACATCTATGAAACTACTGGGACATTTGTTAAACTACTGGGACATCTGTTAAACTATTGGGACATCTGTGAAACTACTGGGACATCTGTTAAACTATTGGGACATCTGTTAAACTCCTGGGACATCTGTGAAACTATTGGGACATGGGTGAAACTATTGGGACATCTGTAAAACTACTGGGACATATGTGAACCTATTGGGACATCTGTTAAACTATTGGGACATCTGTGAAACTATTGGGACATCTGTAAAACAACTGGGACATCTGTTAAACTATTGGGACATCTGTTAAACTCCTGGGACATCTGTGAAACTATTGGGACATGGGTGAAACTATTGGGACATCTGTTAAACTATTGGGACATCTTTGAAACTACTGGTACAACTCTGTGAAACTATTGGGACATCTGTGAAACTACTGGGACATCTATTAAACTACTGGGACATCTGTTAAACTATTGGGACATCTGTGAAACTACTGGGACATCTGTAAAACTACTGGGACATATGTGAACCTATTGGGACATCTGTGAAACTATTGGGACATCTGTGAAACTATTGGGACATCTGTGAAACTATGGGAACATCTGTGAAACTAATGGGACATATGTAAAACTATTGGGGCGTCTGTAAAACTACTGGGACATGTGAACCTATTGGGACATCTGTTAAACTATTGGGACATCTGTGAAACTATTGGGACATCTGTAAAACAACTGGGACATCTGTTAAACTATTGGGACATCTGTTAAACTCCTGGGACATCTGTGAAACTATTGGGACATGGGTGAAACTATTGGGACATCTGTTAAACTATTGGGACATCTGTGAAACTACTGGTACATCTGTGAAACTATTGGGACATCTGTGAAACTACTGGGACATCTGTTAAACTATTGGGACATCTGTGAAACTACTGGGACATCTGTTAAACTATTGGGACATCTGTTAAACCCCTGGGACATCTGTGAAACTATTGGGACATGGGTGAAACTATTGGGACATCTGTAAAACTACTGGGACATATGTGAACCTATTGGGACATCTGTTAAACTATTGGGACATCTGTGAAACTATTGGGACATCTGTAAAACAACTGGGACATCTGTTAAACTATTGGGACATCTGTTAAACTCCTGGGACATCTGTGAAACTATTGGGACATGGGTGAAACTATTGGGACATCTGTTAAACTATTGGGACATCTGTGAAACTACTGGTACAACTCTGTGAAACTATTGGGACATCTGTGAAACTACTGGGACATCTATTAAACTACTGGGACATCTGTTAAACTATTGGGACATCTGTGAAACTACTGGGACATCTGTAAAACTACTGGGACATATGTGAACCTATTGGGACATCTGTGAAACTATTGGGACATCTGTGAAACTATTGGGACATCTGTAAAACAACTGGGACATCTGTTAAACTATTGGGACATCTGTTAAACTCCTGGGACATCTGTGAAACTATTGGGACATGGGTGAAACTATTGGGACATCTGTTAAACTATTGGGACATCTGTGAAACTACTGGTACATCTGTGAAACTATTGGGACATCTGTGAAACTACTGGGACATCTGTTAAACTACTGGGACATCTGTTAAACTATTGGGACATCTGTGAAACTACTGGGACATCTGTAAAACTACTGGGACATATGTGAACCTATTGGGACATCTGTGAAACTATTGGGACATCTGTGAAACTATTGGGACATCTGTGAAACTATGGGGACATCTGTGAAACTAATTGGACATATCTAAAACTATTGGGGCGTCTGTGAAACTACTGGGACATCTGTGAAACTACTGGGACATCTGTTAAACTACTGGGACATCTGTTACACTATTGGGACATCTGTGAAACTATGGGGACATCTGTAAAACTAATGGGACATCTGTGAAACTATTGGGACATGTGTGAAACTACTGGGACATCTATTAAACTACTGGGACATCTGTTAAACTATTGGGACATCTGTGAAACTAATGGGACATATGTGAAACTATTGGGAGATCTGTGAAACTATGGGGACATCTGTGAAAGTAATGGGACATCTGTGAAACTATTGGGATATCTGTGAAACTATGGGGACATCTGGGAAACTAATGGGACATATGTGAAACTATTGGGGCGTCTGTGAAACTACTTGGACATGTGTGAAACTACTGGGCCATCTGTAATACTACTGGGACATCTGTTAAACTATTGGGACATCTGTGAAACTATTGGGACATCTGTGAAACTACTGGTACATCTGTGAAACTATTGGGACATCTGTGAAACTATGGGGACATCTCTTAACCTACTGGGATATCTGTAAAACTACTGGGACATCTGTGAAACGATTGAGACATCTGTGAAACTATGGCGACATCTGTTAACCTACTGGGACATCTATGAAACTACTGGGACATTTGTTAAACTACTGGGACATCTGTTAAACTATTGGGACATCTGTGAAACTACTGGGACATCTGTTAAACTATTGGGACATCTGTTAAACTCCTGGGACATCTGTGAAACTATTGGGACATGGGTGAAACTATTGGGACATCTGTAAAACTACTGGGACATATGTGAACCTATTGGGACATCTGTTAAACTATTGGGACATCTGTGAAACTATTGGGACATCTGTAAAACAACTGGGACATCTGTTAAACTATTGGGACATCTGTTAAACTCCTGGGACATCTGTGAAACTATTGGGACATGGGTGAAACTATTGGGACATCTGTTAAACTATTGGGACATCTGTGAAACTACTGGTACAACTCTGTGAAACTATTGGGACATCTGTGAAACTACTGGGACATCTATTAAACTACTGGGACATCTGTTAAACTATTGGGACATCTGTGAAACTACTGGGACATCTGTAAAACTACTGGGACATATGTGAACCTATTGGGACATCTGTGAAACTATTGGGACATCTGTGAAACTATTGGGACATCTGTGAAGCTATGGGAACATCTGTGAAACTAATGGGACATATGTTAAACTATTGGGGCGTCTGTAAAACTAATGGGACATGTGAACCTATTGGGACATCTGTTAAACTATTGGGACATCTGTGAAACTATTGGGACATCTGTAAAACAACTGGGACATCTGTTAAACTATTGGGACATCTGTTAAACTCCTGGGACATCTGTGAAACTATTGGGACATGGGTGAAACTATTGGGACATCTGTTAAACTATTGGGACATCTGTGAAACTACTGGTACATCTGTGAAACTATTGGGACATCTGTGAAACTACTGGGACATCTGTTAAACTACTGGGACATCTGTTAAACTATTGGGACATCTGTGAAACTACTGGGACATCTGTAAAACTACTGGGACATATGTGAACCTATTGGGACATCTGTGAAACTATTGGGACATCTGTGAAACTATTGGGACATCTGTGAAACTATGGGGACATCTGTGAAACTAATTGGACATATGTAAAACTATTGGGGCGTCTGTGAAACTATGGGGACATCTGTGAAACTATGGGGACATCTGTGAAACTAATGGGACATATGTAAAACTATTGGGGCGTCTGTGAAACTACTGGGACATGTGTGAAACTACTGGGACATCTGTTAAACTCCTGGGACATCTGTGAAACTATTGGGACATGGGTGAAACTATTGGGACATCTGTTAAACTATTGGGACATCTGTGAAACTACTGGTACATCTGTGAAACTATTGGGACATCTGTGAAACTACTGGGACATCTGTTAAACTACTGGGACATCTGTTAAACTATTGGGACATCTGTGAAACTACTGGGACATCTGTAAAACTACTGGGACATATGTGAACCTATTGGGACATCTGTGAAACTATTGGGACATCTGTGAAACTATTGGGACATCTGTGAAACTATGGGGACATCTGTGAAACTAATTGGACATATGTAAAACTATTGGGGCGTCTGTGAAACTATGGGGACATCTGTGAAACTATGGGGACATCTGTGAAACTAATGGGACATATGTAAAACTATTGGGGCGTCTGTGAAACTACTGGGACATGTGTGAAACTACTGGGACATCTGTAAAACTGCTGGGACATCTGTTAAACTATTGGGACATCTGTGAAACTATGGGGACATCTGTGAAACTAATGGGACATATGTGAAACTTTTGGGACATCTGTGAAACTACTAGTACATCTGTGAAACTATTGGGACATCTGTGAAACTATTGGGACATCTGTGAAACTACTGGTACATCTGTGAAACTATGGGGACATCTGTGAAACTAGTGGGACATCTGGGAAACTATTGGGACATCTGTGAAACTATGGGGACATCTGTGAAACTAATGGGACATCTGTGAAACTACTGGGACATCTGTTAAACTCCTGGGACATCTGTGAACCTATTGGGACATGGGTGAAACTATTGGGACATCTGTAAAACTACTGGGACATATGTGAACCTATTGGGACATCTGTTAAACTATTGGGACATCTGTGAAACTATTGGGACATCTGTAAAACAACTGGGACATCTGTTAAACTATTGGGACATCTGTTAAACTCCTGGGACATCTGTGAAACTATTGGGACATGGGTGAAACTATTGGGACATCTGTTAAACTATTGGGACATCTGTGAAACTACTGGTACAACTCTGTGAAACTATTGGGACATCTGTGAAACTACTGGGACATCTATTAAACTACTGGGACATCTGTTAAACTATTGGGACATCTGTGAAACTACTGGGACATCTGTAAAACTACTGGGACATATGTGAACCTATTGGGACATCTGTGAAACTATTGGGACATCTGTGAAACTATTGGGACATCTGTGAAACTATGGGAACATCTGTGAAACTAATGGGACATATGTAAAACTATTGGGGCGTCTGTAAAACTACTGGGACATGTGAACCTATTGGGACATCTGTTAAACTATTGGGACATCTGTGAAACTATTGGGACATCTGTAAAACAACTGGGACATCTGTTAAACTATTGGGACATCTGTTAAACTCCTGGGACATCTGTGAAACTATTGGGACATCTGTGAAACTATTGGGACATGGGTGAAACTATTGGGACATCTGTTAAACTATTGGGACATCTGTGAAACTACTGGTACATCTGTGAAACTATTGGGACATCTGTGAAACTACTGGGACATCTGTTAAACTACTGGGACATCTGTTAAACTATTGGGACATCTGTGAAACTACTGGGACATCTGTAAAACTACTGGGACATATGTGAACCTATTGGGACATCTGTGAAACTATTGGGACATCTGTGAAACTATTGGGACATCTGTGAAACTATGGGGACATCTGTGAAACTAATTGGACATATGTAAAACTATTGGGGCGTCTGTGAAACTACTGGGACATCTGTGAAACTACTGGGACATCTGTTAAACTACTGGGACATCTGTTAAACTATTGGGACATCTGTGAAACTATGGGGACATCTGTGAAACTAATGGGACATCTGTGAAACTATGGGGACATCTGTGAAACGAATGGGACATATGTGAAACTATTGGGAGATCTGTGAAACTATGGGGACATCTGTGAAAGTAATGGGACATCTGTGAAACTATTGGGATATCTGTGAAACTATGGGGACATCTGGGAAACTAATGGGACATATGTGAAACTATTGGGGCGTCTGTGAAACTACTTGGACATGTGTGAAACTACTGGGCCATCTGTAATACTACTGGGACATCTGTTAAACTATTGGGACATCTGTGAAACTATTGGGACATCTGTGAAACTACTGGTACATCTGTGAAACTATTGGGACATCTGTGAAATTATGGGGACATCTCTTAACCTACTGGGATATCTGTAAAACTACTGGGACATCTGTGAAACGATTGAGACATCTGTGAAACTATGGCGACATCTGTTAACCTACTGGGACATCTATGAAACTACTGGGACATTTGTTAAACTACTGGGACATCTGTTAAACTATTGGGACATCTGTGAAACTACTGGGACATCTGTTAAACTATTGGGACATCTGTTAAACTCCTGGGACATCTGTGAAACTATTGGGACATGGGTGAAACTATTGGGATATCTGTAAAACTACTGGGACATATGTGAACCTATTGGGACATCTGTTAAACTATTGGGACATCTGTGAAACTATTGGGACATCTGTAAAACAACTGGGACATCTGTTAAACTATTGGGACATCTGTTAAACTCCTGGGACATCTGTGAAACTATTGGGACATGGGTGAAACTATTGGGACATCTGTGAAACTACTGGTACAACTCTGTGAAACTATTGGGACATCTGTGAAACTACTGGGACATCTATTAAACTACTGGGACATCTGTTAAACTATTGGGACATCTGTGAAACTACTGGGACATCTGTAAAACTACTGGGACATATGTGAACTTATTGGGACATCTGTGAAACTATTGGGACATCTGTGAAACTATTGGGACATCTGTGAAACTATGGGAACATCTGTGAAACTAATGGGACATATGTAAAACTATTGGGGCGTCTGTAAAACTACTGGGACATGTGAACCTATTGGGACATCTGTTAAACTATTGGGACATCTGTGAAACTATTGGGACATCTGTAAAACAACTGGGACATCTGTTAAACTATTGGGACATCTGTTAAACTCCTGGGACATCTGTGAAACTATTGGGACATGGGTGAAACTATTGGGACATCTGTTAAACTATTGGGACATCTGTGAAACTACTGGTACATCTGTGAAACTATTGGGACATCTGTGAAACTACTGGGACATCTGTTAAACTACTGGGACATCTGTTAAACTATTGGGACATCTGTGAAACTACTGGGACATCTGTAAAACTACTGGGACATATGTGAACCTATTGGGACATCTGTGAAACTATTGGGACATCTGTGAAACTTTTGGGACATCTGTGAAACTATGGGGACATCTGTGAAACTAATTGGACATATGTAAAACTATTGGGGCGTCTGTGAAACTACTGGGACATCTGTGAAACTACTGGGACATCTGTTAAACTACTGGGACATCTGTTAAACTATTGGGACATCTGTGAAACTATGGGGACATCTGTGAAACTAATGGGACATCTGTGAAACTATTGGGACATGTGTGAAACTACTGGGACATCCATTAAACTACTGGGACATCTGTTAAACTATTGGGACATCTGTGAAACTAATGCGACATATGTGAAACTATTGGGAGATCTGTGAAACTATGGGGACATCTGTGAAAGTAATGGGACATCTGTGAAACTATTGGGATATCTGTGAAACTATGGGGACATCTGGGAAACTAATGGGACATATGTGAAACTATTGGGGCGTCTGTGAAACTACTTGGACATGTGTGAAACTACTGGGCCATCTGTAATACTACTGGGACATCTGTTAAACTATTGGGACATCTGTGAAACTATTGGGACATCTGTGAAACTACTGGTACATCTGTGAAACTATTGGGACATCTGTGAAACTATGGGGACATCTCTTAACCTACTGGGATATCTGTAAAACTACTGTGACATCTGTGAAACGATTGAGACATCTGTGAAACTATGGCGACATCTGTTAACCTACTGGGACATCTATGAAACTACTGGGACATTTGTTAAACTACTGGGACATCTGTTAAACTATTGGGACATCTGTGAAACTACTGGGACATCTGTCAAACTATTGGGACATCTGTTAAACTCTTGGGACATCTGTGAAACTATTGGGACATGGGTGAAACTATTGGGACATCTGTAAAACTACTGGGACATATGTGAACCTATTGGGACATCTGTTAAACTATTGGGACATCTGTGAAACTATTGGGACATCTGTAAAACAACTGGGACATCTGTTAAACTATTGGGACATCTGTTAAACTCCTGGGACATCTGTGAAACTATTGGGACATGGGTAAAACTATTGGGACATCTGTTAAACTATTGGGACATCTGTTAAACTCCTGGGACATCTGTGAAACTACTGGGACATCTGTTAAACTACTGGGACATCTGTTAAACTATTGGGACATCTGTGAAACTACTGGGACATCTGTGAACCTATTGGGACATCTGTGAAACTATTGGGACATCTGTGAAACTATTGGGACATCTGTGAAACTATGGGGACATCTGTGAAACTAATTGGACATATGTAAAACTATTGGGGCGTCTGTGAAACTACTGGGACATCTGTGAAACTACTGGTACATCTGTTAAACTACTGGGACATCTGTTAAACTATTGGGACATCTGTGAAACTATGGGGACATCTGTGAAACTAATGGGACATCTGTGAAACTATGGGGACATCTGTGAAACTAATGGGACATATGTGAAACTATTGGGAGATCTGTGAAACTATGGGGACATCTGTGAAAGTAATGGGACATCTGTGAAACTATTGGGATATCTGTGAAACTATGGGGACATCTGGGAAACTAATGGGACATATGTGAAACTATTGGGGCGTCTGTGAAACTACTTGGACATGTGTGAAACTACTGGGCCATCTGTAATACTACTGGGACATCTGTTAAACTATTGGGACATCTGTGAAACTATTGGGACATCTGTGAAACTACTGGTACATCTGTGAAACTATTGGGACATCTGTGAAACTATGGGGACATCTCTTAACCTACTGGGATATCTGTAAAACTACTGGGACATCTGTGAAACGATTGAGACATCTGTGAAACTATGGCGACATCTGTTAACCTACTGGGACATCTATGAAACTACTGGGACATTTGTTAAACTACTGGGACATCTGTTAAACTATTGGGACATCTGTGAAACTACTGGGACATCTGTTAAACTATTGGGACATCTGTTAAACTCCTGGGACATCTGTGAAACTATTGGGACATGGGTGAAACTATTGGGACATCTGTAAAACTACTGGGACATATGTGAACCTATTGGGACATCTGTTAAACTATTGGGACATCTGTGAAACTATTGGGACATCTGTGAAACAACTGGGACATCTGTTAAACTATTGGGACATCTGTTAAACTCCTGGGACATCTGTGAAACTATTGGGACATGGGTGAAACTATTGGGACATCTGTTAAACTATTGGGACATCTGTGAAACTACTGGTACAACTCTGTGAAACTATTGGGACATCTGTGAAACTACTGGGACATCTATTAAACTACTGGGACATCTGTTAAACTATTGGGACATCTGTTAAACTATTGGGACATCTGTGAAACTACTGGGACATCTGTAAAACTACTGGGACATCTGTGAAACTATTGGGACATCTGTGAAACTATTGGGACATCTGTGAAACTATTGGGACATCTGTGAAAGTATGGGAACATCTGTGAAACTAATGGGACATATGTAAAACTATTGGGGCGTCTGTAAAACTACTGGGACATATGTGAACCTATTGGGACATCTGTGAAACTATTGGGACATCTGTGAAACTATTGGGACATCTGTGAAACTATGGGGACATCTGTGAAACTAATTGGACATATGTAAAACTATTGGGGCGTCTGTGAAACTACTGGGACATCTGTGAAACTACTGGTACATCTGTTAAACTACTGGGACATCTGTTAAACTATTGGGACATCTGTGAAACTATGGGGACATCTGTGAAACTAATGGGACATCTGTGAAACTATGGGGACATCTGTGAAACTAATGGGACATATGTGAAACTATTGGGACATCTGTGAAACTATGGGGACATCTGTGAAAGTAATGGGACATCTGTGAAACTATTGGGACATCTGTGAAACTACTGGTACATCTGTGAAACTATTGGGACATCTGTGAAACTATGGGGACATCTCTTAACCTACTGGGATATCTGTAAAACTACTGGGACATCTGTGAAACGATTGAGACATCTGTGAAACTATGGCGACATCTGTTAACCTACTGGGACATCTATGAAACTACTGGGACATTTGTTAAACTACTGGGACATCTGTTAAACTATTGGGACATCTGTGAAACTACTGGGACATCTGTTATACTATTGGGACATCTGTTAAACTCCTGGGACATCTGTGAAACTATTGGGACATGGGTGAAACTATTGGGACATCTGTAAAACTACTGGGACATATGTGAACCTATTGGGACATCTGTTAAACTATTGGGACATCTGTGAAACTATTGGGACATCTGTGAAACAACTGGGACATCTGTTAAACTATTGGGACATCTGTTAAACTCCTGGGACATCTGTGAAACTATTGGGACATGGGTGAAACTATTGGGACATCTGTTAAACTATTGGGACATCTGTGAAACTACTGGTACAACTCTGTGAAACTATTGGGACATCTGTGAAACTACTGGGACATCTATTAAACTACTGGGACATCTGTTAAACTATTGGGACATCTGTTAAACTATTGGGACATCTGTGAAACTACTGGGACATCTGTAAAACTACTGGGACATCTGTGAAACTATTGGGACATCTGTGAAACTATTGGGACATCTGTGAAACTATTGGGACATCTGTGAAAGTATGGGAACATCTGTGAAACTAATGGGACATATGTAAAACTATTGGGGCGTCTGTAAAACTACTGGGACATGTGAACCTATTGGGACATCTGTTAAACTATTGGGACATCTGTGAAACTATTGGGACATCTGTAAAACAACTGGGACATCTGTTAAACTATTGGGACATCTGTTAAACTCCTGGGACATCTGTGAAACTATTGGGACATCTGTGAAACTAATGGGACATATGTAAAACTATTGGGGCGTCTGTAAAACTACTGGAACATGTGAACCTATTGGGACATCTGTTAAACTATTGGGACATCTGTGAAACTATTGGGACATCTGTAAAACAACTGGGACATCTGTTAAACTATTGGGACATCTGTTAAACTCCTGGGACATCTGTGAAACTATTGGGACATGGGTGAAACTATTGGGACATCTGTTAAACTATTGGGACGTCTGTGAAACTACTGGTACATCTGTGAAACTATTGGGACATCTGTGAAACTACTGGGACATCTGTTAAACTACTGGGACATCTGTTAAACTATTGGGACATCTGTGAAACTACTGGGACATCTGTAAAACTACTGGGACATATGTGAACCTATTGGGACATCTGTGAAACTATTGGGACATCTGTGAAACTATTGGGACATCTGTGAAACTATGGGGACATCTGTGAAACTAATTGGACATATGTAAAACTATTGGGGCGTCTGTGAAACTACTGGGACATCTGTGAAACTACTGGGACATCTGTTAAACTACTGGGACATCTGTTAAACTATTGGGACATCTGTGAAACTATGGGGACATCTGTGAAACTAATGGGACATCTGTGAAACTATGGGGACATCTGTGAAACTAATGGGACATATGTGAAACTATTGGGAGATCTGTGAAACTATGGGGACATCTGTGAAAGTAAAGGGACATCTGTGAAACTATTGGGATATCTGTGAAACTATGGGGACATCTGGGAAACTAATGGGACATATGTGAAACTATTGGGGCGTCTGTGAAACTACTTGGACATGTGTGAAACTACTGGGCCATCTGTAATACTACTGGGACATCTGTTAAACTATTGGGACATCTGTGAAACTATTGGGACATCTGTGAAACTACTGGTACATCTGTGAAACTATTGGGACATCTGTGAAACTATGGGGACATCTCTTAACCTACTGGGATATCTGTAAAACTACTGGGACATCTGTGAAACGATTGAGACATCTGTGAAACCATGGGGACATCTGTTAACCTACTGGGACATCTGTGAAACTACTGGGACATCTGTTAAACTACTGGGACATCTGTTAAACTATTGGGACATCTGTGAAACTACTGGGACATCTGATAAACTACTGGGACATATGTGAACCTATTGGGACATCTGTTAAACTATTGGGACATCTGTGAAACTAATGGGACATCTGTGAAACTACTGGGACATCTGTAAAACTACTGGGTCATATGTGAACCTATTGGGACATCTGTTGAACTACTGGGACATCTGTTAAACTACTGGGATATCTGTAAAACTACTGGGACATCTGTTTAACGATTGGGACATCTGTGAAACTATGGGGACATCTGTTAACCTACTGGGACATCTGTGAAACTACTGGGACATCTGTTAAACTACTGGGACATCTGTGAAACTATGGGGACATCTGTGAAACTAATTGGACATATGTAAAACTATTGGGGCGTCTGTGAAACTACTGGGACATCTGTGAAACTACTGGTACATCTGTTAAACTACTGGGACATCTGTTAAACTATTGGGACATCTGTGAAACTATGGGGACATCTGTGAAACTAATGGGACATCTGTGAAACTATGGGGACATCTGTGAAACTAATGGGACATATTTGAAACTATTGGGAGATCTGTGAAACTATGGGGACATCTGTGAAAGTAATGGGACATCTGTGAAACTATTGGGATATCTGTGAAACTATGGGGACATCTGGGAAACTAATGGGACATATGTGAAACTATTGGGGCGTCTGTGAAACTACTTGGACATGTGTGAAACTACTGGGCCATCTGTAATACTACTGGGACATCTGTTAAACTATTGGGACATCTGTGAAACTATTGGGACATCTGTGAAACTACTGGTACATCTGTGAAACTACTGGGACATCTGTTAAACTATTGGGACATCTGTGGAACTATTGGGACATGTGTTAAACTATGGGGACATCTGTGAAACTATGGGGACATCTGTGAAACTAATGGGACATCTGTGAAACTATTGGAAGATCTGTGAAACTATGAGGACATCTGGGAAACTAATGGGACATATGTGAAACTATTGGGGCGTCTGTGAAACTACTGGGACATGTGTGAAACTACTGGGCCATCTGTAATACTACTGGGACATATGTGAAACTATTGGGACATCTGTGAAACTATGGGGACATCTCTTAACCTACTGGGATATCTGTAAAACTACTGGGACATCTGTGAAACGATTGAGACATCTGTGAAACTATGGGGACATCTGTGAAACTAATGGGACATATGTGAAACTATTGGGAGATCTGTGAAACTATGGGGACATCTGTGAAAGTAATGGGACATCTGTGAAACTATTGGGATATCTGTGAAACTATGGGGACATCTGGGAAACTAATGGGACATATGTGAAACTATTGGGGCGTCTGTGAAACTACTTGGACATGTGTGAAACTACTGGGCCATCTGTAATACTACTGGGACATCTGTTAAACTATTGGGACATCTGTGAAACTATTGGGACATCTGTGAAACTACTGGTACATCTGTGAAACTACTGGGACATCTGTTAAACTATTGGGACATCTGTGGAACTATTGGGACATGTGTTAAACTATGGGGACATCTGTGAAACTATGGGGACATCTGTGAAACTAATGGGACATCTGTGAAACTATTGGAAGATCTGTGAAACTATGAGGACATCTGGGAAACTAATGGGACATATGTGAAACTATTGGGGCGTCTGTGAAACTACTGGGACATGTGTGAAACTACTGGGCCATCTGTAATACTACTGGGACATATGTGAAACTATTGGGACATCTGTGAAACTATGGGGACATCTCTTAACCTACTGGGATATCTGTAAAACTACTGGGACATCTGTGAAACGATTGAGACATCTGTGAAACTATGGCGACATCTGTTAACCTACTGGGACATCTATGAAACTACTGGGACATTTGTTAAACTACTGGGACATCTGTTAAACTATTGGGACATCTGTGAAACTACTGGGACATCTGTCAAACTATTGGGACATCTGTTAAACTCTTGGGACATCTGTGAAACTATTGGGACATGGGTGAAACTATTGGGACATCTGTAAAACTACTGGGACATATGTGAACCTATTGGGACATCTGTTAAACTATTGGGACATCTGTGAAACTATTGGGACATCTGTAAAACAACTGGGACATCTGTTAAACTATTGGGACATCTGTTAAACTCCTGGGACATCTGTGAAACTATTGGGACATGGGTGAAACTATTGGGACATCTGTTAAACTATTGGGACATCTGTTAAACTCCTGGGACATCTGTGAAACTAATGGGACATGGGTGAAACTATTGGGACATCTGTTAAACTATTGGGACATCTGTGAAACTACTGGTACATCTGTGAAACTATTGGGACATCTGTGAAACTATTGGGACATCTGTTAAACTACTGGGACATCTGTGAAACTACTGGGACATCTGTAAAACTACTGGGACATATGTGAACCTATAGGGACATCTGTGAAACTATTGGGACATCTGTGAAACTATTGGGACATCTGTGAAACTATGGGGACATCTGTGAAACTAATTGGACATATGTAAAACTATTGGGGCGTCTGTGAAACTACTGGGACATCTGTGAAACTACTGGTACATCTGTTAAACTACTGGGACATCTGTTAAACTATTGGGACATCTGTGAAACTATGGGGACATCTGTGAAACTAATGGGACATCTGTGAAACTATGGGGACATCTGTGAAACTAATGGGACATATGTGAAACTATTGGGAGATCTGTGAAACTATGGGGACATCTGTGAAAGTAATGGGACATCTGTGAAACTATTGGGATATCTGTGAAACTATGGGGACATCTGGGAAACTAATGGGACATATGTGAAACTATTGGGGCGTCTGTGAAACTACTTGGACATGTGTGAAACTACTGGGCCATTTGTAATACTACTGGGACATCTGTTAAACTATTGGGACATCTGTGAAACTATTGGGACATCTGTGAAACTACTGGTACATCTGTGAAACTATTGGGACATCTGTGAAACTATGGGGACATCTCTTAACCTACTGGGATATCTGTAAAACTACTGGGACATCTGTGAAACGATTGAGACATCTGTGAAACTATGCCGACATCTGTTAACCTACTGGGACATCTATGAAACTACTGGGACATTTGTTAAACTACTGGGACATCTGTTAAACTATTGGGACATCTGTGAAACTACTGGGACATCTGTTAAACTATTGGGACATCTGTTAAACTCCTGGGACATCTGTGAAACTATTGGGACATGGGTGAAACTATTGGGACATCTGTAAAACTACTGGGACATATGTGAACCTATTGGGACATCTGTTAAACTATTGGGACATCTGTGAAACTATTGGGACATCTGTAAAACAACTGGGACATCTGTTAAACTATTGGGACATCTGTTAAACTCCTGGGACATCTGTGAAACTATTGGGACATGGGTGAAACTATTGGGACATCTGTTAAACTATTGGGACATCTGTGAAACTACTGGTACAACTCTGTGAAACTATTGGGACATCTGTGAAACTACTGGGACATCTATTAAACTACTGGGACATCTGTTAAACTATTGGGACATCTGTGAAACTACTGGGACATCTGTAAAACTACTGGGACATATGTGAACCTATTGGGACATCTGTGAAACTATTGGGACATCTGTGAAACTATTGGGACATCTGTGAAACTATGGGAACATCTGTGAAACTAATGGGACATATGTAAAACTATTGGGGCGTCTGTAAAACTACTGGGACATGTGAACCTATTGGGACATCTGTTAAACTATTGGGACATCTGTGAAACTATTGGGACATCTGTAAAACAACTGGGACATCTGTTAAACTATTGGGACATCTGTTAAACTCCTGGGACATCTGTGAAACTATTGGGACATCTGTGAAACTACTGGGACATCTGTTAAACTACTGGTACATCTGTGAAACTATTGGGACATCTGTGAAACTACTGGGACATCTGTTAAACTACTGGGACATCTGTTAAACTATTGGGACATCTGTGAAACTACTGGTACATCTGTAAAACTACTGGGACATATGTGAACCTATTGGGACATCTGTGAAACTATTGGGACATCTGTGAAACTATTGGGACATCTGTGAAACTATTGGGACATCTGTGAAACTAATTGGACATATGTAAAACTAATGGGGCGTCTGTGAAACTACTGGGACATCTGTGAAACTACTGGTACATCTGTTAAACTACTGGGACATCTGTTAAACTATTGGGACATCTGTGAAACTATGGGGACATCTGTGAAACTAATGGGACATCTGTGAAACTATGGGGACATCTGTGAAACTAATGGGACATATGTGAAACTATTGGGAGATCTGTGAAACTATGGGGACATCTGTGAAAGTAATGGGACATCTGTGAAACTATTGGGATATCTGTGAAACTATGGGGACATCTGGGAAACTAATGGGACATATGTGAAACTATTGGGGCGTCTGTGAAACTACTTGGACATGTGTGAAACTACTGGGCCATCTGTAATACTACTGGGACATCTGTGAAACTATTGGGACATCTGTGAAACTATTGGGACATCTGTGAAACTACTGGTACATCTGTGAAACTATTGGGACATCTGTGAAACTATGGGGACATCTCTTAACCTACTGGGATATCTGTAAAACTACTGGGACATCTGTGAAACGATTGAGACATCTGTGAAACTATGGCGACATCTGTTAACCTACTGGGACATCTATGAAACTACTGGGACATTTGTTAAACTACTGGGACATCTGTTAAACTATTGGGACATCTGTGAAACTACTGGGACATCTGTTAAACTATTGGGACATCTGTTAAACTCCTGGGACATCTGTGAAACTATTGGGACATGGGTGAAACTATTGGGACATCTGTAAAACTACTGGGACATATGTGAACCTATTGGGACATCTGTTAAACTATTGGGACATCTGTGAAACTATTGGGACATCTGTAAAACAACTGGGACATCTGTTAAACTATTGGGACATCTGTTAAACTCCTGGGACATCTGTGAAACTATTGGGACATGGGTGAAACTATTGGGACATCTGTTAAACTATTGGGACATCTGTGAAACTACTGGTACAACTCTGTGAAACTATTGGGACATCTGTGAAACTACTGGGACATCTATTAAACTACTGGGACATCTGTTAAACTATTGGGACATCTGTGAAACTACTGGGACATCTGTAAAACTACTGGGACATATGTGAACCTATTGGGACATCTGTGAAACTATTGGGACATCTGTGAAACTATTGGGACATCTGTGAAACTATGGGAACATCTGTGAAACTAATGGGACATATGTAAAACTATTGGGGCGTCTGTAAAACTACTGGGACATGTGAACCTATTGGGACATCTGTTAAACTATTGGGACATCTGTGAAACTATTGGGACATCTGTAAAACAACTGGGACATCTGTTAAACTATTGGGACATCTGTTAAACTCCTGGGACATCTGTGAAACTATTGGGACATGGGTGAAACTATTGGGACATCTGTTAAACTATTGGGACGTCTGTGAAACTACTGGTACATCTGTGAAACTATTGGGACATCTGTGAAACTACTGGGACATCTGTTAAACTACTGGGACATCTGTTAAACTATTGGGACATCTGTGAAACTACTGGGACATCTGTAAAACTACTGGGACATATGTGAACCTATTGGGACATCTGTGAAACTATTGGGACATCTGTGAAACTATTGGGACATCTGTGAAACTATGGGGATATCTGTGAAACTAATTGGACATATGTAAAACTATTGGGGCGTCTGTGAAACTACTGGGACATCTGTGAAACTACTGGGACATCTGTTAAACTACTGGGACATCTGTTAAACTATTGGGACATCTGTGAAACTATGGGGACATCTGTGAAACTAATGGGACATCTGTGAAACTATGGGGACATCTGTGAAAGTAAAGGGACATCTGTGAAACTATTGGGATATCTGTGAAACTATGGGGACATCTGGGAAACTAATGGGACATATGTGAAACTATTGGGGCATCTGTGAAACTACTTGGACATGTGTGAAACTACTGGGCCATCTGTAATACTACTGGGACATCTGTTAAACTATTGGGACATCTGTGAAACTATTGGGACATCTGTGAAACTACTGGTACATCTGTGAAACTATTGGGACATCTGTGAAACTATGGGGACATCTCTTAACCTACTGGGATATCTGTAAAACTACTGGGACATCTGTGAAACGATTGAGACATCTGTGAAACCATGGGGACATCTGTTAACCTACTGGGACATCTGTGAAACTACTGGGACATCTGTTAAACTACTGGGACATCTGTTAAACTATTGGGACATCTTTGAAACTACTGGGACATCTGATAAACTACTGGGACATATGTGAACCTATTGGGACATCTGTTAAACTATTGGGACATCTGTGAAACTAATGGGACATCTGTGAAACTACTGGGACATCTGTAAAACTACTGGGTCATATGTGAACCTATTGGGACATCTGTTGAACTACTGGGACATCTGTTAAACTACTGGGATATCTGTAAAACTACTGGGACATCTGTTTAACGATTGGGACATCTGTGAAACTATGGGGACATCTGTTAACCTACTGGGACATCTGTGAAACTACTGGGACATCTGTTAAACTACTGGGACATCTGTGAAACTATGGGGACATCTGTGAAACAAATGGGACATCTGTGGAACTATTGGGACATGTGTTAAACTATGGGGACATCTGTGAAACTATGGGGACATCTGTGAAACTAATGGGACATCTGTGAAACTATTGGAAGATCTGTGAAACTATGAGGACATCTGGGAAACTAATGGGACATATGTGAAACTATTGGGGCGTCTGTGAAACTACTGGGACATGTGTGAAACTACTGGGCCATCTGTAATACTACTGGGACATATGTGAAACTATTGGGACATCTGTGAAACTATGGGGACATCTCTTAACCTACTGGGATATCTGTAAAACTACTGGGACATCTGTGAAACGATTGAGACATATGTGAAACTACTGGGACATCTGTTAAACTACTGGGACATCTGTTAAACTATTGGGACATCTGTGAAACTACTGGGACATCTGTTAAACTATTGGGACATCTGTTAAACTCCTGGGACATCTGTGAAACTATTGGGACATGGGTGAAACTATTGGGACATCTGTAAAACTACTGGGACATATGTGAACCTATTGGGACATCTGTTAAACTATTGGGACATCTGTGAAACTATTGGGACATCTGTAAAACAACTGGGACATCTGTTAAACTATTGGGACATCTGTTAAACTCCTGGGACATCTGTGAAACTATTGGGACATAGGTGAAACTATTGGGACATCTGTTAAACTATTGGGACATCTGTGAAACTACTGGTACAACTCTGTGAAACTATTGGGACATCTGTGAAACTACTGGGACATCTATTAAACTACTGGGACATCTGTTAAACTATTGGGACATCTGTTAAACTATTGGGACATCTGTGAAACTACTGGGACATCTGTGAACCTATTGGGACATCTGTGAAACTATTGGGACATCTGTGAAACTATTGGGACATCGGTGAAACTATTGGGACATCTGTGAAACTATGGGAACATCTGTGAAACTAATGGGACATATGTAAAACTATTGGGGCGTCTGTAAAACTACTGGGACATGTGAACCTATTGGGACATCTGTTAAACTATTGGGACATCTGTGAAACTATTGGGACATCTGTAAAACAACTGGGACATCTGTTAAACTATTGGGACATCTGTTAAACTCCTGGGACATCTGTGAAACTATTGGGACATGGGTGAAACTATTGGGACATCTGTTAAACTATTGGGACATCTGTGAAACTACTGGTACATCTGTGAAACTATTGGGACATCTGTGAAACTACTGGGACATCTGTTAAACTACTGGGACATCTGTTAACTATTGGGACATCTGTGAAACTACTGGGACATCTGTAAAACTACTGGGACATATGTGAACCTATTGGGACATCTGTGAAACTATTGGGACATCTGTGAAACTATTGGGACATCTGTGAAACTATGGGGACATCTGTGAAACTAATTGGACATATGTAAAACTATTGGGGCGTCTGTGAAACTACTGGGAGATCTGTGAAACTACTGGGACATCTGTTAAACTACTGGGACATCTGTTAAACTATTGGGACATCTGTGAAACTATGGGGACATCTGTGAAACTAATGGGACATCTGTGAAACTACTGGGACATCTATTAAACTACTGGGACATCTGTTAAACTATTGGGACATCTGTGAAACTAATGGGACATATGTCAAACTATTGGGAGATCTGTGAAACTATGGGGACATCTGTGAAAGTAATGGGACATCTGTGAAACTATTGGGATATCTGTGAAACTATGGGGACATCTGGGAAACTAATGGGACATATGTGAAACTATTGGGGCGTCTGTGAAACTACTTGGACATGTGTGAAACTACTGGGCCATCTGTAATACTACTGGGACATCTGTTAAACTATTGGGACATCTGTGAAACTATTGGGACATCTGTGAAACTACTGGTACATCTGTGAAACTATTGGGACATCTGTGAAACTATGGGGACATCTCTTAACCTACTGGGATATCTGTAAAACTACTGGGACATCTGTGAAACGATTGAGACATCTGTGAAACTATGGCGACATCTGTTAACCTACTGGGACATCTATGAAACTACTGGGACATTTGTTAAACTACTGGGACATCTGTTAAACTATTGGGACATCTGTGAAACTACTGGGACATCTGTTAAACTATTGGGACATCTGTTAAACTCCTGGGACATCTGTGAAACTATTGGGACATGGGTGAAACTATTGGGACATCTGTAAAACTACTGGGACATATGTGAACCTATTGGGACATCTGTTAAACTATTGGGACATCTGTGAAACTATTGGGACATCTGTAAAACAACTGGGACATCTGTTAAACTATTGGGACATCTGTTAAACTCCTGGGACATCTGTGAAACTATTGGGACATGGGTGAAACTATTGGGACATCTGTTAAACTATTGGGACATCTGTTAAACTCCTGGGACATCTGTGAAACTAATGGGACATGGGTGAAACTATTGGGACATCTGTTAAACTATTGGGACATCTGTGAAACTACTGGTACATCTGTGAAACTATTGGGACATCTGTGAAACTACTGGGACATCTGTTAAACTACTGGGACATCTGTTAAACTATTGGGACATCTGTGAAACTACTGGGACATCTGTAAACTACTGGGACATATGTGAACCTATTGGGACATCTGTGAAACTATTGGGACATCTGTGAAACTATTGGGACATCTGTGAAACTATGGGGACATCTGTGAAACTAATTGGACATATGTAAAACTATTGGGGCGTCTGTGAAACTACTGGGACATCTGTGAAACTACTGGGACATCTGTTAAACTACTGGGACATCTGTTAAACTATTGGGACATCTGTGAAACTATGGGGACATCTGTGAAACTAATGGGACATCTGTGAAACTATGGGGACATCTGTGAAACTAATGGGACATATGTGAAACTATTGGGAGATCTGTGAAACTATGGGGACATCTGTGAAAGTAATGGGACATCTGTGAAACTATTGGGATATCTGTGAAACTATGGGGACATCTGGGAAACTAATGGGACATATGTGAAACTATTGGGGCGTCTGTGAAACTACTTGGACATGTGTGAAACTACTGGGCCATCTGTAATACTACTGGGACATCTGTTAAACTATTGGGACATCTGTGAAACTATTGGGACATCTGTGAAACTACTGGTACATCTGTGAAACTATTGGGACATCTGTGAAACTATGGGGACATCTCTTAACCTACTGGGATATCTGTAAAACTACTGGGACATCTGTGAAACGATTGAGACATCCGTGAAACTATGGCAACATCTGTTAACCTACTGGGACATCTATGAAACTACTGGGACATTTGTTAAACTACTGGGACATCTGTTAAACTATTGGGACATCTGTGAAACTACTGGGACATCTGTTAAACTATTGGGACATCTGTTAAACTCCTGGGACATCTGTGAAACTATTGGGACATGGGTGAAACTATTGGGACATCTGTAAAACTACTGGGACATATGTGAACCTATTGGGACATCTGTTAAACTATTGGGACATCTGTGAAACTATTGGGACATCTGTAAAACAACTGGGACATCTGTTAAACTATTGGGACATCTGTTAAACTCCTGGGACATCTGTGAAACTATTGGGACATGGGTGAAACTATTGGGACATCTGTTAAACTATTGGGACATCTGTGAAACTACTGGTACAACTCTGTGAAACTATTGGGACATCTGTGAAACTACTGGGACATCTATTAAACTACTGGGACATCTGTTAAACTATTGGGACATCTGTGAAACTACTGGGACATCTGTAAAACTACTGGGACATATGTGAACCTATTGGGACATCTGTGAAACTATTGGGACATCTGTGAAACTATTGGGACATCTGTGAAACTATGGGAACATCTGTGAAACTAATGGGACATATGTAAAACTATTGGGGCGTCTGTAAAACTACTGGGACATGTGAACCTATTGGGACATCTGTTAAACTATTGGGACATCTGTGAAACTATTGGGACATCTGTAAAACAACTGGGACATCTGTTAAACTATTGGGACATCTGTTAAACTCCTGGGACATCTGTGAAACTATTGGGACATGGGTGAAACTATTGGGACATCTGTTAAACTATTGGGACATCTGTGAAACTACTGGTACATCTGTGAAACTATTGGGACATCTGTGAAACTACTGGGACATCTGTTAAACTACTGGGACATCTGTGAAACTACTGGGACATCTGTAAAACTACTGGGACATCTGTAAAACTACTGGGACATATGTGAACCTATTGGGACATCTGTGAAACTATTGGGACATCTGTGAAACTATGGGGACATCTGTGAAACTAATTGGACATATGTAAAACTATTGGGGCGTCTGTGAAACTACTGGAACATCTGTGAAACTACTGGGACATCTGTTAAACTACTGGGACATCTGTTAAACTATTGGGACATCTGTGAAACTATGGGGACATCTGTGAAACTAATGGGACATCTGTGAAACTATGGGGACATCTGTGAAACTAATGGGACATATGTGAAACTATTGGGAGATCTGTGAAACTATGGGGACATCTGTGAAAGTAAAGGGACATCTGTGAAACTATTGGGATATCTGTGAAACTTTGGGGACATCTGGGAAACTAATGGGACATCTGTGAAACTATTGGGACATCTGTGAAACTACTGGTACATCTGTGAAACTATTGGGACATCTGTGAAACTATGGGGACATCTCTTAACCTACTGGGATATCTTTAAAACTACTGGGACATCTGTGAAACGATTGAGACATCTGTGAAACCATGGGGACATCTGTTAACCTACTGGGACATCTGTGAAACTACTGGGACATCTGTTAAACTACTGGGACATCTGTTAAACTATTGGGACATCTGTGAAACTACTGGGACATCTGATAAACTACTGGGACATATGTGAACCTATTGGGACATCTGTTAAACTATTGGGACATCTGTGAAACTAATGGGACATCTGTGAAACTACTGGGACATCTGTAAAACTACTGGGTCATATGTGAACCTATTGGGACATCTGTTGAACTACTGGGACATCTGTTAAACTACTGGGATATCTGTAAAACTACTGGGACATCTGTTTAACGATTGGGACATCTGTGAAACTATAGGGACATCTGTTAACCTACTGGGACATCTGTGAAACTACTGGGACATCTGTTAAACTACTGGGACATCTGTGAAACTATGGGGACATCTGTGAAACAAATGGGACATAGGTGAAACTATTGGGACATCTGTGGAACTATTGGGACATGTGTTAAACTATGGGGACATCTGTGAAACTATGGGGACATCTGTGAAACTAATGGGACATCTGTGAAACTATTGGAAGATCTGTGAAACTATGAGGACATCTGGGAAACTAATGGGACATATGTGAAACTATTGGGGCGTCTGTGAAACTACTGGGACATGTGTGAAACTACTGGGCCATCTGTAATACTACTGGGACATATGTGAAACTATTGGGACATCTGTGAAACTATGGGGACATCTCTTAACCTACTGGGATATCTGTAAAACTACTGGGACATCTGTGAAACGATTGAGACATCTGTGAAACTATGGCGACATCTGTTAACCTACTGGGACATCTATGAAACTACTGGGACATCTGTTAAACTACTGGGACATCTGTTAAACTATTGGGACATCTGTGAAACTACTGGGACATCTGTTAAACTATTGGGACATCTGTTAAACTCCTGGGACATCTGTGAAACTATTGGGACATGGGTGAAACTATTGGGACATCTGTAAAACTACTGGTACATATGTGAACCTATTGGGACATCTGTTAAACTATTGGGACATCTGTGAAACTATTGGGACATCTGTAAAACAACTGGGACATCTGTTAAACTATTGGGACATCTGTTAAACTCCTGGGACATCTGTGAAACTATTGGGACATGGGTGAAACTATTGGGACATCTGTTAAACTATTGGGACATCTGTGAAACTACTGGTACAACTCTGTGAAACTATTGGGACATCTGTGAAACGACTGGGACATCTATTAAACTACTGGGACTTCTGTTAAACTATTGGGACATCTGTGAAACTACTGGGACATCTGTAAAACTACTGGGACATATGTGAACCTATTGGGACATCTGTGAAACTATTGGGACATCTGTGAAACTATTGGGACATCTGTGAAACTATGGGAACATCTGTGAAACTAATGGGACATATGTAAAACTATTGGGGCGTCTGTAAAACTACTGGGACATGTGAACCTATTGGGACATCTGTTAAACTATTGGGACATCTGTGAAACTATTGGGACATCTGTAAAACAACTGGGACATCTGTTAAACTATTGGGACATCTGTTAAACTCCTGGGACATCTGTGAAACTATTGGGACATGGGTGAAACTATTGGGACATCTGTTAAACTATTGGGACATCTGTGAAACTACTGGTACAACTCTGTGAATCTATTGGGACATCTGTGAAACTACTGGGACATCTATTAAACTACTGGGACATCTGTTAAACTATTGGGACATCTGTGAAACTACTGGTACATCTGTGAAACTATTGGGACATCTGTGAAACTACTGGGACATCTGTTAAACTACTAGGACATCTGTTAAACTATTGGGACATCTGTGAAACTACTGGGACATCTGTAAAACTACTGGGACATATGTGAACCTATTGGGACATCTGTGAAACTATTGGGACATCTGTGAAACTATTGGGACATCTGTGAAACTATGGGGACATCTGTGAAACTAATTGGACATATGTAAAACTATTGGGGCGTCTGTGAAACTACTGGGACATCTGTGAAACTACTGGGACATCTGTGAAACTATGGGAACATCTGTGAAACTAATGGGACATATGTAAAACTATTGGGGCGTCTGTAAAACTACTGGGACATGTGAACCTATTGGGACATCTGTTAAACTATTGGGACATCTGTGAAACTATTGGGACATCTGTAAAACAACTGGGACATCTGTTAAACTATTGGGACATCTGTTAAACTCCTGGGACATCTGTGAAACTATTGGGACATGGGTGAAACTATTGGGACATCTGTTAAACTATTGGGACATCTGTGAAACTACTGGTACAACTCTGTGAATCTATTGGGACATCTGTGAAACTACTGGGACATCTATTAAACTACTGGGACATCTGTTAAACTATTGGGACATCTGTGAAACTACTGGTACATCTGTGAAACTATTGGGACATCTGTGAAACTACTGGGACATCTGTTAAACTACTAGGACATCTGTTAAACTATTGGGACATCTGTGAAACTACTGGGACATCTGTAAAACTACTGGGACATATGTGAACCTATTGGGACATCTGTGAAACTATTGGGACATCTGTGAAACTATTGGGACATCTGTGAAACTATGGGGACATCTGTGAAACTAATTGGACATATGTAAAACTATTGGGGCGTCTGTGAAACTACTGGGACATCTGTGAAACTACTGGGACATCTGTTAAACTACTGGGACATCTGTTAAACTATTGGGACATCTGTGAAACTATGGGGACATCTGTGAAACTAATGGGACATCTGTGAAACTATTGGGACATGTGTGAAACTACTGGGACATCTATTAAACTACTGGGACATCTGTTAAACTATTGGGACATCTGTGAAACTAATGGGACATATGTGAAACTATTGGGAGATCTGTGAAACTATGGGGACATCTGTGAAAGTAATGGGACATCTGTGAAACTATTGGGATATCTGTGAAACTATGGGGACATCTGGGAAACTAATGGGACATATGTGAAACTATTGGGGCGTCTGTGAAACTACTTGGACATGTGTGAAACTACTGGGCCATCTGTAATACTACTGGGACATCTGTTAAACTATTGGGACATCTGTGAAACTATTGGGACATCTGTGAAACTACTGGTACATCTGTGAAACTATTGGGACATCTGTGAAACTATGGGGACATCTCTTAACCTACTGGGATATCTGTAAAACTACTGGGACATCTGTGAAACGATTGAGACATCTGTGAAACTATGGCGACATCTGTTAACCTACTGGGACATCTATGAAACTACTGGGACATTTGTTAAACTACTGGGACATCTGTTAAACTATTGGGACATCTGTGAAACTACTGGGACATCTGTTAAACTATTGGGACATCTGTTAAACTCCTGGGACATCTGTGAAACTATTGGGACATGGGTGAAACTATTGGGACATCTGTAAAACTACTGGGACATATGTGAACCTATTGGGACATCTGTTAAACTATTGGGACATCTGTGAAACTATTGGGACATCTGTAAAACAACTGGGACATCTGTTAAACTATTGGGACATCTGTTAAACTCCTGGGACATCTGTGAAACTATTGGGACATGGGTGAAACTTTTGGGACATCTGTTAAACTATTGGGACATCTGTTAAACTCCTGGGACATCTGTGAAACTAATGGGACATGGGTGAAACTATTGGGACATCTGTTAAACTATTGGGACATCTGTGAAACTACTGGTACATCTGTGAAACTACTGGGACATCTGTGAAACTACTGGGACATCTGTTAAACTACTGGGACATCTGTTAAACTATTGGGACATCTGTGAAACTACTGGGACATCTGTAAAACTACTGGGACATATGTGAACCTATTGGGACATCTGTGAAACTATTGGGACATCTGTGAAACTATTGGGACATCTGTGAAACTATGGGGACATCTGTGAAACTAATTGGACATATGTAAAACTATTGGGGCGTCTGTGAAACTACTGGGACATCTGTGAAACTACTGGGACATCTGTTAAACTACTGGGACATCTGTTAAACTATTGGGACATCTGTGAAACTATGGGGACATCTGTGAAACTAATGGGACATCTGTGAAACTATGGGGACATCTGTGAAACTAATGGGACATATGTGAAACTATTGGGAGATCTGTGAAACTATGGGGACATCTGTGAAAGTAATGGGACATCTGTGAAACTATTGGGATATCTGTGAAACTATGGGGACATCTGGGAAACTAATGGGACATATGTGAAACTATTGGGGCGTCTGTGAAACTACTTGGACATGTGTGAAACTACTGGGCCATCTGTAATACTACTGGGACATCTGTTAAACTATTGGGACATCTGTGAAACTATTGGGACATCTGTGAAACTACTGGTACATCTGTGAAACTATTGGGACATCTGTGAAACTATGGGGACATCTCTTAACCTACTGGGATATCTGTAAAACTACTGGGACATCTGTGAAACGATTGAGACATCTGTGAAACTATGGCGACATCTGTTAACCTACTGGGACATCTATGAAACTACTGGGACATTTGTTAAACTACTGGGACATCTGTTAAACTATTGGGACATCTGTGAAACTACTGGGACATCTGTTAAACTATTGGGACATCTGTTAAACTCCTGGGACATCTGTGAAACTATTGGGACATGGGTGAAACTATTGGGACATCTGTAAAACTACTGGGACATATGTGAACCTATTGGGACATCTGTTAAACTATTGGGACATCTGTGAAACTATTGGGACATCTGTAAAACAACTGGGACATCTGTTAAACTATTGGGACATCTGTTAAACTCCTGGGACATCTGTGAAACTATTGGGACATGGGTGAAACTATTGGGACATCTGTGAAACTACTGGTACAACTCTGTGAAACTATTGGGACATCTGTGAAACTACTGGGACATCTATTAAACTACTGGGACATCTGTTAAACTATTGGGACATCTGTGAAACTACTGGGACATCTGTAAAACTACTGGGACATATGTGAACCTATTGGGACATCTGTGAAACTATTGGGACATCTGTGAAACTATTGGGACATCTGTGAAACTATGGGAACATCTGTGAAACTAATGGGACATATGTAAAACTATTGGGGCGTCTGTAAAACTACTGGGACATGTGAACCTATTGGGACATCTGTTAAACTATTGGGACATCTGTGAAACTATTGGGACATCTGTAAAACAACTGGGACATCTGTTAAACTATTGGGACATCTGTTAAACTCCTGGGACATCTGTGAAACTACTGGTACATCTGTGAAACTATTGGGACATCTGTGAAACTACTGGGACATCTGTTAAACTACTGGGACATCTGTGAAACTACTGGGACATCTGTAAAACTACTGGGACATCTGTAAAACTACTGGGACATATGTGAACCTATTGGGACATCTGTGAAACTATTGGGACATCTGTGAAACTATGGGGACATCTGTGAAACTAATTGGACATATGTAAAACTATTGGGGCGTCTGTGAAACTACTGGGACATCTGTGAAACTACTGGGACATCTGTTAAACTACTGGGACATCTGTTAAACTATTGGGACATCTGTTAAACTATGGGGACATCTGTGAAACTACTGGGACATCTATTAAACTACTGGGACATCTGTTAAACTATTGGGACATCTGTGAAACTAATGGGACATATGTGAAACTATTGGGAGATCTGTGAAACTATGGGGACATCTGTGAAAGTAATGGGACATCTGTGAAACTATTGGGATATCTGTGAAACTATGGGGACATCTGGGAAACTAATGGGACATATGTGAAACTATTGGGGCGTCTGTGAAACTACTTGGACATGTGTGAAACTACTGGGCCATCTGTAATACTACTGGGACATCTGTTAAACTATTGGGACATCTGTGAAACTATTGGGACATCTGTGAAACTACTGGTACATCTGTGAAACTATTGGGACATCTGTGAAACTATGGGGACATCTCTTAACCTACTGGGATATCTGTAAAACTACTGGGACATCTGTGAAACGATTGAGACATCTGTGAAACTATGGCGACATCTGTTAACCTACTGGGACATCTATGAAACTACTGGGACATTTGTTAAACTACTGGGACATCTGTTAAACTATTGGGACATCTGTGAAACTACTGGGACATCTGTTAAACTATTGGGACATCTGTTAAACTCCTGGGACATCTGTGAAACTATTGGGACATGGGTGAAACTATTGGGACATCTGTTAAACTATTGGGACATCTGTGAAACTATTGGGACATCTGTAAAACAACTGGGACATCTGTTAAACTATTGGGACATCTGTTAAACTCCTGGGACATCTGTGAAACTATTGGGACATGGGTGAAACTTTTGGGACATCTGTTAAACTATTGGGACATCTGTTAAACTCCTGGGACATCTGTGAAACTAATGGGACATGGGTGAAACTATTGGGACATCTGTTAAACTATTGGGACATCTGTGAAACTACTGGTACATCTGTGAAACTACTGGGACATCTGTGAAACTACTGGGACATCTGTTAAACTACTGGGACATCTGTTAAACTATTGGGACATCTGTGAAACTACTGGGACATCTGTAAAACTACTGGGACATATGTGAACCTATTGGGACATCTGTGAAACTATTGGGACATCTGTGAAACTATTGGGACATCTGTGAAACTATGGGGACATCTGTGAAACTAATTGGACATATGTAAAACTATTGGGGCGTCTGTGAAACTACTGGGACATCTGTGAAACTACTGGGACATCTGTTAAACTACTGGGACATCTGTTAAACTATTGGGACATCTGTGAAACTATGGGGACATCTGTGAAACTAATGGGACATCTGTGAAACTATGGGGACATCTGTGAAACTAATGGGACATATGTGAAACTATTGGGAGATCTGTGAAACTATGGGGACATCTGTGAAAGTAATGGGACATCTGTGAAACTATTGGGATATCTGTGAAACTATGGGGACATCTGGGAAACTAATGGGACATATGTGAAACTATTGGGGCGTCTGTGAAACTACTTGGACATGTGTGAAACTACTGGGCCATCTGTAATACTACTGGGACATCTGTTAAACTATTGGGACATCTGTGAAACTATTGGGACATCTGTGAAACTACTGGTACATCTGTGAAACTATTGGGACATCTGTGAAACTATGGGGACATCTCTTAACCTACTGGGATATCTGTAAAACTACTGGGACATCTGTGAAACGATTGAGACATCTGTGAAACTATGGCGACATCTGTTAACCTACTGGGACATCTATGAAACTACTGGGACATTTGTTAAACTACTGGGACATCTGTTAAACTATTGGGACATCTGTGAAACTACTGGGACATCTGTTAAACTATTGGGACATCTGTTAAACTCCTGGGACATCTGTGAAACTATTGGGACATGGGTGAAACTATTGGGACATCTGTAAAACTACTGGGACATATGTGAACCTATTGGGACATCTGTTAAACTATTGGGACATCTGTGAAACTATTGGGACATCTGTAAAACAACTGGGACATCTGTTAAACTATTGGGACATCTGTTAAACTCCTGGGACATCTGTGAAACTATTGGGACATGGGTGAAACTATTGGGACATCTGTGAAACTACTGGTACAACTCTGTGAAACTATTGGGACATCTGTGAAACTACTGGGACATCTATTAAACTACTGGGACATCTGTTAAACTATTGGGACATCTGTGAAACTACTGGGACATCTGTAAAACTACTGGGACATATGTGAACCTATTGGGACATCTGTGAAACTATTGGGACATCTGTGAAACTATTGGGACATCTGTGAAACTATGGGAACATCTGTGAAACTAATGGGACATATGTAAAACTATTGGGGCGTCTGTAAAACTACTGGGACATGTGAACCTATTGGGACATCTGTTAAACTATTGGGACATCTGTGAAACTATTGGGACATCTGTAAAACAACTGGGACATCTGTTAAACTATTGGGACATCTGTTAAACTCCTGGGACATCTGTGAAACTACTGGTACATCTGTGAAACTATTGGGACATCTGTGAAACTACTGGGACATCTGTTAAACTACTGGGACATCTGTGAAACTACTGGGACATCTGTAAAACTACTGGGACATCTGTAAAACTACTGGGACATATGTGAACCTATTGGGACATCTGTGAAACTATTGGGACATCTGTGAAACTATGGGGACATCTGTGAAACTAATTGGACATATGTAAAACTATTGGGGCGTCTGTGAAACTACTGGGACATCTGTGAAACTACTGGGACATCTGTTAAACTACTGGGACATCTGTTAAACTATTGGGACATCTGTGAAACTATGGGGACATCTGTGAAACTAATGGGACATCTGTGAAACTATGGGGACATCTGTGAAACTAATGGGACATATGTGAAACTATTGGGAGATCTGTGAAACTATGGGGACATCTGTGAAAGTAAAGGGACATCTGTGAAACTATTGGGATATCTGTGAAACTATGGGGACATCTGGGAAACTAATGGGACATATGTGAAACTATTGGGGCGTCTGTGAAACTACTTGGACATGTGTGAAACTACTGGGCCATCTGTAATACTACTGGGACATCTGTTAAACTATTGGGACATCTGTGAAACTATTGGGACATCTGTGAAACTACTGGTACATCTGTGAAACTATTGGGACATCTGTGAAACTATGGGGACATCTCTTAACCTACTGGGATATCTTTAAAACTACTGGGACATCTGTGAAACGATTGAGACATCTGTGAAACCATGGGGACATCTGTTAACCTACTGGGACATCTGTGAAACTACTGGGACATCTGTTAAACTACTGGGACATCTGTTAAACTATTGGGACATCTGTGAAACTACTGGGACATCTGATAAACTACTGGGACATATGTGAACCTATTGGGACATCTGTTAAACTATTGGGACATCTGTGAAACTAATGGGACATCTGTGAAACTACTGGGACATCTGTAAAACTACTGGGTCATATGTGAACCTATTGGGACATCTGTTGAACTACTGGGACATCTGTTAAACTACTGGGATATCTGTAAAACTACTGGGACATCTGTTTAACGATTGGGACATCTGTGAAACTATGGGGACATCTGTTAACCTACTGGGACATCTGTGAAACTACTGGGACATCTGTTAAACTACTGGGACATCTGTGAAACTATGGGGACATCTGTGAAACAAATGGGACATAGGTGAAACTATTGGGACATCTGTGGAACTATTGGGACATGTCTTAAACTATGGGGACATCTGTGAAACTATGGGGACATCTGTGAAACTAATGGGACATCTGTGAAACTATTGGAAGATCTGTGAAACTATGAGGACATCTGGGAAACTAATGGGACATATGTGAAACTATTGGGGCGTCTGTGAAACTACTGGGACATGTGTGAAACTACTGGGCCATCTGTAATACTACTGGGACATATGTGAAACTATTGGGACATCTGTGAAACTATGGGGACATCTCTTAACCTACTGGGATATCTGTAAAACTACTGGGACATCTGTGAAACGATTGAGACATCTGTGAAACTATGGCGACATCTGTTAACCTACTGGGACATCTATGAAACTACTGGGACATCTGTTAAACTACTGGGACATCTGTTAAACTATTGGGACATCTGTGAAACTACTGGGACATCTGTTAAACTATTGGGACATCTGTTAAACTCCTGGGACATCTGTGAAACTATTGGGACATGGGTGAAACTATTGGGACATCTGTAAAACTACTGGGACATATGTGAACCTATTGGGACATCTGTTAAACTATTGGGACATCTGTGAAACTATTGGGACATCTGTAAAACAACTGGGACATCTGTTAAACTATTGGGACATCTGTTAAACTCCTGGGACATCTGTGAAACTATTGGGACATGGGTGAAACTATTGGGACATCTGTTAAACTATTGGGACATCTGTGAAACTACTGGTACAACTCTGTGAAACTATTGGGACATCTGTGAAACTACTGGGACATCTATTAAACTACTGGGACATCTGTTAAACTATTGGGACATCTGTGAAACTACTGGGACATCTGTAAAACTACTGGGACATATGTGAACCTATTGGGACATCTGTGAAACTATTGGGACATCTGTGAAACTATTGGGACATCTGTGAAACTATGGGAACATCTGTGAAACTAATGGGACATATGTAAAACTATTGGGGCGTCTGTAAAACTACTGGGACATGTGAACCTATTGGGACATCTGTTAAACTATTGGGACATCTGTGAAACTATTGGGACATCTGTAAAACAACTGGGACATCTGTTAAACTATTGGGACATCTGTTAAACTCCTGGGACATCTGTGAAACTATTGGGAAATGGGTGAAACTATTGGGACATCTGTTAAACTATTGGGACATCTGTGAAACTACTGGTACATCTGTGAAACTATTGGGACATCTGTGAAACTACTGGGACATCTGTTAAACTACTGGGACATCTGTTAAACTACTGGGACATCTGTTAAACTACTGGGACATCTGTAAAACTACTGGGACATATGTGAACCTATTGGGACATCTGTGAAACTATTGGGACATCTGTGAAACTATTGGGACATCTGTGAAACTATGGGGACATCTGTGAAACTAATTGGACATATGTAAAACTATTGGGGCGTCTGTGAAACTACTGGGACATCTGTGAAACTACTGGGACATCTGTTAAACTACTGGGACATCTGTTAAACTATTGGGACATCTGTGAAACTATGGGGACATATGTGAAACTAATGGGACATCTGTGAAACTATGGGGACATCTGTGAAACTAATGGGACATATGTGAAACTATTGGGAGATCTGTGAAACTATGGGGACATCTGTGAAAGTAATGGGACATCTGTGAAACTATTGGGATATCTGTGAAACTATGGGGACATCTGGGAAACTAATGGGACATATGTGAAACTATTGGGGCGTCTGTGAAACTACTTGGACATGTGTGAAACTACTGGGCCATCTGTAATACTACTGGGACATCTGTTAAACTATTGGGACATCTGTGAAACTATTGGGACATCTGTGAAACTACTGGTACATCTGTGAAACTATTGGGACATCTGCGAAACTATGGGGACATCTCTTAACCTACTGGGATATCTGTAAAACTACTGGGACATCTGTGAAACGATTGAGACATCTGTGAAACTATGGCGACATCTGTTAACCTACTGGGACATCTATGAAACTACTGGGACATTTGTTAAACTACTGGGACATCTGTTAAACTATTGGGACATCTGTGAAACTACTGGGACATCTGTTAAACTATTGGGACATCTGTTAAACTCCTGGGACATCTGTGAAACTATTGGGACATGGGTGAAACTTTTGGGACATCTGTTAAACTATTGGGACATCTGTTAAACTCCTGGGACATCTGTGAAACTAATGGGACATGGGTGAAACTATTGGGACATCTGTTAAACTATTGGGACATCTGTGAAACTACTGGTACATCTGTGAAACTACTGGGACATCTGTGAAACTACTGGGACATCTGTGAAACTACTGGTACATCTGTTAAACTACTGGGACATCTGTTAAACTATTGGGACATCTGTGAAACTACTGGGACATCTGTAAAACTACTGGGACATATGTGAACCTATTGGGACATCTGTGAAACTATTGGGACATCTGTGAAACTATTGGGACATCTGTGAAACTATGGGGACATCTGTGAAACTAATTGGACATATGTAAAACTATTGGGGCGTCTGTGAAACTACTGGGACATCTGTGAAACTACTGGGACATCTGTTAAACTACTGGGACATCTGTTAAACTATTGGGACATCTGTGAAACTATGGGGACATCTGTGAAACTAATGGGACATCTGTGAAACTATGGGGACATCTGTGAAACTAATGGGACATATGTGAAACTATTGGGAGATCTGTGAAACTATGGGGACATCTGTGAAAGTAATGGGACATCTGTGAAACTATTGGGATATCTGTGAAACTATGGGGACATCTGGGAAACTAATGGGACATATGTGAAACTATTGGGGCGTCTGTGAAACTACTTGGACATGTGTGAAACTACTGGGCCATCTGTAATACTACTGGGACATCTGTTAAACTATTGGGACATCTGTGAAACTATTGGGACATCTGTGAAACTACTGGTACATCTGTGAAACTATTGGGACATCTGTGAAACTATGGGGACATCTCTTAACCTACTGGGATATCTGTAAAACTACTGGGACATCTGTGAAACGATTGAGACATCTGTGAAACTATGGCGACATCTGTTAACCTACTGGGACATCTATGAAACTACTGGGACATCTGTTAAACTACTGGGACATCTGTTAAACTATTGGGACATCTGTGAAACTACTGGGACATCTGTTAAACTATTGGGACATCTGTTAAACTCCTGGGACATCTGTGAAACTATTGGGACATGGGTGAAACTCCTGGGACATCTGTGAAACTATTGGGACATGGGTGAAACTATTGGGACATCTGTAAAACTACTGGGACATATGTGAACCTATTGGGACATCTGTTAAACTATTGGGACATCTGTGAAACTATTGGGACATCTGTAAAACAACTGGGACATCTGTTAAACTATTGGGACATCTGTTAAACTCCTGGGACATCTGTGAAACTATTGGGACATGGGTGAAACTATTGGGACATCTGTTAAACTATTGGGACATCTGTGAAACTACTGGTACAACTCTGTGAAACTATTGGGACATCTGTGAAACTACTGGGACATCTATTAAACTACTGGGACATCTGTTAAACTATTGGGACATCTGTGAAACTACTGGGACATCTGTAAAACTACTGGGACATATGTGAACCTATTGGGACATCTGTGAAACTATTGGGACATCTGTGAAACTATTGGGACATCTGTGAAACTATGGGAACATCTGTGAAACTAATGGGACATATGTAAAACTATTGGGGCGTCTGTAAAACTACTGGGACATGTGAACCTATTGGGACATCTGTTAAACTATTGGGACATCTGTGAAACTATTGGGACATCTGTAAAACAACTGGGACATCTGTTAAACTATTGGGACATCTGTTAAACTCCTGGGACATCTGTGAAACTATTGGGACATGGGTGAAACTATTGGGACATCTGTTAAACTATTGGGACATCTGTGAAACTACTGGTACATCTGTGAAACTATTGGGACATCTGTGAAACTACTGGGACATCTGTTAAACTACTGGGACATCTGTTAAACTACTGGGACATCTGTAAAACTACTGGGACATATGTGAACCTATTGGGACATCTGTGAAACTATTGGGACATCTGTGAAACTATGGGGACATCTGTGAAACTAATTGGACATATGTAAAACTATTGGGGCGTCTGTGAAACTACTGGGACATCTGTGAAACTACTGGGACATCTGTTAAACTACTGGGACATCTGTTAAACTATTGGGACATCTGTGAAACTATGGGGACATATGTGAAACTAATGGGACATCTGTGAAACTATGGGGACATCTGTGAAACTAATGGGACATATGTGAAACTATTGGGAGATCTGTGAAACTATGGGGACATCTGTGAAAGTAATGGGACATCTGTGAAACTATTGGGATATCTGTGAAACTATGGGGACATCTGGGAAACTAATGGGACATATGTGAAACTATTGGGGCGTCTGTGAAACTACTTGGACATGTGTGAAACTACTGGGCCATCTGTAATACTACTGGGACATCTGTTAAACTATTGGGACATCTGTGAAACTATTGGGACATCTGTGAAACTACTGGTACATCTGTGAAACTATTGGGACATCTGCGAAACTATGGGGACATCTCTTAACCTACTGGGATATCTGTAAAACTACTGGGACATCTGTGAAACGATTGAGACATCTGTGAAACTATGGCGACATCTGTTAACCTACTGGGACATCTATGAAACTACTGGGACATTTGTTAAACTACTGGGACATCTGTTAAACTATTGGGACATCTGTGAAACTACTGGGACATCTGTTAAACTATTGGGACATCTGTTAAACTCCTGGGACATCTGTGAAACTATTGGGACATGGGTGAAACTTTTGGGACATCTGTTAAACTATTGGGACATCTGTTAAACTCCTGGGACATCTGTGAAACTAATGGGACATGGGTGAAACTATTGGGACATCTGTTAAACTATTGGGACATCTGTGAAACTACTGGTACATCTGTGAAACTACTGGGACATCTGTGAAACTACTGGGACATCTGTTAAACTACTGGGACATCTGTTAAACTATTGGGACATCTGTGAAACTACTGGGACATCTGTAAAACTACTGGGACATATGTGAACCTATTGGGACATCTGTGAAACTATTGGGACATCTGTGAAACTATTGGGACATCTGTGAAACTATGGGGACATCTGTGAAACTAATTGGACATATGTAAAACTATTGGGGCGTCTGTGAAACTACTGGGACATCTGTGAAACTACTGGGACATCTGTTAAACTACTGGGACATCTGTTAAACTATTGGGACATCTGTGAAACTATGGGGACATCTGTGAAACTAATGGGACATCTGTGAAACTATGGGGACATCTGTGAAACTAATGGGACATATGTGAAACTATTGGGAGATCTGTGAAACTATGGGGACATCTGTGAAAGTAATGGGACATCTGTGAAACTATTGGGATATCTGTGAAACTATGGGGACATCTGGGAAACTAATGGGACATATGTGAAACTATTGGGGCGTCTGTGAAACTACTTGGACATGTGTGAAACTACTGGGCCATCTGTAATACTACTGGGACATCTGTTAAACTATTGGGACATCTGTGAAACTATTGGGACATCTGTGAAACTACTGGTACATCTGTGAAACTATTGGGACATCTGTGAAACTATGGGGACATCTCTTAACCTACTGGGATATCTGTAAAACTACTGGGACATCTGTGAAACGATTGAGACATCTGTGAAACTATGGCGACATCTGTTAACCTACTGGGACATCTATGAAACTACTGGGACATTTGTTAAACTACTGGGACATCTGTTAAACTATTGGGACATCTGTGAAACTACTGGGACATCTGTTAAACTATTGGGACATCTGTTAAACTCCTGGGACATCTGTGAAACTATTGGGACATGGGTGAAACTATTGGGACATCTGTAAAACTACTGGGACATATGTGAACCTATTGGGACATCTGTTAAACTATTGGGACATCTGTGAAACTATTGGGACATCTGTAAAACAACTGGGACATCTGTTAAACTATTGGGACATCTGTTAAACTCCTGGGACATCTGTGAAACTATTGGGACATGGGTGAAACTATTGGGACATCTGTTAAACTATTGGGACATCTGTGAAACTACTGGTACAACTCTGTGAAACTATTGGGACATCTGTGAAACTACTGGGACATCTATTAAACTACTGGGACATCTGTTAAACTATTGGGACATCTGTGAAACTACTGGGACATCTGTAAAACTACTGGGACATATGTGAACCTATTGGGACATCTGTGAAACTATTGGGACATCTGTGAAACTATTGGGACATCTGTGAAACTATGGGAACATCTGTGAAACTAATGGGACATATGTAAAACTATTGGGGCGTCTGTAAAACTACTGGGACATGTGAACCTATTGGGACATCTGTTAAACTATTGGGACATCTGTTAAACTCCTGGGACATCTGTGAAACTATTGGGACATGGGTGAAACTATTGGGACATCTGTTAAACTATTGGGACATCTGTGAAACTACTGGTACATCTGTGAAACTATTGGGACATCTGTGAAACTACTGGGACATCTGTTAAACTACTGGGACATCTGTGAAACTACTGGGACATCTGTAAAACTACTGGGACATCTGTAAAACTACTGGGACATATGTGAACCTATTGGGACATCTGTGAAACTATTGGGACATCTGTGAAACTATGGGGACATCTGTGAAACTAATTGGACATATGTAAAACTATTGGGGCGTCTGTGAAACTACTGGGACATCTGTGAAACTACTGGGACATCTGTTAAACTACTGGGACATCTGTTAAACTATTGGGACATCTGTGAAACTATGGGGACATCTGTGAAACTAATGGGACATCTGTGAAACTATGGGGACATCTGTGAAACTAATGGGACATATGTGAAACTATTGGGAGATCTGTGAAACTATGGGGACATCTGTGAAAGTAAAGGGACATCTGTGAAACTATTGGGATATCTGTGAAACTATGGGGACATCTGGGAAACTAATGGGACATATGTGAAACTATTGGGGCGTCTGTGAAACTACTTGGACATGTGTGAAACTACTGGGCCATCTGTAATACTACTGGGACATCTGTTAAACTATTGGGACATCTGTGAAACTATTGGGACATCTGTGAAACTACTGGTACATCTGTGAAACTATTGGGACATCTGTGAAACTATGGGGACATCTCTTAACCTACTGGGATATCTTTAAAACTACTGGGACATCTGTGAAACGATTGAGACATCTGTGAAACCATGGGGACATCTGTTAACCTACTGGGACATCTGTGAAACTACTGGGACATCTGTTAAACTACTGGGACATCTGTTAAACTATTGGGACATCTGTGAAACTACTGGGACATCTGATAAACTACTGGGACATATGTGAACCTATTGGGACATCTGTTAAACTATTGGGACATCTGTGAAACTAATGGGACATCTGTGAAACTACTGGGACATCTGTAAAACTACTGGGTCATATGTGAACCTATTGGGACATCTGTTGAACTACTGGGACATCTGTTAAACTACTGGGATATCTGTAAAACTACTGGGACATCTGTTTAACGATTGGGACATCTGTGAAACTATGGGGACATCTGTTAACCTACTGGGACATCTGTGAAACTACTGGGACATCTGTTAAACTACTGGGACATCTGTGAAACTATGGGGACATCTGTGAAACAAATGGGACATAGGTGAAACTATTGGGACATCTGTGGAACTATTGGGACATGTCTTAAACTATGGGGACATCTGTGAAACTATGGGGACATCTGTGAAACTAATGGGACATCTGTGAAACTATTGGAAGATCTGTGAAACTATGAGGACATCTGGGAAACTAATGGGACATATGTGAAACTATTGGGGCGTCTGTGAAACTACTGGGACATGTGTGAAACTACTGGGCCATCTGTAATACTACTGGGACATATGTGAAACTATTGGGACATCTGTGAAACTATGGGGACATCTCTTAACCTACTGGGATATCTGTAAAACTACTGGGACATCTGTGAAACGATTGAGACATCTGTGAAACTATGGCGACATCTGTTAACCTACTGGGACATCTATGAAACTACTGGGACATCTGTTAAACTACTGGGACATCTGTTAAACTATTGGGACATCTGTGAAACTACTGGGACATCTGTTAAACTATTGGGACATCTGTTAAACTCCTGGGACATCTGTGAAACTATTGGGACATGGGTGAAACTATTGGGACATCTGTAAAACTACTGGGACATATGTGAACCTATTGGGACATCTGTTAAACTATTGGGACATCTGTGAAACTATTGGGACATCTGTAAAACAACTGGGACATCTGTTAAACTATTGGGACATCTGTTAAACTCCTGGGACATCTGTGAAACTATTGGGACATGGGTGAAACTATTGGGACATCTGTTAAACTATTGGGACATCTGTGAAACTACTGGTACAACTCTGTGAAACTATTGGGACATCTGTGAAACTACTGGGACATCTATTAAACTACTGGGACATCTGTTAAACTATTGGGACATCTGTGAAACTACTGGGACATCTGTAAAACTACTGGGACATATGTGAACCTATTGGGACATCTGTGAAACTATTGGGACATCTGTGAAACTATTGGGACATCTGTGAAACTATGGGAACATCTGTGAAACTAATGGGACATATGTAAAACTATTGGGGCGTCTGTAAAACTACTGGGACATGTGAACCTATTGGGACATCTGTTAAACTATTGGGACATCTGTGAAACTATTGGGACATCTGTAAAACAACTGGGACATCTGTTAAACTATTGGGACATCTGTTAAACTCCTGGGACATCTGTGAAACTATTGGGACATGGGTGAAACTATTGGGACATCTGTTAAACTATTGGGACATCTGTGAAACTACTGGTACATCTGTGAAACTATTGGGACATCTGTGAAACTACTGGGACATCTGTTAAACTACTGGGACATCTGTTAAACTACTGGGACATCTGTAAAACTACTGGGACATATGTGAACCTATTGGGACATCTGTGAAACTATTGGGACATCTGTGAAACTATTGGGACATCTGTGAAACTATGGGGACATCTGTGAAACTAATTGGACATATGTAAAACTATTGGGGCGTCTGTGAAACTACTGGGACATCTGTGAAACTACTGGGACATCTGTTAAACTACTGGGACATCTGTTAAACTATTGGGACATCTGTGAAACTATGGGGACATATGTGAAACTAATGGGACATCTGTGAAACTATGGGGACATCTGTGAAACTAATGGGACATATGTGAAACTATTGGGAGATCTGTGAAACTATGGGGACATCTGTGAAAGTAATGGGACATCTGTGAAACTATTGGGATATCTGTGAAACTATGGGGACATCTGGGAAACTAATGGGACATATGTGAAACTATTGGGGCGTCTGTGAAACTACTTGGACATGTGTGAAACTACTGGGCCATCTGTAATACTACTGGGACATCTGTTAAACTATTGGGACATCTGTGAAACTATTGGGACATCTGTGAAACTACTGGTACATCTGTGAAACTATTGGGACATCTGCGAAACTATGGGGACATCTCTTAACCTACTGGGATATCTGTAAAACTACTGGGACATCTGTGAAACGATTGAGACATCTGTGAAACTATGGCGACGTCTGTTAACCTACTGGGACATCTATGAAACTACTGGGACATTTGTTAAACTACTGGGACATCTGTTAAACTATTGGGACATCTGTGAAACTACTGGGACATCTGTTAAACTATTGGGACATCTGTTAAACTCCTGGGACATCTGTGAAACTATTGGGACATGGGTGAAACTATTGGGACATCTGTAAAACTACTGGGACATATGTGAACCTATTGGGACATCTGTTAAACTATTGGGACATCTGTGAAACTATTGGGACATCTGTAAAACAACTGGGACATCTGTTAAACTATTGGGACATCTGTTAAACTCCTGGGACATCTGTGAAACTATTGGGACATGGGTGAAACTATTGGGACATCTGTTAAACTATTGGGACATCTGTGAAACTACTGGTACAACTCTGTGAAACTATTGGGACATCTGTGAAACTAGTGGGACATCTATTAAACTACTGGGACATCTGTTAAACTATTGGGACATCTGTGAAACTACTGGGACATCTGTAAAACTACTGGGACATATGTGAACCTATTGGGACATCTGTGAAACTATTGGGACATCTGTGAAACTATTGGGACATCTGTGAAACTATGGGAACATCTGTGAAACTAATGGGACATATGTAAAACTATTGGGGCGTCTGTAAAACTACTGGGACATGTGAACCTATTGGGACATCTGTTAAACTATTGGGACATCTGTGAAACTATTGGGACATCTGTAAAACAACTGGGACATCTGTTAAACTATTGGGACATCTGTTAAACTCCTGGGACATCTGTGAAACTATTGGGACATGGGTGAAACTATTGGGACATCTGTTAAACTATTGGGACATCTGTGAAACTACTGGTACATCTGTGAAACTATTGGGACATCTGTGAAACTACTGGGACATCTGTTAAACTACTGGGACATCTGTTAAACTATTGGGACATCTGTGAAACTACTGGGACATCTGTAAAACTACTGGGACATATGTGAACCTATTGGGACATCTGTGAAACTATTGGGACATCTGTGAAACTATTGGGACATCTGTGAAACTATGGGGACATCTGTGAAACTAATTGGACAAATGTAAAACTATTGGGGCGTCTGTGAAACTACTGGGACATCTGTGAAACTACTGGGACATCTGTTAAACTATTGGGACATCTGTGAAACTATGGGGACATATGTGAAACTAATGGGACATCTGTGAAACTATGGGGACATCTGTGAAACTAATGGGACATATGTGAAACTATTGGGAGATCTGTGAAACTATGGGGACATCTGTGAAAGTAATGGGACATCTGTGAAACTATTGGGATATCTGTGAAACTATGGGGACATCTGGGAAACTAATGGGACATATGTGAAACTATTGGGGCGTCTGTGAAACTACTTGGACATGTGTGAAACTACTGGGCCATCTGTAATACTACTGGGACATCTGTTAAACTATTGGGACATCTGTGAAACTATTGGGACATCTGTGAAACTACTGGTACATCTGTGAAACTATTGGGACATCTGCGAAACTATGGGGACATCTCTTAACCTACTGGGATATCTGTAAAACTACTGGGACATCTGTGAAACGATTGAGACATCTGTGAAACTATGGCGACGTCTGTTAACCTACTGGGACATCTATGAAACTACTGGGACATTTGTTAAACTACTGGGACATCTGTTAAACTATTGGGACATCTGTGAAACTACTGGGACATCTGTTAAACTATTGGGACATCTGTTAAACTCCTGGGACATCTGTGAAACTATTGGGACATGGGTGAAACTATTGGGACATCTGTAAAACTACTGGGACATATGTGAACCTATTGGGACATCTGTTAAACTATTGGGACATCTGTGAAACTATTGGGACATCTGTAAAACAACTGGGACATCTGTTAAACTATTGGGACATCTGTTAAACTCCTGGGACATCTGTGAAACTATTGGGACATGGGTGAAACTATTGGGACATCTGTTAAACTATTGGGACATCTGTGAAACTACTGGTACAACTCTGTGAAACTATTGGGACATCTGTGAAACTAGTGGGACATCTATTAAACTACTGGGACATCTGTTAAACTATTGGGACATCTGTGAAACTACTGGGACATCTGTAAAACTACTGGGACATATGTGAACCTATTGGGACATCTGTGAAACTATTGGGACATCTGTGAAACTATTGGGACATCTGTGAAACTATGGGAACATCTGTGAAACTAATGGGACATATGTAAAACTATTGGGGCGTCTGTAAAACTACTGGGACATGTGAACCTATTGGGACATCTGTTAAACTATTGGGACATCTGTGAAACTATTGGGACATCTGTAAAACAACTGGGACATCTGTTAAACTATTGGGACATCTGTTAAACTCCTGGGACATCTGTGAAACTATTGGGACATGGGTGAAACTATTGGGACATCTGTTAAACTATTGGGACATCTGTGAAACTACTGGTACATCTGTGAAACTATTGGGACATCTGTGAAACTACTGGGACATCTGTTAAACTACTGGGACATCTGTTAAACTATTGGGACATCTGTGAAACTACTGGGACATCTGTAAAACTACTGGGACATATGTGAACCTATTGGGACATCTGTGAAACTATTGGGACATCTGTGAAACTATTGGGACATCTGTGAAACTATGGGGACATCTGTGAAACTAATTGGACAAATGTAAAACTATTGGGGCGTCTGTGAAACTACTGGGACATCTGTGAAACTACTGGGACATCTGTTAAACTACTGGGACATCTGTTAAACTATTGGGACATCTGTGAAACTATGGGGACATCTGTGAAACTAATGGGACATCTGTGAAACTATGGGGACATCTGTGAAACTAATGGGACATATGTGAAACTATTGGGAGATCTGTGAAACTATGGGGACATCTGTGAAAGTAATGGGACATCTGTGAAACTATTGGGATATCTGTGAAACTATGGGGACATCTGGGAAAATAATGGGACATATGTGAAACTATTGGGGCGTCTGTGAAACTACTTGGACATGTGTGAAACTACTGGGCCATCTGTAATACTACTGGGACATCTGTTAAACTATTGGGACATCTGTGAAACTATTGGGACATCTGTGAAACTACTGGTACATCTGTGAAACTATTGGGACATCTGTGAAACTATGGGGACATCTCTTAACCTACTGGGATATCTTTAAAACTACTGGGACATCTGTGAAACGATTGAGACATCTGTGAAACCATGGGGACATCTGTTAACCTACTGGGACATCTGTGAAACTACTGGGACATCTGTTAAACTACTGGGACATCTGTTAAACTATTGGGACATCTGTGAAACTACTGGGACATCTGATAAACTACTGGGACATATGTGAACCTATTGGGACATCTGTTAAACTATTGGGACATCTGTGAAACTATTGGGACATCTGTAAAACAACTGGGACATCTGTTAAACTATTGGGACATCTGTTAAACTCCAGGAACATCTGGGAAACTATTGGGACATGGGTGAAACTATTGGGACATCTGTTAAACTATTGGGACATCTGTGAAACTATTGGGACATCTGTGAAACTACTGGGACATCTGTTAAACTACTGGGACATCAGTTAAACTATTGGGACATCTGTGAAACTACTGGGACATCTGTAAAACTACTGGGACATATGTGAACCTATTGGGACATCTGTGAAACTATTGGGACATCTGTGAAACAATGGGGACATCTGTGAAACTAATGGGACATATGTAAAACTATTGGGGCGTCTGTGAAACTACTGGGACATGGGTGAAACTACTGGGACATCTGTAAAACTACTGGGACATCTGTTAAACTATTGGGACATATGTGAAACTATTGGGACATCTGTGAAACTACTAGTACATCTGTGAAACTATTGGGACATCTGTGAAACTATTGGGACATCTGTGAAACTACTGGTACACCTGTGAAACTATGGGGACATCTGTGAAACTATTGGGACATCTGGGAAACTATTGGGACATCTGTGAAACTATGGGGACCTCTGTGAAACTAATGGGACATCTGTGAAAATACTGGGACATCTGTAAAACTACTGGGTCATATGTGAACCTATTGGGACATCTGTTGAACTACTGGGACATCTGTTAAACTATTGGGACATCTGTGAAACTATGGGGACATCTGTTAACCTACTGGGATATCTGTAAAACTACTGGGACATCTGTGAAACGATTGGGACATCTGTGAAACTATGGGGACATCTGTTAACCTACTGGGACATCTGTGAAACTACTGGGACATCTGTTAAACTACTGGGACATCTGTGAAACTATGGGGACATCTGTGAAACAAATGGGACATAGGTGAAACTATTGGGACATCTGTGGAACTATTGGGACATCTGTGAAACTATGGGGACATCTGTTAAACTAATGGGACATCTGTGAAACTATTGGAAGATCTGTGAAACTATGGGGACATCTGGGAAACTAATGGGACATATGTGAAACTATTGGGGCGTCTGTGAAACTTCTGGGACATGTGTGAAACTACTGGGCCATCTGTAATACTACTGGGACATATGTGAAACTATTGGGACATCTGTGAAACTATGGGGACATCTCTTAACCTACTGGGATATCTGTAAAACTACTGGGACATCTGTGAAACGATTGAGACATCTGTGAAACTATGGGGACATCTGTTAACCTACTGGGACATCTGTGAAACTACTGGGACATCTGTTAAACTACTGGGACATCTGTTAAACTATTGGGACATCTGTGAAACTACTGGGACATCTGTAAAACTACTGGGACATATGTGAACCTATTGGGACATCTGTTAAACTATTGGGACATCTGTGAAACTATTGGGACATCTGTAAAACAACTGGGACATCTGTTAAACTATTGGGACATCTGTTAAACTCCTGGGAAATCTGTGAAACTATTGGGACATGGGTGAAACTATTGGGGCATCTGTTAAACTATTGGGACATCTGTGAAACTACTGGTACATCTGTGAAACTATTGGGACATCTGTGAAACTACTGAGACATCTGTTAAACTACTGGGACATCTGTGAAACTACTGGGACATCTGTAAAACTACTGGGACATATGTGAACCTATTGGGACATCTGTGAAACTATTGGGACATCTGTGAAACTATTGGGACATCTGTGAAACTATGGGGACATCTGTGAAACTAATGGGACATATGTAAAACTATTGGGGCGTCTGTGAAACTACTGGGACATGTGTGAAACTACTGGGACATCTGTAAAACTGCTGGGACATCTGTTAAACTATTGGGACATCTGTGAAACTATGGGGACATCTGTGAAACTAATGGGACATATGTGAAACTTTTGGGACATCTGTGAAACTACTAGTACATCTGTGAAACTATTGGGACATCTGTGAAACTATTGCGACATCTGTGAAACTACTGGTACATCTGTGAAACTATGGGGACATCTGTGAAACTAGTGGGACATCTGGGAAACTATTGGGACATCTGTGAAACTATGGGGACATCTGTGAAACTAATGGGACATCTGTGAAACTACTGGGACATCTGTAAAACTACTGGGTCATATGTGAACCTATTGGGACATCTGTTGAACTACTGGGACATCTGTTAAACTACTGGGATATCTGTAAAACTACTGGGACATCTGTTTAACGATTGGGACATCTGTGAAACTATGGGGACATCTGTTAACCTACTGGGACATCTGTGAAACTACTGGGACATCTGTTAAACTACTGGGACATCTGTGAAACTATGGGGACATCTGTGAAATAAATGGGACATAGGTGAAACTATTGGGACATCTGTGGAACTATTGGGACATCTGTTAAACTATGGGGACATCTGTGAAACTATGGGGACATCTGTGAAACTAATGGGACATCTGTGAAACTATTGGAAGATCTGTGAAACTATGAGGACATCTGGGAAACTAATGGGACATATGTGAAACTATTGGGGCGTCTGTGAAACTACTGGGACATGTGTGAAACTACTGGGCCATCTGTAATACTACTGGGACATATGTGAAACTATTGGGACATCTGTGAAACTATGGGGACATCTCTTAACCTACTGGGATATCTGTAAAACTACTGGGACATCTGTGAAACGATTGAGACATCTGTGAAAATATGGGGACATCTGTTAACCTACTGGGACATCTATGAAACTACTGGGACATCTGTTAAACTACTGGGACATCTGTTAAACTATTGGGACATATGTGAAACTACTGGGACATCTGTTAAACTATTGGGACATCTGTTAAACTATTGGGACATCTGTGAAACTATGGGGACATCTGTGAAACTAATGGGACATATGTGAAACTTTTGGGACATCTGTGAAACTACTAGTACATCTGTGAAACTATTGGGACATCTGTGAAACTATTGGGACATCTGTGAAACTACTGGTACATCTGTGAAACTATGGGGACATCTGTGAAACTAGTGGGACATCTGGGAAACTATTGGGACATCTGTGAAACTATGGGGACATATGTGAAACTAATGGGACATCTGTGAAACTACTGGGACATCTGTAAAACTACTGGGTCATATGTGAACCTATTGGGACATCTGTTGAACTACTGGGACATCTGTTAAACTACTGGGATATCTGTAAAACTACTGGGACATCTGTTTAACGATTGGGACATCTGTGAAACTATGGGGACATCTGTTAACCTACTGGGACATCTGTGAAACTACTGGGACATCTGTTAAACTACTGGGACATCTGTGAAACTATGGGGACATCTGTGAAATAAATGGGACATAGGTGAAACTATTGGGACATCTGTGGAACTATTGGGACATCTGTTAAACTATGGGGACATCTGTGAAACTATGGGGACATCTGTGAAACTAATGGGACATCTGTGAAACTATTGGAAGATCTGTGAAACTATGAGGACATCTGGGAAACTAATGGGACATATGTGAAACTATTGGGGCGTCTGTGAAACTACTGGGACATGTGTGAAACTACTGGGCCATCTGTAATACTACTGGGACATATGTGAAACTATTGGGACATCTGTGAAACTATGGGGACATCTCTTAACCTACTGGGATATCTGTAAAACTACTGGGACATCTGTGAAACGATTGAGACATCTGTGAAAATAAGGGGACATCTGTTACCCTACTGGGACATCTATGAAACTACTGGGACATCTGTTAAACTACTGGGACATCTGTTAAACTATTGGGACATATGTGAAACTACTGGGACATCTGTTAAACTATTGGGACATCTGTGAAACTATTGGGACATCTGTAAAACAACTGGGACATCTGTTAAACTATTGGGACATCTGTTATACTCCTGGGAAATCTGTGAAACTATTGGGACATGGGTGAAACTATTGGGGCATCTGTTAAACTATTGGGACATCTGTGAAACTACTGGTACATCTGTGAAACTATTGGGACATCTGTGAAACTACTGAGACATCTGTTAAACTACTGGGACATCTGTTAAACTATTGGGACATCTGTGAAACTACTGGGACATCTGTAAAACTACTGGGACATATGTGAACCTATTGGGACATCTGTGAAACTATTGGGACATCTGTGAAACTATTGGGACATCTGTGAAACTATGGGGACATCTGTGAAACTAATGGGACATATGTAAAACTATTGGGGCGTCTGTGAAGCTACTGGGACATGTGTGAAACTACTGGGACATCTGTAAAGCTGCTGGGACATCTGTTAAACTATTGGGACATCTGTGAAACTATGGGGACATCTGTGAAACTAATGGGACATATGTGAAACTTTTGGGACATCTGTGAAACTACTAGTACATCTGTGAAACTATTGGGACATCTGTGAAACTATTGGGACATCTGTGAAACTACTGGTACATCTGTGAAACTATGGGGACATCTGTGAAACTAGTGGGACATCTGGGAAACTATTGGGACATCTGTGAAACTATGGGGACATCTGTGAAACTAATGGGACATCTGTGAAACTACTGGGACATCTGTAAAACTACTGGGTCATATGTGAACCTATTGGGACATCTGTTGAACTACTGGGACATCTGTTAAACTACTGGGATATCTGTAAAACTACTGGGACATCTGTTTAACGATTGGGACATCTGTGAAACTATGGGGACATCTGTTAACCTACTGGGACATCTGTGAAACTACTGGGACATCTGTTAAACTACTGGGACATCTGTGAAACTATGGGGACATCTGTGAAACAAATGGGACATAGGTGAAACTATTGGGACATCTGTGGAACTATTGGGACATCTGTTAAACTATGGGGACATCTGTGAAACTATGGGGACATCTGTGAAACTAATGGGACATCTGTGAAACTATTGGAAGATCTGTGAAACTATGAGGACATCTGGGAAACTAATGGGACATATGTGAAACTATTGGGGCGTCTGTGAAACTTCTGGGACATGTGTGAAACTACTGGGCCATCTGTAATACTACTGGGACATATGTGAAACTATTGGGACATCTGTGAAACTATGGGGACATCTGTTAACCTACTGGGACATCTATGAAACTACTGGGACATCTGTTAAACTACTGGGACATCTGTTAAACTATTGGGACATATGTGAAACTACTGGGACATCTGTTAAACTATTGGGACATCTGTTAAACTCCTGGGACATCTGTGAAACTATTGGGACATGGGTGAAACTATTGGGACATCTGTTAAACTATTGGGACATCTGTGAAACTACTGGTACATCTGTGAAACTATTGGGACATCTGTGAAACTACTGGGACATCTATTAAACTACTGGGACATCTGTTAAACTATTGGGACATCTGTGAAACTACTGGGACATCTGTAAAACTACTGGGACATATGTGAACCTATTGGGACATCTGTGAAACTATTGGGACATCTGTGAAACTATTGGGACATCTGTGAAACTATGGGGACATCTGTGAAACTAATGGGACATATGTAAAACTATTGGGGCGTCTGTAAAACTACTGGGACATATGTGAACCTATTGGGACATCTGTTAAACTATTGGGACATCTGTGAAACTATTGGGACATCTGTAAAACAACTGGGACATCTGTTAAACTATTGGGACATCTGTTAAACTCCTGGGACATCTGTGAAACTATTGGGACATGGGTGAAACTATTGGGACATCTGTTAAACTATTGGGACATCTGTGAAACTACTGGTACATCTGTGGAACTATTGGGACATCTGTGAAACTACTGGGACATCTGTTAAACTACTGGGACATCTGTTAAACTATTGGGACATCTGTGAAACTACTGGGTCATCTGTAAAACTACTGGGACATATGTGAACCTATTGGGACATCTGTGAAACTATTGGGACATCTGTGAAACTATTGGGACATCTGTGAAACTATGGGGACATCTGTGAAACTAATGGGACATATGTAAAACTATTGGGGCGTCTGTGAAACCACTGGGACATCTGTGAAACTACTGGGACATCTGTTAAACTACTGGGACATCTGTTAAACTATTGGGACATCTGTGAAACTATGGGGACATCTGTGAAACTAATGGGACATCTGTGAAACTATGGGGACATCTGTGAAACTAATGGGACATATGTGAAACTATTGGGAGATCTGTGAAACTATGGGGACATCTGTGAAAGTAATGGGACATCTGTGAAACTATTGGGATATCTGTGAAACTATGGGGACATCTGGGAAACTAATGGGACATATGTGAAACTATTGGGGCGTCTGTGAAACTACTTGGACATGTGTGAAACTACTGGGACATCTGTGAAACTACTGGGACATCTGTAAAACTACTGGGACATATGTGAACCTATTGGGACATCTGTGAAACTATTGGGACATCTGTGAAACTATTGGGACATCTGTGAAACTATGGGGACATCTGTGAAACTAATGGGACATATGTAAAACTATTGGGGCGTCTGTGAAACTACTGGGACATGTGTGAAACTACTGGGACATCTGTAAAACTGCTGGGACATCTGTTAAACTATTGGGACATCTGTGAAACTATGGGGACATCTGTGAAACTAATGGGACATATGTGAAACTTTTGGGACATCTGTGAAACTACTAGTACATCTGTGAAACTATTGGGACATCTGTGAAACTATTGGGACATCTGTGAAACTACTGGTACATCTGTGAAACTATGGGGACATCTGTGAAACTAGTGGGACATCTGGGAAACTATTGGGACATCTGTGAAACTATGGGGACATCTGTGAAACTAATGGGACATCTGTGAAACTACTGGGACATCTGTAAAACTACTGGGTCATATGTGAACCTATTGGGACATCTGTTGAACTACTGGGACATCTGTTAAACTACTGGGATATCTGTAAAACTACTGGGACATCTGTTTAACGATTGGGACATCTGTGAAACTATGGGGACATCTGTTAACCTACTGGGACATCTGTGAAACTACTGGGACATCTGTTAAACTACTGGGACATCTGTGAAACTATGGGGACATCTGTGAAATAAATGGGACATAGGTGAAACTATTGGGACATCTGTGGAACTATTGGGACATCTGTTAAACTATGGGGACATCTGTGAAACTATGGGGACATCTGTGAAACTAATGGGACATCTGTGAAACTATTGGAAGATCTGTGAAACTATGAGGACATCTGGGAAACTAATGGGACATATGTGAAACTATTGGGGCGTCTGTGAAACTACTGGGACATGTGTGAAACTACTGGGCCATCTGTAATACTACTGGGACATATGTGAAACTATTGGGACATCTGTGAAACTATGGGGACATCTCTTAACCTACTGGGATATCTGTAAAACTACTGGGACATCTGTGAAACGATTGAGACATCTGTGAAAATAAGGGGACATCTGTTACCCTACTGGGACATCTATGAAACTACTGGGACATCTGTTAAACTACTGGGACATCTGTTAAACTATTGGGACATATGTGAAACTACTGGGACATCTGTTAAACTATTGGGACATCTGTGAAACTATTGGGACATCTGTAAAACAACTGGGACATCTGTTAAACTATTGGGACATCTGTTATACTCCTGGGAAATCTGTGAAACTATTGGGACATGGGTGAAACTATTGGGGCATCTGTTAAACTATTGGGACATCTGTGAAACTACTGGTACATCTGTGAAACTATTGGGACATCTGTGAAACTACTGAGACATCTGTTAAACTACTGGGACATCTGTTAAACTATTGGGACATCTGTGAAACTACTGGGACATCTGTAAAACTACTGGGACATATGTGAACCTATTGGGACATCTGTGAAACTATTGGGACATCTGTGAAACTATTGGGACATCTGTGAAACTATGGGGACATCTGTGAAACTAATGGGACATATGTAAAACTATTGGGGCGTCTGTGAAGCTACTGGGACATGTGTGAAACTACTGGGACATCTGTAAAGCTGCTGGGACATCTGTTAAACTATTGGGACATCTGTGAAACTATGGGGACATCTGTGAAACTAATGGGACATATGTGAAACTTTTGGGACATCTGTGAAACTACTAGTACATCTGTGAAACTATTGGGACATCTGTGAAACTATTGGGACATCTGTGAAACTACTGGTACATCTGTGAAACTATGGGGACATCTGTGAAACTAGTGGGACATCTGGGAAACTATTGGGACATCTGTGAAACTATGGGGACATCTGTGAAACTAATGGGACATCTGTGAAACTACTGGGACATCTGTAAAACTACTGGGTCATATGTGAACCTATTGGGACATCTGTTGAACTACTGGGACATCTGTTAAACTACTGGGATATCTGTAAAACTACTGGGACATCTGTTTAACGATTGGGACATCTGTGAAACTATGGGGACATCTGTTAACCTACTGGGACATCTGTGAAACTACTGGGACATCTGTTAAACTACTGGGACATCTGTGAAACTATGGGGACATCTGTGAAACAAATGGGACATAGGTGAAACTATTGGGACATCTGTGGAACTATTGGGACATCTGTTAAACTATGGGGACATCTGTGAAACTATGGGGACATCTGTGAAACTAATGGGACATCTGTGAAACTATTGGAAGATCTGTGAAACTATGAGGACATCTGGGAAACTAATGGGACATATGTGAAACTATTGGGGCGTCTGTGAAACTACTGGGACATGTGTGAAACTACTGGGCCATCTGTAATACTACTGGGACATATGTGAAACTATTGGGACATCTGTGAAACTATGGGGACATCTGTTAACCTACTGGGACATCTATGAAACTACTGGGACATCTGTTAAACTACTGGGACATCTGTTAAACTATTGGGACATATGTGAAACTACTGGGACATCTGTTAAACTATTGGGACATCTGTTAAACTCCTGGGACATCTGTGAAACTATTGGGACATGGGTGAAACTATTGGGACATCTGTTAAACTATTGGGACATCTGTGAAACTACTGGTACATCTGTGAAACTATTGGGACATCTGTGAAACTACTGGGACATCTATTAAACTACTGGGACATCTGTTAAACTATTGGGACATCTGTGAAACTACTGGGACATCTGTAAAACTACTGGGACATATGTGAACCTATTGGGACATCTGTGAAACTATTGGGACATCTGTGAAACTATTGGGACATCTGTGAAACTATGGGGACATCTGTGAAACTAATGGGACATATGTAAAACTATTGGGGCGTCTGTAAAACTACTGGGACATATGTGAACCTATTGGGACATCTGTTAAACTATTGGGACATCTGTGAAACTATTGGGACATCTGTAAAACAACTGGGACATCTGTTAAACTATTGGGACATCTGTTAAACTCCTGGGACATCTGTGAAACTATTGGGACATGGGTGAAACTATTGGGACATCTGTTAAACTATTGGGACATCTGTGAAACTACTGGTACATCTGTGGAACTATTGGGACATCTGTGAAACTACTGGGACATCTGTTAAACTACTGGGACATCTGTTAAACTATTGGGACATCTGTGAAACTACTGGGTCATCTGTAAAACTACTGGGACATATGTGAACCTATTGGGACATCTGTGAAACTATTGGGACATCTGTGAAACTATTGGGACATCTGTGAAACTATGGGGACATCTGTGAAACTAATGGGACATATGTAAAACTATTGGGGCGTCTGTGAAACCACTGGGACATCTGTGAAACTACTGGGACATCTGTTAAACTACTGGGACATCTGTTAAACTATTGGGACATCTGTGAAACTATGGGGACATCTGTGAAACTAATGGGACATCTGTGAAACTATGGGGACATCTGTGAAACTAATGGGACATATGTGAAACTATTGGGAGATCTGTGAAACTATGGGGACATCTGTGAAAGTAATGGGACATCTGTGAAACTATTGGGATATCTGTGGAACTATGGGGACATCTGGGAAACTAATGGGACATATGTGAAACTATTGGGGCGTCTGTGAAACTACTTGGACATGTGTGAAACTACTGGGACATCTGTGAAACTACTGGGACATCTGTAAAACTACTGGGACATATGTGAACCTATTGGGACATCTGTGAAACTATTGGGACATCTGTGAAACTATTGGGACATCTGTGAAACTATGGGGACATCTGTGAAACTAATGGGACATATGTAAAACTATTGGGGCGTCTGTGAAACTACTGGGACATGTGTGAAACTACTGGGACATCTGTAAAACTGCTGGGACATCTGTTAAACTATTGGGACATCTGTGAAACTATGGGGACATCTGTGAAACTAATGGGACATATGTGAAACTTTTGGGACATCTGTGAAACTACTAGTACATCTGTGAAACTATTGGGACATCTGTGAAACTATTGGGACATCTGTGAAACTACTGGTACATCTGTGAAACTATGGGGACATCTGTGAAACTAGTGGGACATCTGGGAAACTATTGGGACATCTGTGAAACTATGGGGACATCTGTGAAACTAATGGGACATCTGTGAAACTACTGGGACATCTGTAAAACTACTGGGTCATATGTGAACCTATTGGGACATCTGTTGAACTACTGGGACATCTGTTAAACTACTGGGATATCTGTAAAACTACTGGGACATCTGTTTAACGATTGGGACATCTGTGAAACTATGGGGACATCTGTTAACCTACTGGGACATCTGTGAAACTACTGGGACATCTGTTAAACTACTGGGACATCTGTGAAACTATGGGGACATCTGTGAAATAAATGGGACATAGGTGAAACTATTGGGACATCTGTGGAACTATTGGGACATCTGTTAAACTATGGGGACATCTGTGAAACTATGGGGACATCTGTGAAACTAATGGGACATCTGTGAAACTATTGGAAGATCTGTGAAACTATGAGGACATCTGGGAAACTAATGGGACATATGTGAAACTATTGGGGCGTCTGTGAAACTACTGGGACATGTGTGAAACTACTGGGCCATCTGTAATACTACTGGGACATATGTGAAACTATTGGGACATCTGTGAAACTATGGGGACATCTCTTAACCTACTGGGATATCTGTAAAACTACTGGGACATCTGTGAAACGATTGAGACATCTGTGAAAATATGGGGACATCTGTTAACCTACTGGGACATCTATGAAACTACTGGGACATCTGTTAAACTACTGGGACATCTGTTAAACTATTGGGACATCTGTTATACTCCTGGGAAATCTGTGAAACTATTGGGACATGGGTGAAACTATTGGGGCATCTGTTAAACTATTGGGACATCTGTGAAACTACTGGTACATCTGTGAAACTATTGGGACATCTGTGAAACTACTGAGACATCTGTTAAACTACTGGGACATCTGTTAAACTATTGGGACATCTGTGAAACTACTGGGACATCTGTAAAACTACTGGGACATATGTGAACCTATTGGGACATCTGTGAAACTATTGGGACATCTGTGAAACTATTGGGACATCTGTGAAACTATGGGGACATCTGTGAAACTAATGGGACATATGTAAAACTATTGGGGCGTCTGTGAAACTACTGGGACATGTGTGAAACTACTGGGACATCTGTAAAACTGCTGGGACATCTGTTAAACTATTGGGACATCTGTGAAACTATGGGGACATCTGTGAAACTAATGGGACATATGTGAAACTTTTGGGACATCTGTGAAACTACTAGTACATCTGTGAAACTATTGGGACATCTGTGAAACTATTGGGACATCTGTGAAACTACTGGTACATCTGTGAAACTATGGGGACATCTGTGAAACTAGTGGGACATCTGGGAAACTATTGGGACATCTGTGAAACTATGGGGACATCTGTGAAACTAATGGGACATCTGTGAAACTACTGGGACATCTGTAAAACTACTGGGTCATATGTGAACCTATTGGGACATCTGTTGAACTACTGGGACATCTGTTAAACTACTGGGATATCTGTAAAACTACTGGGACATCTGTTAAACTATTGGGACATCTGTGAAACTATTGGGACATCTGTAAAACAACTGGGACATCTGTTAAACTATTGGGACATCTGTTATACTCCTGGGAAATCTGTGAAACTATTGGGACATGGGTGAAACTATTGGGGCATCTGTTAAACTATTGGGACATCTGTGAAACTACTGGTACATCTGTGAAACTATTGGGACATCTGTGAAACTACTGAGACATCTGTTAAACTACTGGGACATCTGTTAAACTATTGGGACATCTGTGAAACTACTGGGACATCTGTAAAACTACTGGGACATATGTGAACCTATTGGGACATCTGTGAAACTATTGGGACATCTGTGAAACTATTGGGACATCTGTGAAACTATGGGGACATCTGTGAAACTAATGGGACATATGTAAAACTATTGGGGCGTCTGTGAAACTACTGGGACATGTGTGAAACTACTGGGACATCTGTAAAACTGCTGGGACATCTGTTAAACTATTGGGACATCTGTGAAACTATGGGGACATCTGTGAAACTAATGGGACATATGTGAAACTTTTGGGACATCTGTGAAACTACTAGTACATCTGTGAAACTATTGGGACATCTGTGAAACTATTGGGACATCTGTGAAACTACTGGTACATCTGTGAAACTATGGGGACATCTGTGAAACTAGTGGGACATCTGGGAAACTATTGGGACATCTGTGAAACTATGGGGACATCTGTGAAACTAATGGGACATCTGTGAAACTACTGGGACATCTGTAAAACTACTGGGTCATATGTGAACCTATTGGGACATCTGTTGAACTACTGGGACATCTGTTAAACTACTGGGATATCTGTAAAACTACTGGGACATCTGTTTAACGATTGGGACATCTGTGAAACTATGGGGACATCTGTTAACCTACTGGGACATCTGTGAAACTACTGGGACATCTGTTAAACTACTGGGACATCTGTGAAACTATGGGGACATCTGTGAAACAAATGGGACATAGGTGAAACTATTGGGACATCTGTGGAACTATTGGGACATCTGTTAAACTATGGGGACATCTGTGAAACTATGGGGACATCTGTGAAACTAATGGGACATCTGTGAAACTATTGGAAGATCTGTGAAACTATGAGGACATCTGGGAAACTAATGGGACATATGTGAAACTATTGGGGCGTCTGTGAAACTACTGGGACATGTGTGAAACTACTGGGCCATCTGTAATACTACTGGGACATATGTGAAACTATTGGGACATCTGTGAAACTATGGGGACATCTGTTAACCTACTGGGACATCTATGAAACTACTGGGACATCTGTTAAACTACTGGGACATCTGTAAAACTACTGGGACATATGTGAACCTATTGGGACATCTGTGAAACTATTGGGACATCTGTGAAACTATTGGGACATCTGTGAAACTATGGGGACATCTGTGAAACTAATGGGACATATGTAAAACTATTGGGGCGTCTGTGAAACTACTGGGACATGTGTGAAACTACTGGGACATCTGTAAAACTGCTGGGACATCTGTTAAACTATTGGGACATCTGTGAAACTATGGGGACATCTGTGAAACTAATGGGACATATGTGAAACTTTTGGGACATCTGTGAAACTACTAGTACATCTGTGAAACTATTGGGACATCTGTGAAACTATTGGGACATCTGTGAAACTACTGGTACATCTGTGAAACTATGGGGACATCTGTGAAACTAGTGGGACATCTGGGAAACTATTGGGACATCTGTGAAACTATGGGGACATCTGTGAAACTAATGGGACATCTGTGAAACTACTGGGACATCTGTAAAACTACTGGGTCATATGTGAACCTATTGGGACATCTGTTGAACTACTGGGACATCTGTTAAACTACTGGGATATCTGTAAAACTACTGGGACATCTGTTTAACGATTGGGACATCTGTGAAACTATGGGGACATCTGTTAACCTACTGGGACATCTGTGAAACTACTGGGACATCTGTTAAACTACTGGGACATCTGTGAAACTATGGGGACATCTGTGAAACAAATGGGACATAGGTGAAACTATTGGGACATCTGTGGAACTATTGGGACATCTGTTAAACTATGGGGACATCTGTGAAACTATGGGGACATCTGTGAAACTAATGGGACATCTGTGAAACTATTGGAAGATCTGTGAAACTATGAGGACATCTGGGAAACTAATGGGACATATGTGAAACTATTGGGGCGTCTGTGAAACTACTGGGACATGTGTGAAACTACTGGGCCATCTGTAATACTACTGGGACATATGTGAAACTATTGGGACATCTGTTAAACTACTGGGACATCTGTTAAACTATTGGGACATATGTGAAACTACTGGGACATCTGTTAAACTATTGGGACATCTGTTAAACTCCTGGGACATCTGTGAAACTATTGGGACATGGGTGAAACTATTGGGACATCTGTTAAACTATTGGGACATCTGTGAAACTACTGGTACATCTGTGAAACTATTGGGACATCTGTGAAACTACTGGGACATCTATTAAACTACTGGGACATCTGTTAAACTATTGGGACATCTGTGAAACTACTGGGACATCTGTAAAACTACTGGGACATATGTGAACCTTTTGGGACATCTGTGAAACTATTGGGACATCTGTGAAACTATTGGGACATCTGTGAAACTATGGGGACATCTGTGAAACTAATGGGACATATGTAAAACTATTGGGGCGTCTGTAAAACTACTGGGACATATGTGAACCTATTGGGACATCTGTTAAACTATTGGGACATCTGTGAAACTATTGGGACATCTGTAAAACAACTAGGACATCTGTTAAACTATTGGGACATCTGTTAAACTCCTGGGACATCTGTGAAACTATTGGGACATGGGTGAAACTATTGGGACATCTGTTAAACTATTGGGACATCTGTGAAACTACTGGTACATCTGTGGAACTATTGGGACATCTGTGAAACTACTGGGACATCTGTTAAACTACTGGGACATCTGTTAAACTATTGTGACATCTGTGAAACTACTGGGTCATCTGTAAAACTACTGGGACATATGTGAACCTATTGGGACATCTGTGAAACTATTGGGACATCTGTGAAACTATTGGGACATCTGTGAAACTATGGGGACATCTGTGAAACTAATGGGACATCTGTGAAACTATGGGGACATCTGTGAAACTAATGGGACATATGTGAAACTATTGGGAGATCTGTGAAACTATGGGGACATCTGTGAAAGTAATGGGACATCTGTGAAACTATTGGGATATCTGTGAAACTATGGGGACATCTGGGAAACTAATGGGACATATGTGAAACTATTGGGGCGTCTGTGAAACTACTTGGACATGTGTGAAACTACTGGGCCATCTGTAATACTACTGGGACATCTGTTAAACTATTGGGACATCTGTGAAACTATTGGGACATCTGTGAAACTACTGGTACATCTGTGAAACTATTGGGACATCTGTGAAACTATGGGGACATCTATTAACCTACTGGGACATCTGTGAAACTACTGGGACATCTGTTAAACTACTGGGACATCTGTTAAACTATTGGGACATCTGTGAAACTATGGGGACATCTGTGAAACTAATGGGACATATGTGAAACTATTGGGACATCTGTGAAACTACTAGTACATCTGTGAAACTATTGGGACATCTGTGAAACTACTGGTAAATCTGTGAAACTATGGGGACATCTTTGAAACTCTGGGGACATCTGTGAAACTAATGGGGCGTCTGTGAAACTACTGAGACATCTGTAAAACTACTGGGTCATATGTGAACCTATTGGGACATCTGTTGAACTACTGGGACATCTGTTAAACTATTGGGAGATCTGTGAAACTATGGAGACATCTGTTAACCTACTGGGATATCTGTAAAACTACTGGGACATCTGTGAAACGATTGGGACATCTGTGAAACTATGGGGACATCTGTTAACCTACTGGGACATCTGTGAAAGTACTGGGACATCTGTTAAACTACTGCGACATCTGTGAAACTATGGGGACATCTGTTAAACTAATGGGACATCTGTGAAACTATTGGAAGATCTGTGAAACTATGGGGACATCTGGGAAACTAATGGGACATATGTGAAACTATTGGGACATCTGTGAAACGATGGGGACATCTGTAAACCTACTGGGACATCTGTGAAACTACTGGGACATCTGTTAAACTACTGGGACATATGTGAACCTATTGGGACATCTGTTAAACTATTGGGACATCTGTGAAACTATTGGGACATCTGTAAAACAACTGGGACATCTGTTAAACTATTGGGACATCTGTTAAACTCCTGGGACATCTGTGAAACTTTTGGGACATGGGTGAAACTATTGGGACATCTGTTAAACTATTCGGACATCTGTGAAACTACTGGTACATCTGTGAAACTATTGGGACATCTGTGAAACTACTGGGACATCTGTTAAACTACTGGGACATCTGTTAAACTATTGGGACATCTGTGAAACTACTGGGACATCTGTAAAACTACTGGGACATATGTGAACCTATTGGGACATCTGTGAAACTATTGGGACATCTGTGAAACTATTGGGACATCTGTGAAACTATGGGGACATCTGTGAAACTAATGGGACATATGTGAAACTATTGGGAGATCTGTGAAAATATGGGGACATCTGTTAACCTACTGAGATATCTGTAAAACTACTGGGACATCTGTGAAACGATTAGGACATCTGTGAAACTATGGGGACATCTGTTAACCTACTGGGACATCTGTGAAACTACTGGGACATCTGTTAAACTACTGGGACATCTGTTAAACTATTGGGACATCTGTGAAACTATGGGGACATCTGTGAAACTAATGGAACATATGTGAAACTATTGGGACATCTGTGAAACTACTAGTACATCTGTGAAACTATTGGGACATCTGTGAAACTATTGGGACATCTGTGAAACTACTGGTACATCTGTGAAACTATGGGGACATCTGTGAAACTATGGGGACATCTGTGAAAGTAATGGGACATCTGTGAAAGTAATGGGACATCTGTGAAACTATGGGGACATCTGGGAAACTAATGGGACATATGTGAAACTATTGGGGCGTCTGTGAAACTACTTGGACATGTGTGAAACTACTGGGCCATCTGTAATACTACTGGGACATCTGTTGAACTACTGGGACATCTGTTAAACTATTGGGAGATCTGCGAAACTATGGGGACATCTGTTAACCTACTGGGATATCTGTAAAACTACTGGGACATCTGTGAAACGATTGGGACATCTGTGAAACTATGGGGACATCTGTTAACCTACTGGGACATCTGTGAAACTACTGGGACATCTGTTAAACTACTGGGACATCTGTGAAACTATGGGGACATCTGTGAAACAAATGGGACATAGGTGAAACTTTTGGGACATCTGTGGAACTATTGGGACATCTGTGAAACTATGGGGACATCTGTTAAACTAATGGGACATCTGTGAAACTATTGGAAGATCTGTGAAACTATGGGGACATCTGGGAAACTAATGGGAGATATGTGAAACTATTGGGACATCTGTGAAACTATGGGGACATCTCTTAACCTACTGGGATATCTGTAAAACTACTGGGACATCTGTGAAACGATTGAGACATCTGTGAAACTATGGGGACATCTGTTAACCTACTGGGACATCTGTGAAACTACTGGGACATCTGTTAAACTACTGGGACATATGTGAAACTAATGGGACATATGTGAAACTATTGGGAGATCTGTGAAACTATGGGGACATCTGTGAAAGTAATGGGACATCTGTGAAACTATTGGGATATCTGTGAAACTATGGGGACATCTGGGAAACTAATGGGACATATGTGAAACTATTGGGGCGTCTGTGAAACTACTTGGACATGTGTGAAACTACTGGGCCATCTGTAATACTACTGGGACATCTGTTAAACTATTGGGACATCTGTGAAACTATTGGGACATCTGTGAAACTACTGGTACATCTGTGAAACTATTGGGACATCTGTGAAACTATGGGGACATCTATTAACCTACTGGGACATCTGTGAAACTACTGGGACATCTGTTAAACTACTGGGACATCTGTTAAACTATTGGGACATCTGTGAAACTATGGGGACATCTGTGAAACTAATGGGACATATGTGAAACTATTGGGACATCTGTGAAACTACTAGTACATCTGTGAAACTATTGGGACATCTGTGAAACTACTGGTAAATCTGTGAAACTATGGGGACATCTTTGAAACTCTGGGGACATCTGTGAAACTAATGGGGCGTCTGTGAAACTACTGAGACATCTGTAAAACTACTGGGTCATATGTGAACCTATTGGGACATCTGTTGAACTACTGGGACATCTGTTAAACTATTGGGAGATCTGTGAAACTATGGAGACATCTGTTAACCTACTGGGATATCTGTAAAACTACTGGGACATCTGTGAAACGATTGGGACATCTGTGAAACTATGGGGACATCTGTTAACCTACTGGGACATCTGTGAAAGTACTGGGACATCTGTTAAACTACTGCGACATCTGTGAAACTATGGGGACATCTGTTAAACTAATGGGACATCTGTGAAACTATTGGAAGATCTGTGAAACTATGGGGACATCTGGGAAACTAATGGGACATATGTGAAACTATTGGGACATCTGTGAAACGATGGGGACATCTGTAAACCTACTGGGACATCTGTGAAACTACTGGGACATCTGTTAAACTACTGGGACATATGTGAACCTATTGGGACATCTGTTAAACTATTGGGACATCTGTGAAACTATTGGGACATCTGTAAAACAACTGGGACATCTGTTAAACTATTGGGACATCTGTTAAACTCCTGGGACATCTGTGAAACTTTTGGGACATGGGTGAAACTATTGGGACATCTGTTAAACTATTCGGACATCTGTGAAACTACTGGTACATCTGTGAAACTATTGGGACATCTGTGAAACTACTGGGACATCTGTTAAACTACTGGGACATCTGTTAAACTATTGGGACATCTGTGAAACTACTGGGACATCTGTAAAACTACTGGGACATATGTGAACCTATTGGGACATCTGTGAAACTATTGGGACATCTGTGAAACTATTGGGACATCTGTGAAACTATGGGGACATCTGTGAAACTAATGGGACATATGTGAAACTATTGGGAGATCTGTGAAAATATGGGGACATCTGTTAACCTACTGAGATATCTGTAAAACTACTGGGACATCTGTGAAACGATTAGGACATCTGTGAAACTATGGGGACATCTGTTAACCTACTGGGACATCTGTGAAACTACTGGGACATCTGTTAAACTACTGGGACATCTGTTAAACTATTGGGACATCTGTGAAACTATGGGGACATCTGTGAAACTAATGGAACATATGTGAAACTATTGGGACATCTGTGAAACTACTAGTACATCTGTGAAACTATTGGGACATCTGTGAAACTATTGGGACATCTGTGAAACTACTGGTACATCTGTGAAACTATGGGGACATCTGTGAAACTATGGGGACATCTGTGAAAGTAATGGGACATCTGTGAAAGTAATGGGACATCTGTGAAACTATGGGGACATCTGGGAAACTAATGGGACATATGTGAAACTATTGGGGCGTCTGTGAAACTACTTGGACATGTGTGAAACTACTGGGCCATCTGTAATACTACTGGGACATCTGTTGAACTACTGGGACATCTGTTAAACTATTGGGAGATCTGCGAAACTATGGGGACATCTGTTAACCTACTGGGATATCTGTAAAACTACTGGGACATCTGTGAAACGATTGGGACATCTGTGAAACTATGGGGACATCTGTTAACCTACTGGGACATCTGTGAAACTACTGGGACATCTGTTAAACTACTGGGACATCTGTGAAACTATGGGGACATCTGTGAAACAAATGGGACATAGGTGAAACTTTTGGGACATCTGTGGAACTATTGGGACATCTGTGAAACTATGGGGACATCTGTTAAACTAATGGGACATCTGTGAAACTATTGGAAGATCTGTGAAACTATGGGGACATCTGGGAAACTAATGGGAGATATGTGAAACTATTGGGACATCTGTGAAACTATGGGGACATCTCTTAACCTACTGGGATATCTGTAAAACTACTGGGACATCTGTGAAACGATTGAGACATCTGTGAAACTATGGGGACATCTGTTAACCTACTGGGACATCTGTGAAACTACTGGGACATCTGTTAAACTACTGGGACATATGTGAACCTATTGGGACATCTGTTAAACTATTGGGACATCTGTGAAACTATTGGGACATCTGTAAAACAACTGGGACATCTGTTAAACTATTGGGACATCTGTTAAACTCCTGGGACATCTGTGAAACTTTTGGGACATGGGTGAAACTATTGGGACATCTGTTAAACTATTGGGACATCTGTGAAACTACTGGTACATCTGTGAAACTATTGGGACATCTGTGAAACTACTGGGACATCTGTTAAACTACTGGGACATCTGTTAAACTATTGGGACATCTGTCAAACTACTGGGACATCTGTAAAACTACTGGGACATATGTGAACGTATTGGGACATCTGTGAAACTATTGGGACATCTGTGAAACTATTGGGACATCTGTGAAACTATGGGGACATCTGTGAAACTACTGGGACATATGTGAAACTATTGGGAGATCTGTGAAACTATGGGGACATCTGTCAAACTAATGGGACATCTGTGAAACTATTGGGAGATCTGTGAAAATATGGGGACATCGGGGAAACTAATGGGACATATGTGAAACTATTGGGGCGTCTGTGAAACTACTTGGACATGTGTGAAACTACTGGGCCATCTGTGAAACTACTTGGACATGTGTGAAACTACTGGGCCATCTGTAATACTACTGGGACATCTGTTAAACTATTGGGACATCTGTGAAACTATTGGGACATCTGTGAAACTACTGATACATCTGTGAAACTATTGGGACATCTGTGAAACTATGGGGTCATCTGTTAACCTACTGAGATATCTGTAAAACTACTGGGACATCTGTGAAACGATTGGGACATCTGTGAAACTATGGGGACATCTGTTAACCTACTGGGACATCTGTGAAACTACTGGGACATCTGTTAAACTACTGGGACATCTGTTAAACTATTGGGACATCTGTGAAACTATGGGGACATCTGTGAAACTAATGGGACATATGTGAAACTATTGGGATATCTGTGAAACTACTAGTACATCTGTGAAACTATTGGGACATCTGTGAAACTACTGGTACATCTGTGAAACTATGGGGAAATATGTGAAACTATGGGGACATCTGTGAAACTAAGGGGACATCTGTGAAACTACTGGGACATCTGTAAAACTACTGGGTCATATGTGAACCTATTGGGACATCTGTTGAACTACTGGGACATCTGTTAAACTATTGGGAGATCTGTGAAACTATGGGGACATCTGTTAACCTACTGGGATATCTGTAAAACTACTGGGACATCTGTGAAACGATTGGGACATCTGTGAAACTATGGGGACATCTGTTAACCTACTGGGACATCTGTGAAACTACTGGGACATCTGTTAAACTACTGGGATATCTGTGAAACTATGGGGACATCTGTGAAACAAATGGGACATAGGTGAAACTATTGGGCCATCTGTGGAACTATTGGGACATCTGTGAAACTATGGGGACATCTGTGAAACTAATGGGACATCTGTGAAACTATTGGAAGATCTGTGAAACTATGAGGACATCTGGGAAACTAATGGGACATATGTGAAACTATTGGGGCGTCTGTGAAACTACTGGGACATGTGTGAAACTACTGGGCCATCTGTAATACTACTGGGACATATGTGAAACTATTGGGACATCTGTGAAACTATGGGGACATCTCTTAACCTATTGGGATATCTGTAAAACTACTGGGACATCTGTGAAACGATTGAGACATCTGTGAAACTATGGGGACATCTGTTAACCTACTGGGACATCTGTGAAACTACTGGGACATCTGTTAAACTACTGGGACATCTGTTAAACTATTGGGACATCTGTGAAACTGCTGGGACATCTGTAAAACTACTGGGACATGTGTAAAACTTCTGGGACATATGTGAACCTATTGGTACATCTGTTAAACTATTGGGACATCTGTGAAACTATTGGGACATCTGTAAAACAACTGGGACATCTGTTAAACTATTGGGACATCTGTTAAACTCCTGGGACATCTGTGAAACTATTGGGACATGGGTGAAACTATTGGGACATCTGTTAAACTACTGGGACATCTGTGAAACTACTGGTACATCTGTGAAACTATTGGGACATCTGTGAAACTACTGGGACATCTGTTAAACTACTGGGACATATGTTAAACTATTGGGACATCTGTGAAACTACTGGGACATCTGTAAAACTACTGGGACATATGTGAACCTATTGGGACATCTGTGAAACTATTGGGACATCTGTGAAACTATTGGGACATCTGTGAAACTATGGGGACATCTGTGAAACTAATGGGACATATGTAAAACTATTGGGGCGTCTGTGACACTACTGGGACATCTGTGAAACTACTGGGACATCTGTTAAACTACTGGGACATCTGTTAAACTATTGGGACATCTGTGAAACTATGGGGACATCTGTGAAACTAATGGGACATCTGTGAAACTATGGGGACATCTGTGAAACTAATGGGACATATGTGAAACTATTGGGAGATCTGTGAAACTATGGGGACATCTGTGAAAGTAATGGGACATCTGTGAAACTATTGGGATATCTGTGAAACTATGGGGACATCTGGGAAACTAATGGGACATATGTGAAACTATTGGGGCGTCTGTGAAACTACTTGGACATGTGTGAAACTACTGGGCCATCTGTAATACTACTGGGACATCTGTTAAACTATTGGGACATCTGTGAAACTATTGGGACATCTGTGAAACTACTGGTACATCTGTGAAACTATTGGGACATCTGTGAAACTATGGCGTCATCTGTTAACCTACTGGGATATCTGTAAAACTACTGGGACATCTGTGAAACGATTGGGACATCTGTGAAACTATGGGGACATCTGTTAACCTACTGGGACATCTGTGAAAATACTGGGACATCTGTTAAACTACTGGGACATCTGTTAAACTATTGAGACATCTGTGAAACTATGGGGACATCTGTGAAACTAATGGGACATATGTGAAACTATTGGGATATCTGTGAAACTACTAGTACATCTGTGAAACTATTGGGACATCTGTGAAACTACTGGTACATCTGTGAAACTATGGGGAAATATGTGAAACTATGGGGACATCTGTGAAACTAAGGGGACATCTGTGAAACTACTGGGACATCTGTAAAACTACTGGGTCATATGTGAACCTATTGGGACATCTGTTGAACTACTGGGACATCTGTTAAACTATTGGGAGATCTGTGAAACTATGGGGACATCTGTTAACCTACTGGGATATCTGTAAAACTACTGGGACATCTGTGAAACGATTGGGACATCTGTGAAACTATGGGGACATCTGTTAACCTACTGGGACATCTGTGAAACTACTGGGACATCTGTTAAACTACTGGGATATCTGTGAAACTATGGGGACATCTGTGAAACAAATGGGACATAGGTGAAACTATTGGGCCATCTGTGGAACTATTGGGACATCTGTGAAACTATGGGGACATCTGTGAAACTAATGGGACATCTGTGAAACTATTGGAAGATCTGTGAAACTATGAGGACATCTGGGAAACTAATGGGACATATGTGAAACTATTGGGGCGTCTGTGAAACTACTGGGACATGTGTGAAACTACTGGGCCATCTGTAATACTACTGGGACATATGTGAAACTATTGGGACATCTGTGAAACTATGGGGACATCTCTTAACCTATTGGGATATCTGTAAAACTACTGGGACATCTGTGAAACGATTGAGACATCTGAGAAACTATGGGGACATCTGTTAACCTACTGGGACATCTGTGAAACTACTGGGACATCTGTTAAACTACTGGGACATCTGTTAAACTATTGGGACATCTGTGAAACTGCTGGGACATCTGTAAAACTACTGGGACATGTGTAAAACTTCTGGGACATATGTGAACCTATTGGGACATCTGTTAAACTATTGGGACATCTGTGAAACTATTGGGACATCGGTAAAACAACTGGGACATCTGTTAAACTATTGGGACATCTGTTAAACTCCTGGGACATCTGTGAAACTATTGGGACATGGGTGAAACTATTGGGACATCTGTTAAACTACTGGGACATCTGTGAAACTACTGGTACATCTGTGAAACTATTGGGACATCTGTGAAACTACTGGGACATCTGTTAAACTACTGGGACATATGTTAAACTATTGGGACATCTGTGAAACTACTGGGACATCTGTAAAACTACTGGGACATATGTGAACCTATTGGGACATCTGTGAAACTATTGGGACATCTGTGAAACTATTGGGACATCTGTGAAACTATGGGGACATCTGTGAAACTAATGGGACATATGTAAAACTATTGGGGCGTCTGTGACACTACTGGGACATCTGTGAAACTACTGGGACATCTGTTAAACTACTGGGACATCTGTTAAACTATTGGGACATCTGTGAAACTATGGGGACATCTGTGAAACTAATGGGACATCTGTGAAACTATGGGGACATCTGTGAAACTAATGGGACATATGTGAAACTATTGGGAGATCTGTGAAACTATGGGGACATCTGTGAAAGTAATGGGACATCTGTGAAACTATTGGGATATCTGTGAAACTATGGGGACATCTGGGAAACTAATGGGACATATGTGAAACTATTGGGGCGTCTGTGAAACTACTTGGACATGTGTGAAACTACTGGGCCATCTGTAATACTACTGGGACATCTGTTAAACTATTGGGACATCTGTGAAACTATTGGGACATCTGTGAAACTACTGGTACATCTGTGAAACTATTGGGACATCTGTGAAACTATGGGGTCATCTGTTAACCTACTGGGATATCTGTAAAACTACTGGGACATCTGTGAAACGATTGGGACATCTGTGAAACTATGGGGACATCTGTGAAACTATGGGAACATCTGTGAAACTAATGGGACATATGTAAAACTATTGGGGCGTCTGTAAAACTACTGGGACATGTGAACCTATTGGGACATCTGTTAAACTATTGGGACATCTGTGAAACTATTGGAAGATCTGTGAAACTATGAGGACATCTGGGAAACTAATGGGACATATGTGAAACTATTGGGGCGTCTGTGAAACTACTGGGACATGTGTGAAACTACTGGGCCATCTGTAATACTACTGGGACATATGTGAAACTATTGGGACATCTGTGAAACTATGGGGACATCTCTTAACCTATTGGGATATCTGTAAAACTACTGGGACATCTGTGAAACGATTGAGACATCTGAGAAACTATGGGGACATCTGTTAACCTACTGGGACATCTGTGAAACTACTGGGACATCTGTTAAACTACTGGGACATCTGTTAAACTATTGGGACATCTGTGAAACTGCTGGGACATCTGTAAAACTACTGGGACATGTGTAAAACTTCTGGGACATATGTGAACCTATTGGGACATCTGTTAAACTATTGGGACATCTGTGAAACTATTGGGACATCGGTAAAACAACTGGGACATCTGTTAAACTATTGGGACATCTGTTAAACTCCTGGGACATCTGTGAAACTATTGGGACATGGGTGAAACTATTGGGACATCTGTTAAACTACTGGGACATCTGTGAAACTACTGGTACATCTGTGAAACTATTGGGACATCTGTGAAACTACTGGGACATCTGTTAAACTACTGGGACATATGTTAAACTATTGGGACATCTGTGAAACTACTGGGACATCTGTAAAACTACTGGGACATATGTGAACCTATTGGGACATCTGTGAAACTATTGGGACATCTGTGAATCTATTGGGACATCTGTGAAACTATTGGAAGATCTGTGAAACTATGAGGACATCTGGGAAACTAATGGGACATATGTGAAACTATTGGGGCGTCTGTGAAACTACTGGGACATGTGTGAAACTACTGGGCCATCTGTAATACTACTGGGACATATGTGAAACTATTGGGACATCTGTGAAACTATGGGGACATCTCTTAACCTATTGGGATATCTGTAAAACTACTGGGACATCTGTGAAACGATTGAGACATCTGAGAAACTATGGGGACATCTGTTAACCTACTGGGACATCTGTGAAACTACTGGGACATCTGTTAAACTACTGGGACATCTGTTAAACTATTGGGACATCTGTGAAACTGCTGGGACATCTGTAAAACTACTGGGACATGTGTAAAACTTCTGGGACATATGTGAACCTATTGGGACATCTGTTAAACTATTGGGACATCTGTGAAACTATTGGGACATCGGTAAAACAACTGGGACATCTGTTAAACTATTGGGACATCTGTTAAACTCCTGGGACATCTGTGAAACTATTGGGACATGGGTGAAACTATTGGGACATCTGTTAAACTACTGGGACATCTGTGAAACTACTGGTACATCTGTGAAACTATTGGGACATCTGTGAAACTACTGGGACATCTGTTAAACTACTGGGACATATGTTAAACTATTGGGACATCTGTGAAACTACTGGGACATCTGTAAAACTACTGGGACATATGTGAACCTATTGGGACATCTGTGAAACTATTGGGACATCTGTGAAACTATTGGGACATCTGTGAAACTATGGGGACATCTGTGAAACTAATGGGACATATGTAAAACTATTGGGGCGTCTGTGACACTACTGGGACATCTGTGAAACTACTGGGACATCTGTTAAACTACTGGGACATCTGTTAAACTATTGGGACATCTGTGAAACTATGGGGACATCTGTGAAACTAATGGGACATCTGTGAAACTATGGGGACATCTGTGAAACTAATGGGACATATGTGAAACTATTGGGAGACCTGTGAAACTATGGGGACATCTGTGAAAGTAATGGGACATCTGTGAAACTATTGGGATATCTGTGAAACTATGGGGACATCTGGGAAACTAATGGGACATATGTGAAACTATTGGGGCGTCTGTGAAACTACTTGGACATGTGTGAAACTACTGGGCCATCTGTAATACTACTGGGACATCTGTTAAACTATTGGGACATCTGTGAAACTATTGGGACATCTGTGAAACTACTGGTACATCTGTGAAACTATTGGGACATCTGTGAAACTATGGCGTCATCTGTTAACCTACTGGGATATCTGTAAAACTACTGGGACATCTGTGAAACGATTGGGACATCTGTGAAACTATGGGGACATCTGTTAACCTACTGGGACATCTGTGAAAATACTGGGACATCTGTTAAACTACTGGGACATCTGTTAAACTATTGAGACATCTGTGAAACTATGGGGACATCTGTGAAACTAATGGGACATATGTGAAACTATTGGGATATCTGTGAAACTACTAGTACATCTGTGAAACTATTGGGACATCTGTGAAACTACTGGTACATCTGTGAAACTATGGGGAAATATGTGAAACTATGGGGACATCTGTGAAACTAAGGGGACATCTGTGAAACTACTGGGACATCTGTAAAACTACTGGGTCATATGTGAACCTATTGGGACATCTGTTGAACTACTGGGACATCTGTTAAACTATTGGGAGATCTGTGAAACTATGGGGACATCTGTTAACCTACTGGGATATCTGTAAAACTACTGGGACATCTGTGAAACGATTGGGACATCTGTGAAACTATGGGGACATCTGTTAACCTACTGGGACATCTGTGAAACTACTTGGACATCTGTTAAACTACTGGGATATCTGTGAAACTATGGGGACATCTGTGAAACAAATGGGACATAGGTGAAACTATTGGGCCATCTGTGGAACTATTGGGACATCTGTGAAACTATGGGGACATCTGTGAAACTAATGGGACATCTGTGAAACTATTGGAAGATCTGTGAAACTATGAGGACATCTGGGAAACTAATGGGACATATGTGAAACTATTGGGGCGTCTGTGAAACTACTGGGACATGTGTGAAACTACTGGGCCATCTGTAATACTACTGGGACATATGTGAAACTATTGGGACATCTGTGAAACTATGGGGACATCTCTTAACCTATTGGGATATCTGTAAAACTACTGGGACATCTGTGAAACGATTGAGACATCTGAGAAACTATGGGGACATCTGTTAACCTACTGGGACATCTGTGAAACTACTGGGACATCTGTTAAACTACTGGGACATCTGTTAAACTATTGGGACATCTGTGAAACTGCTGGGACATCTGTAAAACTACTGGGACATGTGTAAAACTTCTGGGACATATGTGAACCTATTGGGACATCTGTTAAACTATTGGGACATCTGTGAAACTATTGGGACATCGGTAAAACAACTGGGACATCTGTTAAACTATTGGGACATCTGTTAAACTCCTGGGACATCTGTGAAACTATTGGGACATGGGTGAAACTATTGGGACATCTGTTAAACTACTGGGACATCTGTGAAACTACTGGTACATCTGTGAAACTATTAGGACATCTGTGAAACTACTGGGACATCTGTTAAACTACTGGGACATATGTTAAACTATTGGGACATCTGTGAAACTACTGGGACATCTGTAAAACTACTGGGACATATGTGAACCTATTGGGACATCTGTGAAACTATTGGGACATCTGTGAAACTATTGGGACATCTGTGAAACTATGGGGACATCTGTGAAACTAATGGGACATATGTAAAACTATTGGGGCGTCTGTGACACTACTGGGACATCTGTGAAACTACTGGGACATCTGTTAAACTACTGGGACATCTGTTAAACTATTGGGACATCTGTGAAACTATGGGGACATCTGTGAAACTAATGGGACATCTGTGAAACTATGGGGACATCTGTGAAACTAATGGGACATATGTGAAACTATTGGGAGATCTGTGAAACTATGGGGACATCTGTGAAAGTAATGGGACATCTGTGAAACTATTGGGATATCTGTGAAACTATGGGGACATCTGGGAAACTAATGGGACATATGTGAAACTATTGGGGCGTCTGTGAAACTACTTGGACATGTGTGAAACTACTGGGCCATCTGTAATACTACTGGGACATCTGTTAAACTATTGGGACATCTGTGAAACTATTGGGACATCTGTGAAACTACTGGTACATCTGTGAAACTATTGGGACATCTGTGAAACTATGGCGTCATCTGTTAACCTACTGGGATATCTGTAAAACTACTGGGACATCTGTGAAACGATTGGGACATCTGTGAAACTATGGGGACATCTGTTAACCTACTGGGACATCTGTGAAAATACTGGGACATCTGTTAAACTACTGGGACATCTGTTAAACTATTGAGACATCTGTGAAACTATGGGGACATCTGTGAAACTAATGGGACATATGTGAAACTATTGGGATATCTGTGAAACTACTAGTACATCTGTGAAACTATTGGGACATCTGTGAAACTACTGGTACATCTGTGAAACTATGGGGAAATATGTGAAACTATGGGGACATCTGTGAAACTAAGGGGACATCTGTGAAACTACTGGGACATCTGTAAAACTACTGGGTCATATGTGAACCTATTGGGACATCTGTTGAACTACTGGGACATCTGTTAAACTATTGGGAGATCTGTGAAACTATGGGGACATCTGTTAACCTACTGGGATATCTGTAAAACTACTGGGACATCTGTGAAACGATTGGGACATCTGTGAAACTATGGGGACATCTGTTAACCTACTGGGACATCTGTGAAACTACTTGGACATCTGTTAAACTACTGGGATATCTGTGAAACTATGGGGACATCTGTGAAACAAATGGGACATAGGTGAAACTATTGGGCCATCTGTGGAACTATTGGGACATCTGTGAAACTATGGGGACATCTGTGAAACTAATGGGACATCTGTGAAACTATTGGAAGATCTGTGAAACTATGAGGACATCTGGGAAACTAATGGGACATATGTGAAACTATTGGGGCGTCTGTGAAACTACTGGGACATGTGTGAAACTACTGGGCCATCTGTAATACTACTGGGACATATGTGAAACTATTGGGACATCTGTGAAACTATGGGGACATCTCTTAACCTATTGGGATATCTGTAAAACTACTGGGACATCTGTGAAACGATTGAGACATCTGAGAAACTATGGGGACATCTGTTAACCTACTGGGACATCTGTGAAACTACTGGGACATCTGTTAAACTACTGGGACATCTGTTAAACTATTGGGACATCTGTGAAACTGCTGGGACATCTGTAAAACTACTGGGACATGTGTAAAACTTCTGGGACATATGTGAACCTATTGGGACATCTGTTAAACTATTGGGACATCTGTGAAACTATTGGGACATCGGTAAAACAACTGGGACATCTGTTAAACTATTGGGACATCTGTTAAACTCCTGGGACATCTGTGAAACTATTGGGACATGGGTGAAACTATTGGGACATCTGTTAAACTACTGGGACATCTGTGAAACTACTGGTACATCTGTGAAACTATTAGGACATCTGTGAAACTACTGGGACATCTGTTAAACTACTGGGACATATGTTAAACTATTGGGACATCTGTGAAACTACTGGGACATCTGTAAAACTACTGGGACATATGTGAACCTATTGGGACATCTGTGAAACTATTGGGACATCTGTGAAACTATTGGGACATCTGTGAAACTATGGGGACATCTGTGAAACTAATGGGACATATGTAAAACTATTGGGGCGTCTGTGACACTACTGGGACATCTGTGAAACTACTGGGACATCTGTTAAACTACTGGGACATCTGTTAAACTATTGGGACATCTGTGAAACTATGGGGACATCTGTGAAACTAATGGGACATCTGTGAAACTAATGGGACATATGTGAAACTATTGGGAGATCTGTGAAACTATGGGGACATCTGTGAAAGTAATGGGACATCTGTGAAACTATTGGGATATCTGTGAAACTATGGGGACATCTGGGAAACTAATGGGACATATGTGAAACTATTGGGGCGTCTGTGAAACTACTTGGACATGTGTGAAACTACTGGGCCATCTGTAATACTACTGGGACATCTGTTAAACTATTGGGACATCTGTGAAACTATTGGGACATCTGTGAAACTACTGGTACATCTGTGAAACTATTGGGACATCTGTGAAACTATGGGGTCATCTGTTAACCTACTGGGATATCTGTAAAACTACTGGGACATCTGTGAAACGATTGGGACATCTGTGAAACTATGGGGACATCTGTTAACCTACTGGGACATCTGTGAAAATACTGGGACATCTGTTAAACTACTGGGACATCTGTTAAACTATTGAGACATCTGTGAAACTATGGGGACATCTGTGAAACTAATGGGACATATGTGAAACTATTGGGACATCTGTGAAACTACTAGTACATCTGTGAAACTATTGGGACATCTGTGAAACTATTGGGACATCTGTGAAACTACTGGTACATCTGTGAAACTCATGGGGACATCTTTGAAACCATGGGGACATCTGTGAAACTAATGGGACATCTGTGAAACTACTGAGACATGTGTAAAACTACTGGGTCATATGTGAACCTATTGGGACATCTGTTGAACTACTGGGACATCTGTTAAACTATTGTGAGATCTGTGAAACTATGGGGACATCTGTTAACCTACTGGGATATCTGTAAAACTACTGGGACATCTGTGAAACGATTGGGACATCTGTGAAACTATGGGGACATCTGTTAACCTACTGGGACATCTGTGAAACTACTGGGACATCTGTTAAACTACTGGGACATCTGTGAAACTAAGGGGACATCTGTGAAACAAATGGGACATAGGTGAAACTTTTGGGACATCTGTGGAACTATTGGGACATCTGTGAAACTATGGGGACATCTGTTAAACTAATGGGACATCTGTTAAACTATTGGAAGATCTGTGAAACTATGGGGACATCTGGGAAACTAATGGGACATATGTGAAACTATTGGGACATCTGTGAAACTATGGGGACATCTCTTAACCTATTGGGATATCTGTAAAACTACTGGGACATCTGTGAAACGATTGAGACATCTGAGAAACTATGGGGACATCTGTTAACCTACTGGGACATCTGTGAAACTACTGGGACATCTGTTAAACTACTGGGACATCTGTTAAACTATTGGGACATCTGTGAAACTGCTGGGACATCTGTAAAACTACTGGGACATGTGTAAAACTTCTGGGACATATGTGAACCTATTGGGACATCTGTTAAACTATTGGGACATCTGTGAAACTATTGGGACATCGGTAAAACAACTGGGACATCTGTTAAACTATTGGGACATCTGTTAAACTCCTGGGACATCTGTGAAACTATTGGGACATGGGTGAAACTATTGGGACATCTGTTAAACTACTGGGACATCTGTGAAACTACTGGTACATCTGTGAAACTATTGGGACATCTGTGAAACTACTGGGACATCTGTTAAACTACTGGGACATATGTTAAACTATTGGGACATCTGTGAAACTACTGGGACATCTGTAAAACTACTGGGACATATGTGAACCTATTGGGACATCTGTGAAACTATTGGGACATCTGTGAAACTATTGGGACATCTGTGAAACTATGGGGACATCTGTGAAACTAATGGGACATATGTAAAACTATTGGGGCGTCTGTGACACTACTGGGACATCTGTGAAACTACTGGGACATATGTGAAACTATTGGGATATCTGTGAAACTATGGGGACATCTGGGAAACTAATGGGACATATGTGAAACTATTGGGGCGTCTGTGAAACTACTTGGACATGTGTGAAACTACTGGGCCATCTGTAATACTACTGGGACATCTGTTAAACTATTGGGACATCTGTGAAACTATTGGGACATCTGTGAAACTACTGGTACATCTGTGAAACTATTGGGACATCTGTGAAACTATGGGGTCATCTGTTAACCTACTGGGATATCTGTAAAACTACTGGGACATCTGTGAAACGATTGGGACATCTGTGAAACTATGGGGACATCTGTTAACCTACTGGGACATCTGTGAAAATACTGGGACATCTGTTAAACTACTGGGACATCTCTTAAACTATTGAGACATCTGTGAAACTATGGGGACATCTGTGAAACTAATGGGACATATGTGAAACTATTGGGACATCTGTGAAACTACTAGTACATCTGTGAAACTATTGGGACATCTGTGAAACTATTGGGACATCTGTGAAACTACTGGTACATCTGTGAAACTCATGGGGACATCTTTGAAACCATGGGGACATCTGTGAAACTAATGGGACATCTGTGAAACTACTGAGACATGTGTAAAACTACTGGGTCATATGTGAACCTATTGGGACATCTGTTGAACTACTGGGACATCTGTTAAACTATTGTGAGATCTGTGAAACTATGGGGACATCTGTTAACCTACTGGGATATCTGTAAAACTACTGGGACATCTGTGAAACGATTGGGACATCTGTGAAACTATGGGGACATCTGTTAACCTACTGGGACATCTGTGAAACTACTGGGACATCTGTTAAACTACTGGGACATCTGTGAAACTAAGGGGACATCTGTGAAACAAATGGGACATAGGTGAAACTTTTGGGACATCTGTGGAACTATTGGGACATCTGTGAAACTATGGGGACATCTGTTAAACTAATGGGACATCTGTTAAACTATTGGAAGATCTGTGAAACTATGGGGACATCTGGGAAACTAATGGGACATATGTGAAACTATTGGGACATCTGTGAAACTATGGGGACATCTCTTAACCTACTGGGATATCTGTAAAACTACTGGGACATCTGTGAAACGATTGAGACATCTGTGAAACTATGGGGACATCTGTTAACCTACTGGGACATCTGTGAAACTACTGGGACATCTGTTAAACTACTGGGACATATGTGAACCTATTGGGACATCTGTAAAACAACTGGGACATCTGTTAAACTATTGGGACATCTGTTAAACTCCTGGGACATCTGTGAAACTTTTGGGACATGGGTGAAACTATTGGGACATCTGTTAAACTATTGGGACATCTGTGAAACTACTGGTACATCTGTGAAACTATTGGGACATCTGTGAAACTACTGGGACATCTGTTAAACTACTGGGACATCTGTTAAACTATTGGAACATCTGTGAAACTACTGGGACATCTGTAAAACTACTGGGACATATGTGAACCTATTGGGACATCTGTGAAACTATTGGGACATCTGTGAAACTATTGGGACATCTGTGAAACTATGGGGACATCTGTGAAACTAATGGGACATATGTAAAACTATTGGGGCGTCTGTGAAACTACTGGGACATGTGTGAAACTACTGGGACATCTGTAAAACTACTGGGACATCTGTTAAACTATTGGGACATCTGTGAAACTATGGGGACATCTGTGAAACTAATGGGACATATGTGAAACTATTGGGACATCTGTGATACTACTAGTACATCTGTGAAACTATTGGGACATCTGTGAAACTACTGGGACATCTGGTAAACTATTGGGACATCTGTGAAACTATTGGGACATCTGTGAAACTACTGGTACATCTGTTAAACAACTGGGACATCTGTTAAACTATTGGGACATCTGTTAAACTCCTGGGACATCTGTGAAACTTTTGGGACATGGGTGAAACTATTGGGACATCTGTTAAACTATTGGGACATCTGTGAAACTACTGGTACATCTGTGAAACTATTGGGACATCTGTGAAACTACTGGGACATCTGTTAAACTACTGGGACATCTGTTAAACTATTGGGACATCTGTGAAACTACTGGGACATCTGTAAAACTACTGGGACATATGTGAACCTATTGGGACATCTGTGAAACTATTGGGACTTCTGTGAAACTATTGGGACATCTGTGAAACTATGGGGACATCTGTGAAACTAATGGGACATATGTGAAACTATTGGGAGATCTGTGAAACTATGGGGACATCTGTCAAACTAATGGGACATCTGTGAAACTATTGGGAGATCTGTGAAAATATGGGGACATCGGGGAAACTAATGGGACATATGTGAAACTATTGGGGCGTCTGTGAAACTACTTGGACATGTGTGAAACTACTGGGCCATCTGTAATACTACTGGGACATCTGTTAAACTATTGGGACATCTGTGAAACTATTGGGACATCTGTGAAACTACTGGTACATCTGTGAAACTATTGGGACATCTGTGAAACTATGGGGTCATCTGTTAACCTACTGAGATATCTGTAAAACTACTGGGACATCTGTGAAACGATTGGGACATCTGTGAAACTATGGGGACATCTGTTAACCTACTGGGACATCTGTGAAACTACTGGGACATCTGTTAAACTACTGGGACATCTGTTAAACTATTGGGACATCTGTGAAACTATGGGGACATCTGTGAAACTAATGGGACATAGGTGAAACTATTGGGACATCTGTGAAACCACTAGTACATCTGTGAAACTATTGGGACATCTGTGAAACTACTGGTACATCTGTGAAACTATGGGGAAATCTGTGAAACTATGGGGACATCTGTGAAACTAATGGGACATCTGTGAAACTACTGGGACATCTGTAAAACTACTGGGTCATATGTGAACCTATTGGGACATCTGTTGAACTACTGGGACATCTGTTAAACTATTGGGAGATCTGTGAAACTATGGGGACATCTCTTAACCTACTGGGATATCTGTAAAACTACTGGGACATCTGTGAAACGATTGGGACATCTGTGAAACTATGGGGACATCTGTTAACCTACTGGGACATCTGTGAAACTACTGGGACATCTGTTAAACTACTGGGACATCTGTGAAACTATGGGGACATCTGTGAAACAAATGGGACATAGGTGAAACTATTGGGACATCTGTGGAACTATTGGGACATCTGTGAAACTATGGGGACATCTGTGAAACTAATGGGACATCTGTGAAACTATTGGAAGATATGTGAAACTATGAGGACATCTGGGAAACTAATGGGACATATGTGAAACTATTGGGGCGTCTGTGAAACTACTGGGACATGTGTGAAACTACTGGGCCATCTGTAATACTACTGGGACATATGTGAAACTATTGGGACATCTGTGAAACTATGGGGACATCTCTTAACCTATTGGGATATCTGTAAAACTACTGGGACATCTGTGAAACGATTGAGACATCTGTGAAACTATGGGGACATCTGTTAACCTACTGGGACATCTGTGAAACTACTGGAACATCTGTTAAACTACTGGGACATCTGTTAAACTATTGGGACATCTGTGAAACTACTGGGACATCTGTAAAACTACTGGGACATCTGTAAAACTACTGGGACATCTGTAAAACTTCTGGGACATATGTGAACCTATTGGGACATCTGTTAAACTATTGGGACATCTGTGAAACTATTGGGACATCTGTAAAACAACTGGGACATCTGTTAAACTATTGGGACATCTGTTAAACTCCTGGGACATCTGTGAAACTATTGGGACATGGGTGAAACTATTGGGACATCTGTTAAACTATTGGGACATCTGTGAAACTACTGGTACATCTGTGAAACTATTGGGACATCTGTGAAACTACTGGGACATCTGTTAAACTACTGGGACATATGTTAAACTATTGGGACATCTGTGAAACTACTGGGACATCTGTAAAACTACTGGGACATATGTGAACCTATTGGGACATCTGTGAAACTATTGGGACATCTGTGAAACTATTGGGACATCTGTGAAACTATGGGGACATCTGTGAAACTAATGGGACATATGTAAAACTATTGGGGCGTCTGTGAAACTACTGGGACATCTGTGAAACTACTGGGACATCCGTTAAACTACTGGGACATCTGTTAAACTATTGGGACATCTGTGAAACTATGGGGACATCTGTGAAACTAATGGGACATCTGTGAAACTATGGGGACATCTGTGAAACTAATGGGACATATGTGAAACTATTGGGAGATCTATGAAACTATGGGGACATCTGTGAAAGTAATGGGACATCTGTGAAACTATTGGGATATCTGTGAAACTATGGGGACATCTGGGAAACTAATGGGACATATGTGAAACTATTGGGGCGTCTGTGAAACTACTTGGACATGTGTGAAACTACTGGGCCATATGTAATACTACTGGGACATCTGTTAAACTATTGGGACATCTGTGAAACTATTGGGACATCTGTGAAACTACTGGTACATCTGTGAAACTATTGGGACATCTGTGAAACTATGGGGTCATCTGTTAACCTACTGGGATATCTGTAAAACTACTGGGACATCTGTGAAACGATTGGGACATCTGTGAAACTATGGGGACATCTGTTAACCTACTGGGACATCTGTGAAAATACTGGGACATCTGTTAAACTACTGGGACATCTGTTAAACTATTGAGACATCTGTGAAACTATGGGGACATCTGTGAAACTAATGGGACATATGTGAAACTATTGGGACATCTGTGAAACTACTAGTACATCTGTGAAACTATTGGGACATCTGTGAAACTATTGGGACATCTGTGAAACTACTGGTACATCTGTGAAACTATGGGGACATCTTTGAAACTATGGGGACATCTGTGAAACTAATGGGACATCTGTGAAACTACTGAGACGTGTGTAAAACTACTGGGTCATATGTGAACCTATTGGGACATCTGTTGAACTACTGGGACATCTGTTAAACTATTGGGAGATCTGTGAAACTATGGGGACATCTGTTAACCTACTGGGATATCTGTAAAACTACTGGGACATCTGTGAAACGATTGGGACATCTGTGAAACTATGGGGACATCTGTTAACCTACTGGGACATCTGTGAAACTACTGGGACATCTGTTAAACTACTGGGACATCTGTGAAACTAAGGGGACATCTGTGAAACAAATGGGACATAGGTGAAACTTTTGGGACATCTGTGGAACTATTGGGACATCTGTGAAACTATGGGGACATCTGTTAAACTAATGGGACATCTGTGAAACTATTGGAAGATCTGTGAAACTATGGGGACATCTCTTAACCTACTGGGATATCTGTTAAACTACTGGGACATCTGTGAAACGATTGAGACATCTGTGAAACTATGGGGACATCTGTTAACCTACTGGGACATCTGTGAAACTACTGGGACATCTGTTAAACTACTGGGACATATGTGAACCTATTGGGACATCTGTAAAACAACTGGGACATCTGTTAAACTATTGGGACATCTGTTAAACTCCTGGGACATCTGTGAAACTTTTGGGACATGGGTGAAACTATTGGGACATCTGTTAAACTATTGGGACATCTGTGAAACTACTGGTACATCTGTGAAACTATTGGGACATCTGTGAAACTACTGGGACATCTGTTAAACTACTGGGACATCTGTTAAACTATTGGAACATCTGTGAAACTACTGGGACATCTGTAAAACTACTGGGACATATGTGAACCTATTGGGACATCTGTGAAACTATTGGGACATCTGTGAAACTATTGGGACATCTGTGAAACTATGGGGACATCTGTGAAACTAATGGGACATATGTAAAACTATTGGGGCGTCTGTGAAACTACTGGGACATGTGTGAAACTACTGGGACATCTGTGAAACTACTGGGACATCTGTTAAACTATTGGGACATCTGTGAAACTATGGGGACATCTGTGAAACTAATGGGACATATGTGAAACTATTGGGACATCTGTGATACTACTAGTACATCTGTGAAACTATTGGGACATCTGTGAAACTACTGGGACATCTGGTAAACTATTGGGACATCTGTGAAACTATTGGGACATCTGTGAAACTACTGGTACATCTGTGAAACTATTGGGACATCTGTGAAACTATGGGGTCATCTGTTAACCTACTGGGATATCTGTAAAACTACTGGGACATCTGTGAAACTAAGGGGACATCTGTGAAACAAATGGGACATAGGTGAAACTTTTGGGACATCTGTGGAACTATTGGGACATCTGTGAAACTATGGGGACATCTGTTAAACTAATGGGACATCTGTGAAACTATTGGAAGATCTGTGAAACTATGGGGACATCTGGGAAACTAATGGGACATATGTGAAACTATTGGGACATCTGTGAAACTATGGGGACATCTCTTAACCTACTGGGATATCTGTTAAACTACTGGGACATCTGTGAAACGATTGAGACATCTGTGAAACTATGGGGACATCTGTTAACCTACTGGGACATCTGTGAAACTACTGGGACATCTGTTAAACTACTGGGACATATGTGAACCTATTGGGACATCTGTAAAACAACTGGGACATCTGTTAAACTATTGGGACATCTGTTAAACTCCTGAGACATCTGTGAAACTTTTGGGACATGGGTGAAACTATTGGGACATCTGTTAAACTATTGGGACATCTGTGAAACTACTGGTACATCTGTGAAACTATTGGGACATCTGTGAAACTACTGGGACATCTGTTAAACTACTGGGACATCTGTTAAACTATTGGAACATCTGTGAAACTACTGGGACATCTGTAAAACTACTGGGACATATGTGAACCTATTGGGACATCTGTGAAACTATTGGGACATCTGTGAAACTATTGGGACATCTGTGAAACTATGGGGACATCTGTGAAACTAATGGGACATATGTAAAACTATTGGGGCGTCTGTGAAACTACTGGGACATGTGTGAAACTACTGGGACATCTGTGAAACTACTGGGACATCTGTTAAACTATTGGGACATCTGTGAAACTATGGGGACATCTGTGAAACTAATGGGACATATGTGAAACTATTGGGACATCTGTGATACTACTAGTACATCTGTGAAACTATTGGGACATCTGTGAAACTACTGGGACATCTGGTAAACTATTGGGACATCTGTGAAACTATTGGGACATCTGTGAAACTACTGGTACATCTGTGCAACTATTGGGACATCTGTGAAACTATGGGGTCATCTGTTAACCTACTGGGATATCTGTAAAACTACTGGGACATCTGTGAAACTAAGGGGACATCTGTGAAACAAATGGGACATAGGTGAAACTTTTGGGACATCTGTGGAACTATTGGGACATCTGTGAAACTATGGGGACATCTGTTAAACTAATGGGACATCTGTGAAACTATTGGAAGATCTGTGAAACTATGGGGACATCTGGGAAACTAATGGGACATATGTGAAACTATTGGGACATCTGTGAAACTATGGGGACATCTCTTAACCTACTGGGATATCTGTTAAACTACTGGGACATCTGTGAAACGATTGAGACATCTGTGAAACTATGGGGACATCTGTTAACCTACTGGGACATCTGTGAAACTACTGGGACATCTGTTAAACTACTGGGACATATGTGAACCTATTGGGACATCTGTAAAACAACTGGGACATCTGTTAAACTATTGGGACATCTGTTAAACTCCTGGGACATCTGTGAAACTTTTGGGACATGGGTGAAACTATTGGGACATCTGTTAAACTATTGGGACATCTGTGAAACTACTGGTACATCTGTGAAACTATTGGGACATCTGTGAAACTACTGGGACATCTGTTAAACTACTGGGACATCTGTTAAACTATTGGAACATCTGTGAAACTACTGGGACATCTGTAAAACTACTGGGACATATGTGAACCTATTGGGACATCTGTGAAACTATTGGGACATCTGTGAAACTATTGGGACATCTGTGAAACTATGGGGACATCTGTGAAACTAATGGGACATATGTAAAACTATTGGGGCGTCTGTGAAACTACTGGGACATGTGTGAAACTACTGGGACATCTGTGAAACTACTGGGACATCTGTTAAACTATTGGGACATCTGTGAAACTATGGGGACATCTGTGAAACTAATGGGACATATGTGAAACTATTGGGACATCTGTGATACTACTAGTACATCTGTGAAACTATTGGGACATCTGTGAAACTACTGGGACATCTGGTAAACTATTGGGACATCTGTGAAACTATTGGGACATCTGTGAAACTACTGGTACATCTGTGCAACTATTGGGACATCTGTGAAACTATGGGGTCATCTGTTAACCTACTGGGATATCTGTAAAACTACTGGGACATCTGTGAAACGATTGGGACATCTCTGAAACGATGGGGACATCTGTTAACCTACTGGGACATCTGTGAAACTACTGGGACATCTGTTAAACTACTGGGACATCTGTGAAACTATGGGGACATATGTGAAACTAATGGGACATATGTGAAACTATTGGGACATCTGTGAAACTACTAGTAAATCTGTGAAACTATTGGGACATCTGTGAAACTACTGGTACATCTGTGAAACTATGGGGATATATGTGAAACTATGGGGACATCTGTGAAACTACTGGGCCATCTGTTAAACTATTGGGACATCTGTGAAACTATGGGGACATCTGTGAAACTAATGGGACATATGTGAAACTATTGGGACATCTGTGATACTACTAGTACATCTGTGAAACTATTGGGACATCTGTGAAACTACTGGGACATCTGGTAAACTATTGGGACATCTGTGAAACTATTGGGACATCTGTGAAACTACTGGTACATCTGTGAAACTATTGGGACATCTGTGAAACTATGGGGTCATCTGTTAACCTACTGGGATATCTGTAAAACTACTGGGACATCTGTGAAACGATTGGGACATCTCTGAAACGATGGGGACATCTGTTAACCTACTGGGACATCTGTGAAACTACTGGGACATCTGTTAAACTACTGGGACATCTGTGAAACTATGGGGACATATGTGAAACTAATGGGACATATGTGAAACTATTGGGACATCTGTGAAACTACTAGTAAATCTGTGAAACTATTGGGACATCTGTGAAACTACTGGTACATCTGTGAAACTATGGGGATATATGTGAAACTATGGGGACATCTGTGAAACTAATGGGACATCTGTGAAACTACTGAGACGTGTGTAAAACTACTGGGTCATATGTGAACCTATTGGGACATCTGTTGAACTACTGGGACATCTGTTAAACTATTGGCACATCTGTGAAACTATGGGGACATCTGTTAACCTACTGGGATATCTGTAAAACTACTGGGACATCTGTGAAACGATTGGGACATCTGTGAAACTATGGGGACATCTGTTAACCTACTGGGACATCTGTGAAACTACTGGGACATCTGTTAAACTACTGGGACATCTGTAAAACTATGGGGACATCTGTGAAACTATTGGGACATCTGTGGAACTATTGGGACATCTGTGAAACTATGGGGACATCTGTTAAACTAATGGGACATCTGTGAAACTATTGGAAGATCTGTGAAACTATGGGGACATCTGGGAAACTAATGGGACATATGTGAAACTATTGGGACATCTGTGAAACTATGGGGACATCTCTTAACCTACTGGGATATCTGTAAAACTACTGGGACATCTGTGAAACGATTGAGACACCTGTGAAACTATGGGGACATCTGTTAACCTACTGGGACATCTGTGAAACTACTGGGACATCTGTTAAACTACTGGGACATATGTGAACCTATTGGGACATCTGTTAAACTATTGGGACATCTGTGAAACTATTGGGACATCTGTAAAACAACTGGGACATCTGTTAAACTATTGGGACATCTGTTAAACTCCTGGGACATCTGTGAAACTACTGGGACATCTGTAAAACTACTGGGACATATGTGAACCTATTGGGACATCTGTGAAACTATTGGGACATCTGTGAAACTATTGGGACATCTGTGAAACTATGGGGACATCTGTGAAACTAATGGGACATATGTAAAACTATTGGGGCGTCTGTGAAACTACTGGGACATCTGTTAAACTATTGGGACATCTGTGAAACTATTGGGACATCTGTGAAACTACTGGGACATATGTGAACCTATTGGGACATCTGTGAAACTATTGGGACATCTGTGAAACTATTGGGACATCTGTGAAACTATGGGGACATCTGTGAAACTAATGGGACATATGTAAAACTATTAGGGCGTCTGTGAAACTATTGGGACATCTGTGAAACTACTGGTACATCTGTGAAACTATTGGGACATCTATGAAACTATGGGGTCATCTGTTAACCTACTGGGATATCTGTAAAACTACTGGGACATCTGTGAAACGATTGGGACATCTGTGAAACTATGGGGACATCTGTTAACCTACTGGGACATCTGTGAAACTACTGGGACATCTGTTAAACTACTGGGACATCTGTTAAACTATTGGGACATCTGTAAAACTACTGGGACATCTGTGAAACGATTGGGACATGTGTGAAACTATGGGGACATCTGTTAACCTACTGGGACATCTGTGAAACTACTGGGACATCTGTTAAACTACTGGGACATCTGTGAAACTATGGGGACATCTGTGAAACAAATGGGACATAGGTGAAACTATTGGGACATCTGTGGAACTATTGGGACATCTGTGAAACTATGGGGACATCTGTGAAACTAATGGGACATCTGTGAAACTATTGGAAGATCTGTGAAACTATGAGGACATCTGGGAAACTAATGGGACATATGTGAAACTATTGGGGCGTCTGTGAAACTACTGGGACATGTGTGAAACTACTGGGCCATCTGTAATACTACTGGGACATATGTGAAACTATTGGGACATCTGTGAAACTATGGGGACATCTCTTAACCTATTGGGATATCTGTAAAACTACTGGGACATCTGTGAAACGATTGAGACATCTGTGAAACTATGGGGACATCTGTTAACCTACTGGGACATCTGTGAAACTACTGGGACATCTGTTAAACTACTGGGACATCTGTTAAACTATTGGGACATCTGTGAAACTACTGGGACATCTGTAAAACTACTGGGACATCTGTAAAACTTCTGGGACATATGTGAACCTATTGGGACATCTGTTAAACTATTGGGACATCTGTGAAACTATTGGGACATCTGTAAAACAACTGGGACATCTGTTAAACTATTGGGACATCTGTTAAACTCCTGGGACATCTGTGAAACTATTGGGACATGGGTGAAACTATTGGGACATCTGTTAAACTATTGGGACATCTGTGAAACTACTGGGACATCTGTAAAACTACTGGGACATATGTGAACCTATTGGGACATATGTGAAACTATTGGGACATCTGTGAAACTATTGGGACATCTGTGAAACTATGGGGACATCTGTGAAACTAATGGGACATATGTAAAACTATTGGGGCGTCTGTGAAACTACTGGGACATCTGTGAAACTACTGGGACATCTGTTAAACTACTGGGACATCTGTTAAACTATTGGGACATCTGTGAAACTATGGGGACATCTGTGAAACTAATGGGACATCTGTGAAACTATGGGGACATCTGTGAAACTAATGGGACATATGTGAAACTATTGGGAGATCTATGAAACTATAGGGACATCTGGGAAACTAATGGGACATATGTAAAACTATTGGGGCGTCTGTGAAACTACTGGGACATCTGTTAAACTATTGGGACATCTGTGAAACTATTGGGACATCTGTGAAACTACTGGGACATATGTGAACCTATTGGGACATCTGTGAAACTATTGGGACATCTGTGAAACTATTGGGACATCTGTGAAACTATGGGGACATCTGTGAAACTAATGGGACATATGTAAAACTATTAGGGCGTCTGTGAAACTATTGGGACATCTGTGAAACTACTGGTACATCTGTGAAACTATTGGGACATCTATGAAACTATGGGGTCATCTGTTAACCTACTGGGATATCTGTAAAACTACTGGGACATCTGTGAAACGATTGGGACATCTGTGAAACTATGGGGACATCTGTTAACCTACTGGGACATCTGTGAAACTACTGGGACATCTGTTAAACTACTGGGACATCTGTTAAACTATTGGGACATCTGTAAAACTACTGGGACATCTGTGAAACGATTGGGACATCTGTGAAACTATGGGGACATCTGTTAACCTACTGGGACATCTGTGAAACTACTGGGACATCTGTTAAACTACTGGGACATCTGTGAAACTTTGGGGACATCTGTGAAACAAATGGGACATAGGTGAAACTATTGGGACATCTGTGGAACTATTGGGACATCTGTGAAACTATGGGGACATCTGTGAAACTAATGGGACATCTGTGAAACTATTGGAAGATCTGTGAAACTATGAGGACATCTGGGAAACTAATGGGACATATGTGAAACTATTGGGGCGTCTGTGAAACTACTGGGACATGTGTGAAACTACTGGGCCATCTGTAATACTACTGGGACATATGTGAAACTATTGGGACATCTGTGAAACTATGGGGACATCTCTTAACCTATTGGGATATCTGTAAAACTACTGGGACATCTGTGAAACGATTGAGACATCTGTGAAACTATGGGGACATCTGTTAACCTACTGGGACATCTGTGAAACTACTGGGACATCTGTTAAACTACTGGGACATCTGTTAAACTATTGGGACATCTGTGAAACTACTGGGACATCTGTAAAACTACTGGGACATCTGTAAAACTTCTGGGACATATGTGAACCTATTGGGACATCTGTTAAACTATTGGGACATCTGTGAAACTATTGGGACATCTGTAAAACAACTGGGACATCTGTTAAACTATTGGGACATCTGTTAAACTCCTGGGACATCTGTGAAACTATTGGGACATGGGTGAAACTATTGGGACATCTGTTAAACTATTGGGACATCTGTGAAACTACTGGTACATCTGTGAAACTATTGGGACATCTGTGAAACTACTGGGACATCTGTTAAACTACTGGGACATATGTTAAACTATTGGGACATCTGTGAAACTACTGGGACATCTGTAAAACTACTGGGACATATGTGAACCTATTGGGACATCTGTGAAACTATTGGGACATCTGTGAAACTATTGGGACATCTGTGAAACTATGGGGACATCTGTGAAACTAATGGGACATATTTAAAACTATTGGGGCGTCTGTGAAACTACTGGGACATCTGTGAAACTACTGGGACATCTGTTAAACTACTGGGACATCTGTTAAACTATTGGGACATCTGTGAAACTATGGGGACATCTGTGAAACTAATGGGACATCTGTGAAACTATGGGGACATCTGTGAAACTAATGGGACATATGTGAAACTATTGGGAGATCTATGAAACTATTGGGACATCTGGGAAACTAATGGGACATATGTGAAACTATTGGGGCGTCTGTGAAACTACTTGGACATGTGTGAAACTACTGGGCCATATGTAATACTACTGGGACATCTGTTAAACTATTGGGACATCTGTGAAACTATTGGGACATCTGTGAAACTACTGGTACATCTGTGAAACTATTGGGACATCTGTGAAACTATGGGGTCATCTGTTAACCTACTGGGATATCTGTAAAACTACTGGGACATCTGTGAAACGATTGGGACATCTGTGAAACTATGGGGACATCTGTTAACCTACTGGGACATCTGTGAAAATACTGGGACATCTGTTAAACTACTGGGACATCTGTTAAACTATTGAGACATCTGTGAAACTATGGGGACATCTGTGAAACTAATGGGACATATGTGAAACTATTGGGACATCTGTGAAACTACTAGTACATCTGTGAAACTATTGGGACATCTGTGAAACTATTGGGACATCTGTGAAACTACTGGTACATCTTTGAAACTATGGGGACATCTGTGAAACTAACGGGACATCTGTGAAACTACTGAGACGTGTGTAAAACTACTGGGTCATATGTGAACCTATTGGGACTTCTGTTGAACTACTGGGACATCTGTTAAACTATTGGGAGATCTGTGAAACTATGGGGACATCTGTTAACCTACTGGGATATCTGTAAAACTACTGGGACATCTGTGAAACGATTGGGACATCTGTGAAACTATGGGGACATCTGTTAACCTACTGGGACATCTGTGAAACTACTGGGACATCTGTTAAACTACTGGGACATCTGTGAAATTAAGGGGACATCTGTGAAACAAATGGGACATAGGTGAAACTTTTGGGACATCTGTGGAACTATTGGGACATCTGTGAAACTATGGGGACATCTGTTAAACTAATGGGACATCTGTGAAACTATTGGAAGATCTGTGAAACTATGGGGACATCTGGGAAACTAATGGGACATATGTGAAACTATTGGGACATCTGTGAAACTATGGGGACATCTCTTAACCTACTGGGATATCTGTTAAACTACTGGGACATCTGTGAAACGATTGAGACATCTGTGAAACTATGGGGACATCTGTTAACCTACTGGGACATCTGTGAAACTACTGGGACATCTGTTAAACTACTGGGACATATGTGAACCTATTGGGACATCTGTAAAACAACTGGGACATCTGTTAAACTATTGGGACATCTGTTAAACTCCTGGGACATCTGTGAAACTTTTGGGACATGGGTGAAACTATTGGGACATCTGTTAAACTATTGGGACATCTGTGAAACTACTGGTACATCTGTGAAACTATTGGGACATCTGTGAAATTACTGGGACATCTGTTAAACTACTGGGACATCTGTTAAACTATTGGAACATCTGTGAAACTACTGGGACATCTGTGAAACTACTGGGACATCTGTAAAACTACTGGGACATATGTGAACCTATTGGGACATCTGTGAAACTATTGGGACATCTGTGAAACTATTGGGACATCTGTGAAACTATGGGGACATCTGTGAAACTAATGGGACATATGTAAAACTATTGGGGCGTCTGTGAAACTACTGGGACATGTGTGAAACTACTGGGACATCTGTGAAACTACTGGGACATCTGTTAAACTATTGGGACATCTGTGAAACTATGGGGACATCTGTGAAACTAATGGGACATATGTGAAACTATTGGGACATCTGTGATACTACTAGTACATCTGTGAAACTATTGGGACATCTGTGAAACTACTGGGACATCTGGTAAACTATTGGGACATCTGTGAAACTATTGGGACATCTGTGAAACTACTGGTACATCTGTGAAACTATTGGGACATCTGTGAAACTATGGGGTCATCTGTTAACCTACTGGGATATCTGTAAAACTACTGGGACATCTGTGAAACGATTGGGACATCTCTGAAACGATGGGGACATCTGTTAACCTACTGGGACATCTGTGAAACTACTGGGACATCTGTTAAACTACTGGGACATCTGTGAAACTATGGGGACATATGTGAAACTAATGGGACATATGTGAAACTATTGGGACATCTGTGAAACTACTAGTAAATCTGTGAAACTATTGGGACATCTGTGAAACTACTGGTACATCTGTGAAACTATGGGGATATATGTGAAACTATGGGGACATCTGTGAAACTAATGGAACATCTGTGAAACTACTGGGACATCTGTAAAACGACTGGGTCATATGTGAACCTATTGGGACATCTGTTGAACTACTGGGACATCTGTTAAACTATTGGCACATCTGTAAAACTATGGGGACATCTGTTAACCTACTGGGATATCTGTAAAACTACTGGGACATCTGTGAAACGATTGGGACATCTATGAAACTATGGGGACATCTGTTAACCTACTGGGACATCTGTGAAACTACTGGGACATCTGTTACACTACTGGGACATCTGTAAAACTATGGGGACATCTGTGAAACTATTGGGACATCTGTGGAACTATTGGGACATCTGTGAAACTATGGGGACATCTGTTAAACTAATGGGACATCTGTGAAACTATTGGAAGATCTGTGAAACTATGGGGACATCTGGGAAACTAATGGGACATATGTGAAACTATTGGGACATCTGTGAAACTATGGGGACATCTCTTAACCTACTGGGATATCTGTAAAACTACTGGGACATCTGTGAAACGATTGAGACACCTGTGAAACTATGGGGACATCTGTTAACCTACTGGGACATCTGTGAAACTACTGGGACATCTGTTAAACTACTGGGACATATGTGAACCTATTGGGACATCTGTTAAACTATTGGGACATCTGTGAAACTATTGGGACATCTGTAAAACAACTGGGACATCTGTTAAACTATTGGGACATCTGTTAAACTCCTGGGACATCTGTGAAACTACTGGGACATCTGTAAAACTACTGGGACATATGTGAACCTATTGGGACATCTGTGAAACTATTGGGACATCTGTGAAACTATTGGGACATCTGTGAAACTATGGGGACATCTGTGAAACTAATGGGACATATGTAAAACTATTGGGGCGTCTGTGAAACTACTGGGACATCTGTTAAACTATTGGGATATCTGTGAAACTATTGGGACATCTGTGAAACTATTGGGACATATGTGAACCTATTGGGACATCTGTGAAACTATTGGGACATCTGTGAAACTATTGGGACATCTGTGAAACTATGGGGACATCTGCGAAACTAATGGAACATCTGTGAAACTACTGGGACATCTGTGAAACTATGGGGATATATGTGAAACTATGGGGACATCTGTGAAACTAATGGAACATCTGTGAAACTACTGGGACATCTGTAAAACGACTGGGTCATATGTGAACCTATTGGGACATCTGTTGAACTACTGGGACATCTGTTAAACTATTGGCACATCTGTGAAACTATGGGGACATCTGTTAACCTACTGGGATATCTGTAAAACTACTGGGACATCTGTGAAACGATTGGGACATCTGTGAAACTATGGGGACATCTGTTAACCTACTGGGACATCTGTGAAACTACTGGGACATCTGTTAAACTACTGGGACATCTGTAAAACTATGGGGACATCTGTGAAACTATTGGGACATCTGTGGAACTATTGGGACATCTGTGAAACTATGGGGACATCTGTTAAACTAATGGGACATCTGTGAAACTATTGGAAGATCTGTGAAACTATGGGGACATCTGGGAAACTAATGGGACATATGTGAAACTATTGGGACATCTGTGAAACTATGGGGACATCTCTTAACCTACTGGGATATCTGTAAAACTACTGGGACATCTGTGAAACGATTGAGACACCTGTGAAACTATGGGGACATCTGTTAACCTACTGGGACATCTGTGAAACTACTGGGACATCTGTTAAACTACTGGGACATATGTGAACCTATTGGGACATCTGTTAAACTATTGGGACATCTGTGAAACTATTGGGACATCTGTAAAACAACTGGGACATCTGTTAAACTATTGGGACATCTGTTAAACTCCTGGGACATCTGTGAAACTACTGGGACATCTGTAAAACTACTGGGACATATGTGAACCTATTGGGACATCTGTGAAACTATTGGGACATCTGTGAAACTATTGGGACATCTGTGAAACTATGGGGACATCTGTGAAACTAATGGGACATATGTAAAACTATTGGGGCGTCTGTGAAACTACTGGGACATCTGTTAAACTATTGGGACATCTGTGAAACTATTGGGACATCTGTGAAACTACTGGGACATATGTGAACCTATTGGGACATCTGTGAAACTATTAGGACATCTGTGAAACTATTGGGACATCTGTGAAACTATGGGGACATCTGTGAAACTAATGGGACATATGTAAAACTATTAGGGCGTCTGTGAAACTATTGGGACATCTGTGAAACTACTGGTACATCTGTGAAACTATTGGGACATCTGTGAAACTATGGGGTCATCTGTTAACCTACTGGGATATCTGTAAAACTACTGGGACATCTGTGAAACGATTGGGACATCTGTGAAACTATGGGGACATCTGCTAACCTACTGGGACATCTGTGAAACTACTGGGACATCTGTTAAACTACTGGGACATCTGTTAAACTATTGGGACATCTGTAAAACTACTGGGACATCTGTGAAACGATTGGGACATCTGTGAAACTATGGGGACATCTGTTAACCTACTGGGACATCTGTGAAACTACTGGGACATCTGTTAAACTATTGGGACATCTGTGAAACTATGGGGACATCTGTGAAACAAATGGGACATAGGTGAAACTATTGGGACATCTGTGGAACTATTGGGACATCTGTGAAACTATGGGGACATCTGTGAAACTAATGGGACATCTGTGAAACTATTGGAAGATCTGTGAAACTATGAGGACATCTGGGAAACTAATGGGACATATGTGAAACTATTGGGGCGTCTGTGAAACTACTGGGACATGTGTGAAACTACTGGGCCATCTGTAATACTACTGGGACATATGTGAAACTATTGGGACATCTGTGAAACTATGGGGACATCTCTTAACCTATTGGGATATCTGTAAAACTACTGGGACATCTGTGAAACGATTGAGACATCTGTGAAACTATGGGGACATCTGTTAACCTACTGGGACATCTGTGAAACTACTGGGACATCTGTTAAACTACTGGTACATCTGTTAAACTATTGGGACATCTGTGAAACTACTGGGACATCTGTAAAACTACTGGGACATCTGTAAAACTTCTGGGACATATGTGAACCTATTGGGACATCTGTTAAACTATTGGGACATCTGTGAAACTATTGGGACATCTGTAAAACAACTGGGACATCTGTTAAACTGTTGGGACATCTGTTAAACTCCTGGGACATCTGTGAAACTATTGGGACATGGGTGAAACTATTGGGACATCTGTTAAACTATTGGGACATCTGTGAAACTACTGGTACATCTGTGAAACTATTGGGACATCTGTGAAACTACTGGGACATCTGTTAAACTACTGGGACATATGTTAAACTATTGGGACATCTGTGAAACTACTGGGACATCTGTAAAACTACTGGGACATATGTGAACCTATTGGGACATCTGTGAAACTATTGGGACATCTGTGAAACTATTGGGACATCTGTGAAACTATGGGGACATCTGTGAAACTAATGGGACATATGTAAAACTATTGGGGCGTCTGTGAAACTACTGGGACATCTGTGAAACTACTGGGACATCTGTTAAACTACTGGGACATCTGTTAAACTATTGGGACATCTGTGAAACTATGGGGACATCTGTGAAACTAATGGGACATCTGTGAAACTATGGGGACATCTGTGAAACTAATGGGACATATGTGAAACTATTGGGAGATCTATGAAACTATGGGGACATCTGTGAAAGTAATGGGACATCTGTGAAACTATTGGGATATCTGTGAAACTATGGGGACATCTGGGAAACTAATGGGACATCTGTGAAACTATGGGGACATCTGTGAAACTAATGGGACATATGTGAAACTATTGGGAGATCTATGAAACTATAGGGACATCTGGGAAACTAATGGGACATATGTGAAACTATTGGGGCGTCTGTGAAACTACTTGGACATGTGTGAAACTACTGGGCCATATGTAATACTACTGGGACATCTGTTAAACTATTGGGACATCTGTGAAACTATTGGGACATCTGTGAAACTACTGGTACATCTGTGAAACTATTGGGACATCTGTGAAACTATGGGGTCATCTGTTAACCTACTGGGATATCTGTAAAACTACTGGGACATCTGTGAAACGATTGGGACATCTGTGAAACTATGGGGACATCTGTTAACCTACTGGGACATCTGTGAAAATACTGGGACATCTGTTAAACTACTGGGACATCTGTTAAACTATTGAGACATCTGTGAAACTATGGGGACATCTGTGAAACTAATGGGACATATGTGAAACTATTGGGACATCTGTGAAACTACTAGTACATCTGTGAAACTATTGGGACATCTGTGAAACTATTGGGACATCTGTGAAACTACTGGTACATCTTTGAAACTATGGGGACATCTGTGAAACTAATGGGACATCTGTGAAACTACTGAGACGTGTGTAAAACTACTGGGTCATATGTGAACCTATTGGGACATCTGTTGAACTACTGGGACATCTGTTAAACTATTGGGAGATCTGTGAAACTATGGGGACATCTGTTAACCTACTGGGATATCTGTAAAACTACTGGGACATCTGTGAAACGATTGGGACATCTGTGAAACTATGGGGACATCTGTTAACCTACTGGGACATCTGTGAAACTACTGGGACATCTGTTAAACTACTGGGACATCTGTGAAACTAAGGGGACATCTGTGAAACAACTGGGACATATGTGAACCTATTGGGACATCTGTGAAACTATTGGGACATCTGTGAAACTATTGGGACATCTGTGAAACTATGGGGACATCTGTGAAACTAATGGGACATATGTAAAACTATTGGGGCGTCTGTGAAACTACTGGGACATGTATGAAACTACTGGGACATCTGTGAAACTACTGGGACATCTGTTAAACTATTGGGACATCTGTGAAACTATGGGGACATCTGTGAAACTAATGGGACATATGTGAAACTATTGGGACATCTGTGATACTACTAGTACATCTGTGAAACTATTGGGACATCTGTGAAACTACTGGGACATCTGGTAAACTATTGGGACATCTGTGAAACTATTGGGACATCTGTGAAACTACTGGTACATCTGTGAAAATATTGGGACATCTGTGAAACTATGGGGTCATCTGTTAACCTACTGGGATATCTGTAAAACTACTGGGACATCTGTGAAACGATTGGGACATCTCTGAAACGATGGGGACATCTGTTAACCTACTGGGACATCTGTGAAACTACTGGGACATCTGTTAAACTACTGGGACATCTGTGAAACTATGGGGACATATGTGAAACTAATGGGACATATGTGAAAATATTGGGACATCTGTGAAACTACTAGTAAATCTGTGAAACTATTGGGACATCTGTGAAACTACTGGTACATCTGTGAAACTATGGGGATATATGTGAAACTATGGGGACATCTGTGAAACTAATGGAACATCTGTGAAACTACTGGGACATCTGTAAAACGACTGGGTCATATGTGAACCTATTGGGACATCTGTTGAACTACTGGGACATCTGTTAAACTATTGGCACATCTGTGAAACTATGGGGACATCTGTTAACCTACTGGGATATCTGTAAAACTACTGGGACATCTGTGAAACGATTGGGACATCTGTGAAACTATGGGGACATCTGTTAACCTACTGGGACATCTGTGAAACTACTGGGACATCTGTTAAACTACTGGGACATCTGTAAAACTATGGGGACATCTGTGAAACTATTGGGACATCTGTGGAACTATTGGGACATCTGTGAAACTATGGGGACATCTGTTAAACTAATGGGACATCTGTGAAACTATTGGAAGATCTGTGAAACTATGGGGACATCTGGGAAACTAATGGGACATATGTGAAACTATTGGGACATCTGTGAAACTATGGGGACATCTCTTAACCTACTGGGATATCTGTTAAACTACTGGGACATCTGTGAAACGATTGAGACATCTGTGAAACTATGGGGACATCTGTTAACCTACTGGGACATCTGTGAAACTACTGGGACATCTGTTAAACTACTGGGACATATGTGAACCTATTGGGACATCTGTAAAACAACTGGGACATCTGTTAAACTATTGGGACATCTGTTAAACTCCTGGGACATCTGTGAAACTTTTGGGACATGGGTGAAACTATTGGGACATCTGTTAAACTATTGGGACATCTGTGAAACTACTGGTACATCTGTGAAACTATTGGGACATCTGTGAAACTACTGGGACATCTGTTAAACTACTGGGACATCTGTTAAACTATTGAAACATCTGTGAAACTACTGGGACATCTGTAAAACTACTGGGACATATGTGAACCTATTGGGACATCTGTGAAACTATTGGGACATCTGTGAAACTATTGGGACATCTGTGAAACTATGGGGACATCTGTGAAACTAATGGGACATATGTAAAACTATTGGGGCGTCTGTGAAACTACTGGGACATGTATGAAACTACTGGGACATCTGTGAAACTACTGGGACATCTGTTAAACTATTGGGACATCTGTGAAACTATGGGGACATCTGTGAAACTAATGGGACATATGTGAAACTATTGGGACATCTGTGATACTACTAGTACATCTGTGAAACTATTGGGACATCTGTGAAACTACTGGGACATCTGGTAAACTATTGGGACATCTGTGAAACTATTGGGACATCTGTGAAACTACTGGTACATCTGTGAAAATATTGGGACATCTGTGAAACTATGGGGTCATCTGTTAACCTACTGGGATATCTGTAAAACTACTGGGACATCTGTGAAACGATTGGGACATCTCTGAAACGATGGGGACATCTGTTAACCTACTGGGACATCTGTGAAACTACTGGGACATCTGTTAAACTACTGGGACATCTGTGAAACTATGGGGACATATGTGAAACTAATGGGACATATGTGAAACTATTGGGACATCTGTGAAACTACTAGTAAATCTGTGAAACTATTGGGACATCTGTGAAACTACTGGTACATCTGTGAAACTATGGGGATATATGTGAAACTATGGGGACATCTGTGAAACTAATGGAACATCTGTGAAACTACTGGGACATCTGTAAAACGACTGGGTCATATGTGAACCTATTGGGACATCTGTTGAACTACTGGGACATCTGTTAAACTATTGGCACATCTGTGAAACTATGGGGACATCTGTTAACCTACTGGGATATCTGTAAAACTACTGGGACATCTGTGAAACGATTGGGACATCTGTGAAACTATGGGGACATCTGTTAACCTACTGGGACATCTGTGAAACTACTGGGACATCTGTTAAACTACTGGGACATCTGTAAAACTATGGGGACATCTGTGAAACTATTGGGACATCTGTGGAACTATTGGGACATCTGTGAAACTATGGGGACATCTGTTAAACTAATGGGACATCTGTGAAACTATTGGAAGATCTGTGAAACTATGGGGACATCTGGGAAACTAATGGGACATATGTGAAACTATTGGGACATCTGTGAAACTATGGGGACATCTCTTAACCTACTGGGATATCTGTAAAACTACTGGGACATCTGTGAAACGATTGAGACACCTGGGAAACTATGGGGACATCTGTTAACCTACTGGGACATCTGTGAAACTACTGGGACATCTGTTAAACTACTGGGACATATGTGAACCTATTGGGACATCTGTTAAACTATTGGGACATCTGTGAAACTATTGGGACATCTGTAAAACAACTGGGACATCTGTTAAACTATTGGGACATCTGTTAAACTCCTGGGACATCTGTGAAACTACTGGGACATCTGTAAAACTACTGGGACATATGTGAACCTATTGGGACATCTGTGAAACTATTGGGACATATGTGAAACTATTGGGACATCTGTGATACTACTAGTACATCTGTGAAACTATTGGGACATCTGTGAAACTACTGGGACATCTGGTAAACTATTGGGACATCTGTGAAACTATTGGGACATCTGTGAAACTACTGGTACATCTGTGAAAATATTGGGACATCTGTGAAACTATGGGGTCATCTGTTAACCTACTGGGATATCTGTAAAACTACTGGGACATCTGTGAAACGATTGGGACATCTCTGAAACGATGGGGACATCTGTTAACCTACTGGGACATCTGTGAAACTACTGGGACATCTGTTAAACTACTGGGACATCTGTGAAACTATGGGGACATATGTGAAACTAATGGGACATATGTGAAAATATTGGGACATCTGTGAAACTACTAGTAAATCTGTGAAACTATTGGGACATCTGTGAAACTACTGGTACATCTGTGAAACTATGGGGATATATGTGAAACTATGGGGACATCTGTGAAACTAATGGAACATCTGTGAAACTACTGGGACATCTGTAAAACGACTGGGTCATATGTGAACCTATTGGGACATCTGTTGAACTACTGGGACATCTGTTAAACTATTGGCACATCTGTGAAACTATGGGGACATCTGTTAACCTACTGGGATATCTGTAAAACTACTGGGACATCTGTGAAACGATTGGGACATCTGTGAAACTATGGGGACATCTGTTAACCTACTGGGACATCTGTGAAACTACTGGGACATCTGTTAAACTACTGGGACATCTGTAAAACTATGGGGACATCTGTGAAACTATTGGGACATCTGTGGAACTATTGGGACATCTGTGAAACTATGGGGACATCTGTTAAACTAATGGGACATCTGTGAAACTATTGGAAGATCTGTGAAACTATGGGGACATCTGGGAAACTAATGGGACATATGTGAAACTATTGGGACATCTGTGAAACTATGGGGACATCTCTTAACCTACTGGGATATCTGTTAAACTACTGGGACATCTGTGAAACGATTGAGACATCTGTGAAACTATGGGGACATCTGTTAACCTACTGGGACATCTGTGAAACTACTGGGACATCTGTTAAACTACTGGGACATATGTGAACCTATTGGGACATCTGTAAAACAACTGGGACATCTGTTAAACTATTGGGACATCTGTTAAACTCCTGGGACATCTGTGAAACTTTTGGGACATGGGTGAAACTATTGGGACATCTGTTAAACTATTGGGACATCTGTGAAACTACTGGTACATCTGTGAAACTATTGGGACATCTGTGAAACTACTGGGACATCTGTTAAACTACTGGGACATCTGTTAAACTATTGAAACATCTGTGAAACTACTGGGACATCTGTAAAACTACTGGGACATATGTGAACCTATTGGGACATCTGTGAAACTATTGGGACATCTGTGAAACTATTGGGACATCTGTGAAACTATGGGGACATCTGTGAAACTAATGGGACATATGTAAAACTATTGGGGCGTCTGTGAAACTACTGGGACATGTATGAAACTACTGGGACATCTGTGAAACTACTGGGACATCTGTTAAACTATTGGGACATCTGTGAAACTATGGGGACATCTGTGAAACTAATGGGACATATGTGAAACTATTGGGACATCTGTGATACTACTAGTACATCTGTGAAACTATTGGGACATCTGTGAAACTACTGGGACATCTGGTAAACTATTGGGACATCTGTGAAACTATTGGGACATCTGTGAAACTACTGGTACATCTGTGAAAATATTGGGACATCTGTGAAACTATGGGGTCATCTGTTAACCTACTGGGATATCTGTAAAACTACTGGGACATCTGTGAAACGATTGGGACATCTCTGAAACGATGGGGACATCTGTTAACCTACTGGGACATCTGTGAAACTACTGGGACATCTGTTAAACTACTGGGACATCTGTGAAACTATGGGGACATATGTGAAACTAATGGGACATATGTGAAACTATTGGGACATCTGTGAAACTACTAGTAAATCTGTGAAACTATTGGGACATCTGTGAAACTACTGGTACATCTGTGAAACTATGGGGATATATGTGAAACTATGGGGACATCTGTGAAACTAATGGAACATCTGTGAAACTACTGGGACATCTGTAAAACGACTGGGTCATATGTGAACCTATTGGGACATCTGTTGAACTACTGGGACATCTGTTAAACTATTGGCACATCTGTGAAACTATGGGGACATCTGTTAACCTACTGGGATATCTGTAAAACTACTGGGACATCTGTGAAACGATTGGGACATCTGTGAAACTATGGGGACATCTGTTAACCTACTGGGACATCTGTGAAACTACTGGGACATCTGTTAAACTACTGGGACATCTGTAAAACTATGGGGACATCTGTGAAACTATTGGGACATCTGTGGAACTATTGGGACATCTGTGAAACTATGGGGACATCTGTTAAACTAATGGGACATCTGTGAAACTATTGGAAGATCTGTGAAACTATGGGGACATCTGGGAAACTAATGGGACATATGTGAAACTATTGGGACATCTGTGAAACTATGGGGACATCTCTTAACCTACTGGGATATCTGTAAAACTACTGGGACATCTGTGAAACGATTGAGACACCTGGGAAACTATGGGGACATCTGTTAACCTACTGGGACATCTGTGAAACTACTGGGACATCTGTTAAACTACTGGGACATATGTGAACCTATTGGGACATCTGTTAAACTATTGGGACATCTGTGAAACTATTGGGACATCTGTAAAACAACTGGGACATCTGTTAAACTATTGGGACATCTGTTAAACTCCTGGGACATCTGTGAAACTACTGGGACATCTGTAAAACTACTGGGACATATGTGAACCTATTGGGACATCTGTGAAACTATTGGGACATCTGTGAAACTATTGGGACATCTGTGAAACTATGGGGACATCTGTGAAACTAATGGGACATATGTAAAACTATTGGGGCGTCTGTGAAACTACTGGGACATCTGTTAAACTATTGGGACATCTGTGAAACTATTGGGACATCTGTGAAACTACTGGGACATATGTGAACCTATTGGGACATCTGTGAAACTATTGGGACATCTGTGAAACTATTGGGACATCTGTGAAACTATGGGGACATCTGTGAAACTAATGGGACATATGTAAAACTATTATGGCGTCTGTGAAACTATTGGGACATCTGTGAAACTACTGGTACATCTGTGAAACTATTGGGACATCTGTGAAACTATGGGGTCATCTGTTAACCTACTGGGATATCTGTAAAACTACTGGGACATCTGTGAAACGATTGGGACATCTGTGAAACTATGGGGACATCTGTTAACCTACTGGGACATCTGTGAAACTACTGGGACATCTGTTAAACTACTGGGACATCTGTTAAACTATTGGGACATCTGTAAAACTACTGGGACATCTGTGAAACGATTGGGACATCTGTGAAACTATGGGGACATCTGTTAACCTACTGGGACATCTGTGAAACTACTGGGACATCTGTTAAACTACTGGGACATCTGTGAAACTATGGGGACATCTGTGAAACAAATGGGACATAGGTGAAACTATTGGGACATCTGTGGAACTATTGGGACATCTGTGAAACTATGGGGACATCTGTGAAACTAATGGGACATCTGTGAAACTATTGGAAGATCTGTGAAACTATGAGGACATCTGGGAAACTAATGGGACATATGTGAAACTATTGGGGCGTCTGTGAAACTACTGGGACATGTGTGAAACTACTGGGCCATCTGTAATACTACTGGGACATATGTGAAACTATTGGGACATCTGTGAAACTATGGGGACATCTCTTAACCTATTGGGATATCTGTAAAACTACTGGGACATCTGTGAAACGATTGAGACATCTGTGAAACTATGGGGACATCTGTTAACCTACTGGGACATCTGTGAAACTACTGGGACATCTGTTAAACTACTGGGACATCTGTTAAACTATTGGGACATCTGTGAAACTACTGGGACATCTGTAAAACTACTGGGACATCTGTAAAACTTCTGGGACATATGTGAACCTATTGGGACATCTGTTAAACTATTGGGACATCTGTGAAACTATTGGGACATCTGTAAAACAACTGGGACATCTGTTAAACTATTGGGACATCTGTTAAACTCCTGGGACATCTGTGAAACTATTGGGACATGGGTGAAACTATTGGGACATCTGTTAAACTATTGGGACATCTGTGAAACTACTGGTACATCTGTGAAACTATTGGGACATATGTTAAACTATTGGGACATCTGTGAAACTACTGGGACATCTGTAAAACTACTGGGACATATGTGAACCTATTGGGACATCTGTGAAACTATTGGGACATCTGTGAAACTATGGGGACATCTGTGAAACTAATGGGACATATGTAAAACTATTGGGGCGTCTGTGAAACTACTGGGACATCTGTGAAACTACTGGGACATCTGTTAAACTACTGGGACATCTGTTAAACTATTGGGACATCTGTGAAACTATGGGGACATCTGTGAAACTAATGGGACATCTGTGAAACTATGGGGACATCTGTGAAACTAATGGGACATATGTGAAACTATTGGGAGATCTATGAAACTATGGGGACATCTGTGAAAGTAATGGGACATCTGTGAAACTATTGGGATATCTGTGAAACTATGGGGACATCTGGGAAACTAATGGGACATATGTGAAACTATTGGGGCGTCTGTGAAACTACTTGGACATGTGTGAAACTACTGGGCCATATGTAATACTACTGGGACATCTGTTGAACTACTGGGACATCTGTTAAACTATTGGCACATCTGTGAAACTATGGGGACATCTGTTAACCTACTGGGATATCTGTAAAACTACTGGGACATCTGTGAAATGATTGGGACATCTGTGAAACTATGGGGACATCTGTTAACCTACTGGGACATCTGTGAAACTACTGGGACATCTGTTAAACTACTGGGACATCTGTAAAACTATGGGGACATCTGTGAAACTATTGGGACATCTGTGGAACTATTGGGACATCTGTGAAACTATGGGGACATCTGTTAAACTAATGGGACATCTGTGAAACTATTGGAAGATCTGTGAAACTATGGGGACATCTGGGAAACTAATGGGACATATGTGAAACTATTGGGACATCTGTGAAACTATGGGGACATCTCTTAACCTACTGGGATATCTGTAAAACTACTGGGACATCTGTGAAACGATTGAGACACCTGGGAAACTATGGGGACATCTGTTAACCTACTGGGACATCTGTGAAACTACTGGGACATCTGTTAAACTACTGGGACATATGTGAACCTATTGGGACATCTGTTAAACTATTGGGACATCTGTAAAACAACTGGGACATCTGTTAAACTATTGGGACATCTGTTAAACTCCTGGGACATCTGTGAAACTACTGGGACATCTGTAAAACTACTGGGACATATGTGAACCTATTGGGACATCTGTGAAACTATTGGGACATCTGTGAAACTATTGGGACATCTGTGAAATTATGGGGACATCTGTGAAACTAATGGGACATATGTAAAACTATTGGGGCGTCTGTGAAACTACTGGGACATCTGTTAAACTATTGGGACATCTGTGAAACTATTGGGACATCTGTGAAACTACTGGGACATATGTGAACCTATTGGGACATCTGTGAAACTATTGGGACATCTGTGAAACTATTGGGACATCTGTGAAACTATGGGGACATCTGTGAAACTAATGGGACATATGTAAAACTATTAGGGAGTCTGTGAAACTATTGGGACATCTGTGAAACTACTGGTACATCTGTGAAACTATTGGGACATCTGTGAAACTATGGGGTCATCTGTTAACCTACTGGGATATCTGTAAAACTACTGGGACATCTGTGAAACGATTGGGACATCTGTGAAACTATGGGGACATCTGTTAACCTACTGGGACATCTGTGAAACTACTGGGACATCTGTTAAACTACTGGGACATCTGTTAAACTATTGGGACATCTGTAAAACTACTGGGACATCTGTGAAACGATTGGGACATCTGTGAAACTATGGGGACATCTGTTAACCTACTGGGACATCTGTGAAACTACTGGGACATCTGTTAAACTACTGGGACATCTGTGAAACTATGGGGACATCTGTGAAACAAATGGGACATAGGTGAAACTATTGGGACATCTGTGGAACTATTGGGACATCTGTGAAACTATGGGGACATCTGTGAAACTAATGGGACATCTGTGAAACTATTGGAAGATCTGTGAAACTATGAGGACATCTGGGAAACTAATGGGACATATGTGAAACTATTGGGGCGTCTGTGAAACTACTGGGACATGTGTGAAACTACTGGGCCATCTGTAATACTACTGGGACATATGTGAAACTATTGGGACATCTGTGAAACTATGGGGACATCTCTTAACCTATTGGGATATCTGTAAAACTACTGGGACATCTGTGAAACGATTGAGACATCTGTGAAACTATGGGGACATCTGTTAACCTACTGGGACATCTGTGAAACTACTGGGACATCTGTTAAACTACTGGGACATCTGTTAAACTATTGGGACATCTGTGAAACTACTGGGACATCTGTAAAACTACTGGGACATCTGTAAAACTTCTGGGACATATGTGAACCTATTGGGACATCTGTTAAACTATTGGGACATCTGTGAAACTATTGGGACATCTGTAAAACAACTGGGACATCTGTTAAACTATTGGGACATCTGTTAAACTCCTGGGACATCTGTGAAACTATTGGGACATGGGTGAAACTATTGGGACATCTGTTAAACTATTGGGACATCTGTGAAACTACTGGTACATCTGTGAAACTATTGGGACATATGTTAAACTATTGGGACATCTGTGAAACTACTGGGACATCTGTAAAACTACTGGGACATATGTGAACCTATTGGGACATCTGTGAAACTATTGGGACATCTGTGAAACTATTGGGACATCTGTGAAACTATGGGGACATCTGTGAAACTAATGGGACATATGTAAAACTATTGGGGCGTCTGTGAAACTACTGGGACATCTGTGAAACTACTGGGACATCTGTTAAACTACTGGGACATCTGTTAAACTATTGGGACATCTGTGAAACTATGGGGACATCTGTGAAACTAATGGGACATCTGTGAAACTATGGGGACATCTGTGAAACTAATGGGACATATGTGAAACTATTGGGAGATCTATGAAACTATGGGGACATCTGTGAAAGTAATGGGACATCTGTGAAACTATTGGGATATCTGTGAAACTATGGGGACATCTGTGAAAGTAATGGGACATATGTGAAACTATTGGGGCGTCTGTGAAACTACTTGGACATGTGTGAAACTACTGGACCATATGTAATACTACTGGGACATCTGTTAAACTATTGGGACATCTGTGAAACTATTGTGACATCTGTGAAACTACTGGTACATCTGTGAAACTATTGGGACATCTGTGAAACTATGGGGTCATCTGTTAACCTACTGGGATATCTGTAAAACTACTGGGACATCTGTGAAACGATTGGGACATCTGTGAAACTATGGGGACATCTGTTAACCTACTGGGACATCTGTGAAAATACTGGGACATCTGTTAAACTACTGGGACATCTGTTAAACTATTGAGACATCTGTGAAACTATGGGGACATCTGTGAAACTAATGGGACATATGTGAAACTATTGGGACATCTGTGAAACTACTAGTACATCTGTGAAACTATTGGGACATCTGTGAAACTATTGGGACATCTGTGAAACTACTGGTACATCTTTGAAACTATGGGGACATCTGTGAAACTAATGGGACATCTGTGAAACTACTGAGACGTGTGTAAAACTACTGGGTCATATGTGAACCTATTGGGACATCTGTTGAACTACTGGGACATCTGTTAAACTATTGGGAGATCTGTGAAACTATGGGGACATCTGTTAACCTACTGGGATATCTGTAAAACTACTGGGACATCTGTGAAACGATTGGGACATCTGTGAAACTATGGGGACATCTGTTAACCTACTGGGACATCTGTTAAACTACTGGGACATCTGTGAAACTATTGGGACATGGGTGAAACTATTGGGACATCTGTTAAACTATTGGGACATCTGTGAAACTACTGGTACATCTGTGAAACTATTGGGACATATGTTAAACTATTGGGACATCTGTGAAACTACTGGGACATCTGTAAAACTACTGGGACATATGTGAACCTATTGGGACATCTGTGAAACTATTGGGACATCTGTGAAACTATTGGGACATCTGTGAAACTATGGGGACATCTCTTAACCTACTGGGATATCTGTTAAACTACTGGGACATCTGTGAAACTATTGGGACATGGGTGAAACTATTGGGACATCTGTTAAACTATTGGGACATCTGTGAAACTACTGGTACATCTGTGAAACTATTGGGACATATGTTAAACTATTGGGACATCTGTGAAACTACTGGGACATCTGTAAAACTACTGGGACATATGTGAACCTATTGGGACATCTGTGAAACTATTGGGACATCTGTGAAACTATTGGGACATCTGTGAAACTATGGGGACATCTGTGAAACTAATGGGACATATGTAAAACTATTGGGGCGTCTGTGAAACTACTGGGACATCTGTGAAACTACTGGGACATCTGTTAAACTACTGGGACATCTGTTAAACTATTGGGACATCTGTGAAACTATGGGGACATCTGTGAAACTAATGGGACATCTGTGAAACTATGGGGACATCTGTGAAACTAATGGGACATATGTGAAACTATTGGGAGATCTATGAAACTATGGGGACATCTGTGAAAGTAATGGGACATCTGTGAAACTATTGGGATATCTGTGAAACTATGGGGACATCTGGGAAACTAATGGGACATATGTGAAACTATTGGGGCGTCTGTGAAACTACTTGGACATGTGTGAAACTACTGGACCATATGTAATACTACTGGGACATCTGTTAAACTATTGGGACATCTGTGAAACTATTGTGACATCTGTGAAACTACTGGTACATCTGTGAAACTATTGGGACATCTGTGAAACTATGGGGTCATCTGTTAACCTACTGGGATATCTGTAAAACTACTGGGACATCTGTGAAACGATTGGGACATCTGTGAAACTATGGGGACATCTGTTAACCTACTGGGACATCTGTGAAAATACTGGGACATCTGTTAAACTACTGGGACATCTGTTAAACTATTGAGACATCTGTGAAACTATGGGGACATCTGTGAAACTAATGGGACATATGTGAAACTATTGGGACATCTGTGAAACTACTAGTACATCTGTGAAACTATTGGGACATCTGTGAAACTATTGGGACATCTGTGAAACTACTGGTACATCTTTGAAACTATGGGGACATCTGTGAAACTAATGGGACATCTGTGAAACTACTGAGACGTGTGTAAAACTACTGGGTCATATGTGAACCTATTGGGACATCTGTTGAACTACTGGGACATCTGTTAAACTATTGGGAGATCTGTGAAACTATGGGGACATCTGTTAACCTACTGGGATATCTGTAAAACTACTGGGACATCTGTGAAACGATTGGGACATCTGTGAAACTATGGGGACATCTGTTAACCTACTGGGACATCTGTGAAACTACTGGGACATCTGTTAAACTACTGGGACATCTGTGAAACTAAGGGGACATCTGTGAAACAAATGGGACATAGGTGAAACTTTTGGGACATCTGTGGAACTATTGGGACATCTGTGAAACTATGGGGACATCTGTTAAACTAATGGGACATCTGTGAAACTATTGGAAGATCTGTGAAACTATGGGGACATCTGGGAAACTAATGGGACATATGTGAAACTATTGGGACATCTGTGAAACTATGGGGACATCTCTTAACCTACTGGGATATCTGTTAAACTACTGGGACATCTGTGAAACGATTGAGACATCTGTGAAACTATGGGGACATCTGTTAACCTACTGGGACATCTGTGAAACTACTGGGACATCTGTTAAACTACTGGGACATATGTGAACCTATTGGGACATCTGTAAAACAACTGGCACATCTGTTAAACTATTGGGACATCTGTTAAACTCCTGGGACATCTGTGAAACTTTTGGGACATGGGTGAAACTATTGGGACATCTGTTAAACTATTGGGACATCTGTGAAACTACTGGTACATCTGTGAAACTATTGGGGCATCTGTGAAACTACTGGGACATCTGTTAAACTACTGGGACATCTGTTAAACTATTGGAACATCTGTGAAACTACTGGGACATCTGTAAAACTACTGGGACATATGTGAACCTATTGGGACATCTGTGAAACTATTGGGACATCTGTGAAACTATTGGGACATCTGTGAAACTATGGGGACATCTGTGAAACTAATGGGACATATGTAAAACTATTGGGGCGTCTGTGAAACTACTGGGACATGTGTGAAACTACTGGGACATCTGTAAAACTACTGGGACATCTGTTAAACTATTGGGACATCTGTGAAACTATGGGGACATCTGTGAAACTAATGGGACATATGTGAAACTATTGGGACATCTGTGATACTACTAGTACATCTGTGAAACTATTGGGACATCTGTGAAACTACTGGGACATCTGGTAAACTATTGGGACATCTGTGAAACTATTGGGACATCTGTGAAACTACTGGTACATCTGTGAAACTATTGGGACATCTGTGAAACTATGGGGTCATCTGTTAACCTACTGGGATATCTGTAAAACTACTGGGACATCTGTGAAACGATTGGGACATCTGTGAAACTATGGGGACATCTGTTAACCTACTGGGACATCTGTGAAACTACTGGGACATCTGTTAAACTACTGGGACATCTGTGAAACTATGGGGACATCTGTGAAACTAATGGGACATATGTGAAACTATTGGGACATCTGTGAAACTACTAGTACATCTGTGAAACTATTGGGACATCTGTGAAACTACTGGTACATCTGTGAAACTATGGGGACATCTGTGAAACTATGGGGACATCTGTGAAACTAATGGAACATCTGTGAAACTACTGGGACATCTGTAAAACTACTGGGTCATATGTGAACCTATTGGGACATCTGTTGAACTACTGGGACATCTGTTAAACTATTGGCACATCTGTGAAACTATGGGGACATCTGTTAACCTACTGGGATATCTGTAAAACTACTGGGACATCTGTGAAACGATTGGGACATCTGTGAAACTATGGGGACATCTGTTAACCTACTGGGACATCTGTGAAACTACTGGGACATCTGTTAAACTACTGGGACATCTGTGAAACTATGGGGACATCTGTGAAACTATTGGGACATCTGTGGAACTATTGGGACATCTGTGAAACTATGGGGACATCTGTTAAACTAATGGGACATCTGTGAAACTATTGGAAGATCTGTGAAACTATGGGGACATCTGGGAAACTAATGGGACATATGTGAAACTATTGGGACATCTGTGAAACTATGGGGACATCTCTTAACCTACTGGGATATCTGTAAAACTACTGGGACATCTGTGAAACGATTGAGACATCTGTGAAACTATGGGGACATCTGTTAACCTACTGGGACATCTGTGAAACTACTGGGACATCTGTTAAACTACTGGGACATATGTGAACCTATTGGGACATCTGTTAAACTATTGGGACATCTGTGAAACTATTGGGACATCTGTAAAACAACTGGGACATCTGTTAAACTATTGGGACATCTGTTAAACTCCTGGGACATCTGTGAAACTTTTGGGACATGGGTGAAACTATTGGGACATCTGTTAAACTATTGGGACATCTGTGAAACAACTGGTACATCTGTGAAACTATTGGGACATCTGTGAAACTACTGGGACATATGTGAAACTATTGGGACATCTGTGAAACTACTAGTACATCTGTGAAACTATTGGGACATCTGTGAAACTATTGGGACATCTGTGAAACTACTGGTACATCTTTGCAACTATGGGGACATCTGTGAAACTAATGGGACATCTGTGAAACTACTGAGACGTGTGTAAAACTACTGGGTCATATGTGAACCTATTGGGACATCTGTTGAACTACTGGGACATCTGTTAAACTATTGGGAGATCTGTGAAACTATGGGGACATCTGTTAACCTACTGGGATATCTGTAAAACTACTGGGACATCTGTGAAACGATTGGGACATCTGTGAAACTATGGGGACATCTGTTAACCTACTGGGACATCTGTGAAACTACTGGGACATCTGTTAAACTACTGGGACATCTGTGAAACTAAGGGGACATCTGTGAAACAAATGGGACATAGGTGAAACTTTTGGGACATCTGTGGAACTATTGGGACATCTGTGAAACTATGGGGACATCTGTTAAACTAATGGGACATCTGTGAAACTATTGGAAGATCTGTGAAACTATGGGGACATCTGGGAAACTAATGGGACATATGTGAAACTATTGGGACATCTGTGAAACTATGGGGACATCTCTTAACCTACTGGGATATCTGTTAAACTACTGGGACATCTGTGAAACGATTGAGACATCTGTGAAACTATGGGGACATCTGTTAACCTACTGGGACATCTGTGAAACTACTGGGACATCTGTTAAACTACTGGGACATATGTGAACCTATTGGGACATCTGTAAAACAACTGGCACATCTGTTAAACTATTGGGACATCTGTTAAACTCCTGGGACATCTGTGAAACTTTTGGGACATGGGTGAAACTATTGGGACATCTGTTAAACTATTGCGACATCTGTGAAACTACTGGTACATCTGTGAAACTATTGGGGCATCTGTGAAACTACTGGGACATCTGTTAAACTACTGGGACATCTGTTAAACTATTGGAACATCTGTGAAACTACTGGGACATCTGTAAAACTACTGGGACATATGTGAACCTATTGGGACATCTGTGAAACTATTGGGACATCTGTGAAACTATTGGGACATCTGTGAAACTATGGGGACATCTGTGAAACTAATGGGACATATGTAAAACTATTGGGGCGTCTGTGAAACTACTGGGACATGTGTGAAACTACTGGGACATCTGTAAAACTACTGGGACATCTGTTAAACTATTGGGACATCTGTGAAACTATGGGGACATCTGTGAAACTAATGGGACATATGTGAAACTATTGGGACATCTGTGATACTACTAGTACATCTGTGAAACTATTGGGACATCTGTGAAACTACTGGGACATCTGGTAAACTATTGGGACATCTGTGAAACTATTGGGACATCTGTGAAACTACTGGTACATCTGTGAAACTATTGGGACATCTGTGAAACTATGGGGTCATCTGTTAACCTACTGGGATATCTGTAAAACTACTGGGACATCTGTGAAACGATTGGGACATCTGTGAAACTATGGGGACATCTGTTAACCTACTGGGACATCTGTGAAACTACTGGGACATCTGTTAAACTACTGGGACATCTGTGAAACTATGGGGACATCTGTGAAACTAATGGGACATCTGTGAAACTACTAGTACATCTGTGAAACTATTGGGACATCTGTGAAACTACTGGTACATCTGTGAAACTATGGGGACATCTGTGAAACTATGGGGACATCTGTGAAACTAATGGAACATCTGTGAAACTACTGGGACATCTGTAAAACTACTGGGTCATATGTGAACCTATTGGGACATCTGTTGAACTACTGGGACATCTGTTAAACTATTGGCACATCTGTGAAACTATGGGGACATCTGTTAACCTACTGGGATATCTGTAAAACTACTGGGACATCTGTGAAACGATTGGGACATCTGTGAAACTATGGGGACATCTGTTAACCTACTGGGACATCTGTGAAACTACTGGGACATCTGTTAAACTACTGGGACATCTGTGAAACTATGGGGACATCTGTGAAACTATTGGGACATCTGTGGAACTATTGGGACATCTGTGAAACTATGGGGACATCTGTTAAACTAATGGGACATCTGTGAAACTATTGGAAGATCTGTGAAACTATGGGGACATCTGGGAAACTAATGGGACATATGTGAAACTATTGGGACATCTGTGAAACTATGGGGACATCTCTTAACCTACTGGGATATCTGTAAAACTACTGGGACATCTGTGAAACGATTGAGACATCTGTGAAACTATGGGGACATCTGTTAACCTACTGGGACATCTGTGAAACTACTGGGACATCTGTTAAACTACTGGGACATATGTGAACCTATTGGGACATCTGTTAAACTATTGGGACATCTGTGAAACTATTGGGACATCTGTAAAACAACTGGGACATCTGTTAAACTATTGGGACATCTGTTAAACTCCTGGGACATCTGTGAAACTTTTGGGACATGGGTGAAACTATTGGGACATCTGTTAAACTATTGGGACATCTGTGAAACAACTGGTACATCTGTGAAACTACTGGGACATCTGTTAAACTACTGGGACGTCTGTTAAACTATTGGGACATCTGTGAAACTACTGGGACATCTGTAAAACTACTGGGACATATGTGAACCTATTGGGACATCTGTGAAACTATTGGGACATCTGTGAAACTATTGGGACATCTGTGAAACTATGGGGACATCTGTGAAACTAATGGGACATATGTAAAACTATTGGGGCGTCTGTGAAACTACTGGGACATCTGTTAAACTATTGGGACATCTGTGAAACTATTGGGACATCTGTGAAACTACTGGGACATATGTGAACCTATTGGGACATCTGTGAAACTATTGGGACATCTGTGAAACTATTGGGACATCTGTGAAACTATGGGGACTTCTGTGAAACTAATGGGACATATGTAAAACTATTAGGGCGTCTGTGAAACTATTGGGACATCTGTGAAACTACTGGTACATCTGTGAAACTATTGGGACATCTGTGAAACTATGGGGTCATCTGTTAACCTACTGGGATATCTGTAAAACTACTGGGACATCTGTGAAACGATTGGGACATCTGTGAAACTATGGGGACATCTGTGAAACTATTGGGACATCTGTGGAACTATTGGGACATCTGTGAAACTATGGGGACATCTGTTAAACTAATGGAACATCTGTGAAACTATTGGAAGATCTGTGAAACTATGGGGACATCTGGGAAACTAATGGGACATATGTGAAACTATTGGGACATCTGTGAAACTATGGGGACATCTCTTAACCTACTGGGATATCTGTAAAACTACTGGGACATCTGTGAAACGATTGAGACATCTGTGAAACTATGGGGACATCTGTTAACCTACTGGGACATCTGTGAAACTACTGGGACATCTGTTAAACTACTGGGACATATGTGAACCTATTGGGACATCTGTTAAACTATTGGGACATCTGTGAAACTATTGGGACATCTGTAAAACAACTGGGACATCTGTTAAACTATTGGGACATCTGTTAAACTCCTGGGACATCTGTGAAACTTTTGGGACATGGGTGAAACTATTGGGACATCTGTTAAACTATTGGGACATCTGTGAAACAACTGGTACATCTGTGAAACTATTGGGACATCTGTGAAACTACTGGGACATCTGTTAAACTACTGGGACGTCTGTTAAACTATTGGGACATCTGTGAAACTACTGGGACATCTGTAAAACTACTGGGACATATGTGAACCTATTGGGACATCTGTGAAACTATTGGGACATCTGTGAAACTATTGGGACATCTGTGAAACTATGGGGACATCTGTGAAACTAATGGGACATATGTAAAACTATTGGGGCGTCTGTGAAACTACTGGGACATCTGTTAAACTATTGGGACATCTGTGAAACTATTGGGACATCTGTGAAACTACTGGGACATATGTGAACCTATTGGGACATCTGTGAAACTATTGGGACATCTGTGAAACTATTGGGACATCTGTTAAACTATTGGGACATCTGTGAAACTATTGGGACATCTGTAAAACAACTGGGACATCTGTTAAACTATTGGGACATCTGTTAAACTCCTGGGACATCTGTGAAACTTTTGGGACATGGGTGAAACTATTGGGACATCTGTTAAACTATTGGGACATCTGTGAAACAACTGGTACATCTGTGAAACTATTGGGACATCTGTGAAACTACTGGGACATCTGTTAAACTACTGGGACGTCTGTTAAACTATTGGGACATCTGTGAAACTACTGGGACATCTGTAAAACTACTGGGACATATGTGAACCTATTGGGACATCTGTGAAACTATTGGGACATCTGTGAAACTATTGGGACATCTGTGAAACTATGGGGACATCTGTGAAACTAATGGGACATATGTAAAACTATTGGGGCGTCTGTGAAACTACTGGGACATCTCTTAAACTATTGGGACATCTGTGAAACTATTGGGACATCTGTGAAACTACTGGGACATATGTGAACCTATTGGGACATCTGTGAAACTATTGGGACATCTGTGAAACTATGGGGACTTCTGTGAAACTAATGGGACATATGTAAAACTATTAGGGCGTCTGTGAAACTATTGGGACATCTGTGAAACTACTGGTACATCTGTGAAACTATTGGGACATCTGTGAAACTATGGGGTCATCTGTTAACCTACTGGGATATCTGTAAAACTACTGGGAGATCTGTGAAACGATTGGGACATCTGTGAAACTATGGGGACATCTGTGAAACTATTGGGACATCTGTGGAACTATTGGGACATCTGTGAAACTTTGGGGACATCTGTTAAACTAATGGGACATCTGTGAAACTATTGGAAGATATGTGAAACTATGGGGACATCTGGGAAACTAATGGGACATATGTGAAACTATTTGGACATCTGTGAAACTATCGGGACATCTCTTAACCTACTGGGATATCTGTAAAACTACTGGGACATCTGTGAAACGATTGAGACATCTGTGAAACTATGGGGACATCTGTTAACCTACTGGGACATCTGTGAAACTACTGGGACATCTGTTAAACTACTGGGACATATGTGAACCTATTGGGACATCTGTTAAACTATTGGGACATCTGTGAAACTATTGGGACATCTGTAAAACAACTGGGACATCTGTTAAACTATTGGGACATCTGTTAAACTCCTGGGACATCTGTGAAACTTTTGGGACATGGGTGAAACTATTGGGACATCTGTTAAACTATTGGGACATCTGGGAAACAACTGGTACATCTGTGAAACTATTGGGACATCTGTGAAACTACTGGGACATCTGTTAAACTACTGGGACGTCTGTTAAACTATTGGGACATCTGTGAAACTACTGGGACATCTGTAAAACTACTGGGACATATGTGAACCTATTGGGACATCTGTGAAACTATTGGGGCATCTGTGAAACTATTGGGACATCTGTGAAACTATGGGGACATCTGTGAAACTAATGGGACATATGTAAAACTATTGGGGCGTCTGTGAAACTACTGGGACATCTGTTAAACTATTGGGACATCTGTGAAACTATTGGGACATCTGTGAAACTACTGGGACATATGTGAACCTATTGGGACATCTGTGAAACTATTGGGACATCTGTGAAACTATTGGGACATCTGTGAAACTATGGGGACTTCTGTGAAACTAATGGGACATATGTAAAACTATTAGGGCGTCTGTGAAACTATTGGGACATCTGTGAAACTACTGGTACATCTGTGAAACTATTGGGACATCTGTGAAACTATGGGGTCATCTGTTAACCTACTGGGATATCTGTAAAACTACTGGGACATCTGTGAAACGATTGGGACATCTGTGAAACTATGGGGACATCTGTTAACCTACTGGGACATCTGTGAAACTACTGGGACATCTGTTAAACTACTGGGACATCTGTTAAACTATTGGGACATCTGTGAAACTATGGGGACATCTGTGAAACTAATGGGACATATGTGAAACTATTGGGACATCTGTGAAACTACTAGTACATCTGTGAAACTATTGGGACATCTGTAATACTATTGGGAAATCTGTGAAACTACTGGTACATCTGTGAAACTATGGGGACATCTGTGAAACTATGGGGACATCTGTGAAACTAATGGGACATCTGTGAAACTACTGGGACATCTGTAAAACTACTGGGTCATATGTGAACCTATTGGGACATCTGTTGAACTACTGGGACATCTGTTAAACTATTGGGACATCTGTGAAACTATGGGGACATCTGTTAACCTACTGGGATATCTGTAAAACTACTGGGACATCTGTGAAACGATTGGGACATCTGTGAAACTATGGGGACATCTGTTAACCTACTGGGACATCTGTGAAACTACTGGGACATCTGTTAAACTACTGAGACATCTGTGAAACTATGGGGACATCTGTGAAACTATTGGGACATCTGTGGAACTATTGGGACATCTGTGAAACTATGGGGACATCTGTTAAACTAATGGGACATCTGTGAAACTATTGGGACATCTGTTAAACTCCTGGGACATCTGTGAAACTATTGGGACATCTGTGGAACTATTGGGACATCTGTGAAACTATGGGGACATCTGTTAAACTAATGGGACATCTGTGAAACTATTGGGACATCTGTTAAACTCCTGGGACATCTGTGAAACTATTGGGACATGGGTGAAACTATTGGGACATCTGTGAAACTATTGGGACATCTGTGAAACTACTGGTACATCTGTGAAACTATTGGGACATCTGTGAAACTACTGGGACATCTGTTAAACTATTGGGACATCTGTTAAACTATTGGGACATCTGTGAAACTACTGGGACATCTGTAAAACTACTGGGACATATGTGAACCTATTGGGACATCTGTGAAACTATTGGGACATCTGTGAAACTATTGGGACATCTGTGAAACTATGGGGACATCTGTGAAACTAATGGGACATATGTAAAACTATTGGGGCGTCTGTGAAACTATTGGGACATCTGTGAAACTACTGATACATCTGTGAAACTAATGGGACATCTGTGAAACTATGGGGTCATCTGTTAACCTACTGGGATATCTGTAAAACTACTGGGACATCTGTGAAACGATTGGGACATCTGTGAAACTATGGGGACATCTGTTAACCTACTGGGACATCTGTGAAACTACTGGGACATCTGTTAAACTACTGGGACATCTGTTAAACTATTGGGACATCTGTGAAACTATGGGGACATCTGTGAAACTAATGGGACATATGTGAAACTATTGGGACATCTGTGAAACTACTAGTACATCTGTGGAACTATTGGGACATCTGTAAAACTATTGGGACATCTGTGAAACTACTGGTACATCTGTGAAACTATGGGGACATCTGTGAAACTATGGGGACATCTGTAAAACTACTGGGTCATATGTGAACCTATTGGGACATCTTTTGAACTACTGGGACATCTTTCTTAAACTATTGGGACATCTGTAAAACTATGGGGACATCTGTTAACCTACTGGGATATCTGTAAAACTACTGGGACATCTGTGAAACGATTGGGACATCTGTGAAACTATGGGGACATCTGTTAACCTACTGGGACATCTGTGAAACTACTGGGACATCTGTTAAACTACTGGGATATCTGTGAAACTATGGGGACATCTGTGAAACTATTGGGACATCTGTGAAACTACTGGTACATCTGTGAAACTATTGGGACATCTGTGAAACTACTGGGACATCTGTTAAACTACTGGGACATCTGTTAAACTATTGGGACATCTGTGAAACTACTGGGACATCTGTAAAACTACTGGGACATATGTGAACCTATTGGGACATCTGTGAAACTATTGGGACATCTGTGAAACTATTGGGACATCTGTGAAACTATGGGGACATCTGTGAAACTAATGGGACATATGTAAAACTATTGGGGCGTCTGTGAAACTACTGGGACATGTGTGAAACTACTGGGACATCTGTAAAACTACTGGGACATCTGTTAAACTATTGGGACATCTGTGAAACTATGGGGACATCTGTGAAACTATTGGGACATCTGTGAAACTACTAGTATATCTGTGAAACTATTGGGACATCTGTGAAACTACTGGGACATCTGGTAACTATTGGGACATCTGTGAAACTATTGGGACATCTGTGAAACTACTGGTACATCTGTGAAACTATTGGGACATCTGTGAAACTATGGGGTCATCTGTTAACCTACTGGGATATCTGTAAAACTACTGGGACATCTGTGAACCGATTGGGACATCTGTGAAACTATGGGGACATCTGTTAACCTACTGGGACATCTGTGAAACTACTGGGACATCTGTTAAACTACTGGGACATCTGTTAAACTATTGGGACATCTGTGAAACTATGGGGACATCTGTGAAACTAATGGGACATATGTGAAACTATTGGGACATCTGTGAAACTACTAGTACATCTGTGAAACTATTGGGACATCTGTAAAACTATTGGGACATCTGTGAAACTACTGGTACATCTGTGAAACTATGGGGACATCTGTGAAACTATAGGGACATCTGTGAAACTAATGGGACATCTGTGAAACTACTGGGACATCTGTAAAACTACTGGGTGATATGTGAACCTATTGGGACATCTGTTGAACTACTGGGACATCTGTGAAACGATTGGGACATCTGTGAAACTATGGGGACATCTGTTAACCTACTGGGACATCTGTGAAACTACTGGGACATCTGTTAAACTACTGGGACATCTGTTAAACTATTGGGACATCTGTGAAACTATGGGGACATCTGTGAAACTAATGGGACATATGTGAAACTATTGGGACATCTGTGAAACTACTAGTACATCTGTGGAACTATTGGGACATCTGTAAAACTATTGGGACATCTGTGAAACTACTGGTACATCTGTGAAACTATGGGGACATCTGTGAAACTATGGGGACATCTGTGAAACTAATAGGACATCTGTGAAACTACTGGGACATCTGTAAAACTACTGGGTCATATGTGAACCTATTGGGACATCTTTTGAACTACTGGGACATCTGTTAAACTATTGGGACATCTGTAAAACTATGGGGACATCTGTTAACCTACTGGGATATCTGTAAAACTACTGGGACATCTGTGAAACGATTGGGACATCTGTGAAACTATGGGGACATCTGTTAACCTACTGGGACATCTGTGAAACTACTGGGACATCTGTTAAACTACTGGGATATCTGTGAAACTATGGGGACATCTGTGAAACTATTGGGACATCTGTGAAACTACTGGTACATCTGTGAAACTATTGGGACATCTGTGAAACTACTGGGACATCTGTTAAACTACTGGGACATCTGTTAAACTATTGGGACATCTGTGAAACTACTGGGACATCTGTAAAACTACTGGGACATATGTGAACCTATTGGGACATCTGTGAAACTATTGGGACATCTGTGAAACTATTGGGACATCTGTGAAACTATGGGGACATCTGTGAAACTAATGGGACATATGTAAAACTATTGGGGCGTCTGTGAAACTACTGGGACATGTGTGAAACTACTGGGACATCTGTAAAACTACTGGGACATCTGTTAAACTATTGGGACATCTGTGAAACTATGGGGACATCTGTGAAACTATTGGGACATCTGTGAAACTACGAGTACATCTGTGAAACTATTGGGACATCTGTGAAACTACTGGGACATCTGTTAAACTACTGGGACATCTGTTAAACTATTGGGACATCTGTGAAACTATGGGGACATCTGTGAAACTAATGGGACATATGTGAAACTATTGGGACATCTGTGAAACTACTAGTACATCTGTGAAACTATTGGGACATCTGTAAAACTATTGGGACATCTGTGAAACTACTGGTACATCTGTGAAACTATGGGGACATCTGTGAAACTATAGGGACATCTGTGAAACTAATGGGACATCTGTGAAACTACTGGGACATCTGTAAAACTACTGGGTGATATGTGAACCTATTGGGACATCTGTTGAACTACTGGGACATCTGTGAAACGATTGGGACATCTGTGAAACTATGGGGACATCTGTTAACCTACTGGGACATCTGTGAAACTACTGGGACATCTGTTAAACTACTGGGACATCTGTTAAACTATTGGGACATCTGTGAAACTATGGGGACATCTGTGAAACTAATGGGACATATGTGAAACTATTGGGACATCTGTGAAACTACTAGTACATCTGTGGAACTATTGGGACATCTGTAAAACTATTGGGACATCTGTGAAACTACTGGTACATCTGTGAAACTATGGGGACATCTGTGAAACTATGGGGACATCTGTGAAACTAATAGGACATCTGTGAAACTACTGGGACATCTGTAAAACTACTGGGTCATATGTGAACCTATTGGGACATCTTTTGAACTACTGGGACATCTGTTAAACTATTGGGACATCTGTAAAACTATGGGGACATCTGTTAACCTACTGGGATATCTGTAAAACTACTGGGACATCTGTGAAACGATTGGGACATCTGTGAAACTATGGGGACATCTGTTAACCTACTGGGACATCTGTGAAACTACTGGGACATCTGTTAAACTACTGGGATATCTGTGAAACTATGGGGACATCTGTGAAACTATTGGGACATCTGTGAAACTACTGGTACATCTGTGAAACTATTGGGACATCTGTGAAACTACTGGGACATCTGTTAAACTACTGGGACATCTGTTAAACTATTGGGACATCTGTGAAACTACTGGGACATCTGTAAAACTACTGGGACATATGTGAACCTATTGGGACATCTGTGAAACTATTGGGACATCTGTGAAACTATTGGGACATCTGTGAAACTATGGGGACATCTGTGAAACTAATGGGACATATGTAAAACTATTGGGGCGTCTGTGAAACTACTGGGACATGTGTGAAACTACTGGGACATCTGTAAAACTACTGGGACATCTGTTAAACTATTGGGACATCTGTGAAACTATGGGGACATCTGTGAAACTATTGGGACATCTGTGAAACTACGAGTACATCTGTGAAACTATTGGGACATCTGTGAAACTACTGGGACATCTGGTAACTATTGGGACATCTGTGAAACTATTGGGACATCTGTGAAACTACTGGTACATCTGTGAAACTATTGGGACATCTGTGAAACTATGGGGTCATCTGTTAACCTACTGGGATATCTGTAAAACTACTGGGACATCTGTGAACCGATTGGGACATCTGTGAAACTATGGGGACATCTGTTAACCTACTGGGACATCTGTGAAACTACTGGGACATCTGTTAAACTACTGGGACATCTGTTAAACTATTGGGACATCTGTGAAACTATGGGGACATCTGTGAAACTAATGGGACATATGTGAAACTATTGGGACATCTGTGAAACTACTAGTACATCTGTGAAACTATTGGGACATCTGTAAAACTATTGGGACATCTGTGAAACTACTGGTACATCTGTGAAACTATGGGGACATCTGTGAAACTATAGGGACATCTGTGAAACTAATGGGACATCTGTGAAACTACTGGGACATCTGTAAAACTACTGGGTGATATGTGAACCTATTGGGACATCTGTTGAACTACTGGGACATCTGTTAAACTATTGGGACATCTGTGAAACTATGGGGACATCTGTTAACCTACTGGGATATCTGTAAAACTACTGGGACATCTGTGAAACGATTGGGACATCTGTGAAACTATGGGGACATCTGTTAACCTACTGGGACATCTGTGAAACTACTGGGACATCTGTTAAACTACTGGGACATCTGTGAAACTATGGGGACATCTGTGAAACTATTGGGCCATCTGTGGAACTATTGGGACATCTGTGAAACTATGGGGACATCTGTTAAACTAATGGGACATCTGTGAAACTATTGGAAGATCTTTGAAACTATGGGGACATCTGGGAAACTAATGGGACATATGTGAAACTATTGGGACATCTGTGAAACTATGGGGACATCTCTTAACCTACTGGGATATCTGTAAAACTACTGGGACATCTGTGAAACGATTGAGACATCTGTGAAACTATGGGGACATCTGTTAACCTACTGGAACATCTGTGAAACTACTGGGACATCTGTTAAACTATTGGGACATCTGTGAAACTACTGGGACATCTGTAAAACTACTGGGACATATGTGAACCTATTGGGACATCTGTTAAACTATTGGGACATCTGTGAAACTATTGGGACATCTGTAAAACAACTGGGACATCTGTAAAACAACTGGGACATCTGTTAAACTATTGGGACATCTGTTAAACTCTTGGGACATCTGTGAAACTATTGGGACATGGGTGAAACTATTGGGACATCTGTTAAACTATTGGGACATCTGTGAAACTACTGGGACATCTGTTAAACTATTGGGACATCTGTGAAACTATTGGGACATCTGTGAAACTACTGGGACATATGTGAACCTATTGGGACATCTGTGAAACTATTGGGACATCTGTGAAACTATTGGGACATCTGTGAAACTATGGGGACATCTGTGAAACTAATGGGACATATGTAAAACTATTAGGGCGTCTGTGAAACTATTGGGACATCTGTGAAACTACTGGTACATCTGTGAAACTATTGGGACATCTGTGAAACTATGGGGTCATCTGTTAACCTACTGGGATATCTGTAAAACTACTGGGACATCTGTGAAACGATTGGGACATCTGTGAAACTATGGGGACATCTGTTAACCTACTGGGACATCTGTGAAACTACTGGGACATCTGTTAAACTACTGGGACATCTGTTAAACTATTGGGACATCTGTGAAAATATGGGGACATCTGTGAAACTAATGGGACATATGTGAAACTATTGGGACATCTGTGAAACTACTAGTACATCTGTGAAACTATTGGGACATCTGTAAAACTATTGGGACATCTGTGAAACTACTAGTACATCTGTGAAACTAATGGGACATCTGTAAAACTATTGGGACATCTGTGAAACTACTGGTACATCTGTGAAACTATGGGGACATCTGTGAAACTATGGGGACATCTGTGAAACTAATGGGACATATGTAAAACTATTGGGGCGTCTGTGAAACTACTGGGACATATGTGAAACTACTGGGACATCTGTAAAACTACTGGGACATCTGTTAAACTATTGGGACATCTGTGAAACTATGGGGACATCTGTGAAACTATTGGGACATCTGTGAAACTACTAGTACATCTGTGAAACTATTGGGACATCTGTGAAACTACTGGGACATCTGGTAACTATTGGGACATCTGTGAAACTATTGGGACATCTGTGAAACTACTGGTACATCTGTGAAACTATTGGGACATCTGTGAAACTATGGGGTCATCTGTTAACCTACTGGGATATCTGTAAAACTACTGGGACATCTGTGAACCGATTGGGACATCTGTGAAACTATGGGGACATCTGTTAACCTACTGGGACATCTGTGAAACTACTGGGACATCTGTTAAACTACTGGGACATCTGTTAAACTATTGGGACATCTGTGAAACTATGGGGACATCTGTGAAACTAATGGGACATATGTGAAACTTTTGGGACATCTGTGAAACTACTAGTACATCTGTGAAACTATTGGGACATCTGTAAAACTATTGGGACATCTGTGAAACTACTGGTACATCTGTGAAACTATGGGGACATCTGTGAAACTATGGGGACATCTGTGAAACTATGGGGACATCTGTGAAACTAATGGGACATCTGTGAAACTACTGGGACATCTGTAAAACTACTGGGTCATATGTGAACCTATTGGGACATCTGTTGAACTACTGGGACATCTGTTAAACTATTGGTACATCTGTGAAACTATGGGGACATCTGTTAACCTACTGGGATATCTTTAAAACTACTGGGACATCTGTGAAACGATTGGGACATCTGTGAAACTATGGGGACATCTGTTAACCTACTGGGACATCTGTGAAACTACTGGGACATCTGTAAAACTACTGGGACATCTGTTAAACTATTGGGACATCTGTGAAACTATGGGGACATCTGTGAAACTATTGGGACATCTGTGAAACTACTAGTACATCTGTGAAACTATTGGGACATCTGTGAAACTACTGGGACATCTGGTAACTATTGGGACATCTGTGAAACTATTGGGACATCTGTGAAACTACTGGTACATCTGTGAAACTATTGGGACATCTGTGAAACTATGGGGTCATCTGTTAACCTACTGGGATATCTGTAAAACTACTGGGACATCTGTGAACCGATTGGGACATCTGTGAAACTATGGGGACATCTGTTAACCTACTGGGACATCTGTGAAACTACTGGGACATCTGTTAAACTACTGGGACATCTGTTAAACTATTGGGACATCTGTGAAACTATGGGGACATCTGTGAAACTAATGGGACATATGTGAAACTTTTGGGACATCTGTGAAACTACTAGTACATCTGTGAAACTATTGGGACATCTGTAAAACTATTGGGACATCTGTGAAACTACTGGTACATCTGTGAAACTATGGGGACATCTGTGAAACTATGGGAACATCTGTGAAACTATGGGGACATCTGTGAAACTAATGGGACATCTGTGAAACTACTGGGACATCTGTAAAACTACTGGGTCATATGTGAACCTATTGGGACATCTGTTGAACTACTGGGACATCTGTTAAACTATTGGTACATCTGTGAAACTATGGGGACATCTGTTAACCTACTGGGATATCTTTAAAACTACTGGGACATCTGTGAAACGATTGGGACATCTGTGAAACTATGGGGACATCTGTTAACCTACTGGGACATCTGTGAAACTACTGGGACATCTGTTAAACTACTGGGACATCTGTGAAACTATGGGGACATCTGTGAAACTATTGGGACATCTGTGGAACTATTGGGACATCTGTGAAACTATGGGGACATCTGTTAAACTAATGGGACATCTGTGAAACTATTGGAAGATCTTTGAAACTATGGGGACATCTGGGAAACTAATGGGACATATGTGAAACTATTGGGACATCTGTGAAACTATGGGGACATCTCTTAACCTACTGGGATATCTGTAAAACTACTGGGACATCTGTGAAACGATTGAGACATCTGTGAAACTATGGGGACATCTGTTAACCTACTGGAACATCTGTGAAACTACTGGGACATCTGTTAAACTATTGGGACATCTGTGAAACTACTGGGACATCTGTAAAACTACTGGGACATATGTGAACCTATTGGGACATCTGTTAAACTATTGGGACATCTGTGAAACTATTGGGACATCTGTAAAACAACTGGGACATCTGTAAAACAACTGGGACATCTGTTAAACTATTGGGACATCTGTTAAACTCTTGGGACATCTGTGAAACTATTGGGACATGGGTGAAACTATTGGGACATCTGTTAAACTATTGGGACATCTGTGAAACTACTGGTACATCTGTGAAACTATTGGGACATCTGTGAAACTACTGGGACATCTGTTAAACTACTGGGACATCTGTTAAACTATTGGGACATCTGTGAAACTATTGGGACATCTGTGAAACTACTGGGACATATGTGAACCTATTGGGACATCTGTGAAACTATTGGGACATCTGTGAAACTATTGGGACATCTGTGAAACTATGGGGACATCTGTGAAACTAATGGGACATATGTAAAACTATTAGGGCGTCTGTGAAACTATTGGGACATCTGTGAAACTACTGGTACATCTGTGAAACTATTGGGACATCTGTGAAACTATGGGGTCATCTGTTAACCTACTGGGATATCTGTAAAACTACTGGGACATCTGTGAAACGATTGGGACATCTGTGAAACTATGGGGACATCTGTTAACCTACTGGGACATCTGTGAAACTACTGGGACATCTGTGAAACTACTGGGACATCTGTTAAACTACTGGGACATCTGTTAAACTATTGGGACATCTGTGAAACTATGGGGACATCTGTGAAACTAATGGGACATATGTGAAACTATTGGGACATCTGTGAAACTACTAGTACATCTGTGAAACTATTGGGACATCTGTAAAACTATTGGGAAATCTGTGAAACTACTAGTACATCTGTGAAACTATTGGGACATCTGTAAAACTATTGGGACATCTGTGAAACTACTGGTACATCTGTGAAACTATGGGGACATCTGTGAAACTATGGGGACATCTGTGAAACTAATGGGACATCTGTGAAACTACTGGGACATCTGTAAAACTACTGGGTCATATGTGAACCTATTGGGACATCTGTTGAACTACTGGGACATCTGTTAAACTATTGGGACATCTGTGAAACTATGGGGACATCTGTTAACCTACTGGGATATCTGTAAAACTACTGGGACATCTGTGAAACGATTGGGACATCTGTGAAACTATGGGGACATCTGTTAACCTACTGGGACATCTGTGAAACTACTGGGACATCTGTTAAACTACTGGGACATCTGTGAAACTATGGGGACATCTGTGAAACTATTGGGCCATCTGTGGAACTATTGGGACATCTGTGAAACTATGGGGACATCTGTTAAACTAATGGGACATCTGTGAAACTATTGGAAGATCTTTGAAACTATGGGGACATCTGGGAAACTAATGGGACATATGTGAAACTATTGGGACATCTGTGAAACTATGGGGACATCTCTTAACCTACTGGGATATCTGTAAAACTACTGGGACATCTGTGAAACGATTGAGACATCTGTGAAACTATGGGGACATCTGTTAACCTACTGGAACATCTGTGAAACTACTGGGACATCTGTTAAACTACTGGGACATCTGTTAAACTATTGGGACATCTGTGAAACTACTGGGACATCTGTAAAACTACTGGGACATATGTGAACCTATTGGGACATCTGTTAAACTATTGGGACATCTGTGAAACTATTGGGACATCTGTAAAACAACTGGGACATCTGTAAAACAACTGGGACATCTGTTAAACTATTGGGACATCTGTTAAACTCTTGGGACATCTGTGAAACTATTGGGACATGGGTGAAACTATTGGGACATCTGTTAAACTATTGGGACATCTGTGAAACTACTGGGACATCTGTTAAACTATTGGGACATCTGTGAAACTATTGGGACATCTGTGAAACTACTGGGACATATGTGAACCTATTGGGACATCTGTGAAACTATTGGGACATCTGTGAAACTATTGGGACATCTGTGAAACTATGGGGACATCTGTGAAACTAATGGGACATATGTAAAACTATTAGGGCGTCTGTGAAACTATTGGGACATCTGTGAAACTACTGGTACATCTGTGAAACTATTGGGACATCTGTGAAACTATGGGGTCATCTGTTAACCTACTGGGATATCTGTAAAACTACTGGGACATCTGTGAAACGATTGGGACATCTGTGAAACTATGGGGACATCTGTTAACCTACTGGGACATCTGTGAAACTACTGGGACATCTGTTAAACTACTGGGACATCTGTTAAACTATTGGGACATCTGTGAAACTATGGGGACATCTGTGAAACTAATGGGACATATGTGAAACTATTGGGACATCTGTGAAACTACTAGTACATCTGTGAAACTATTGGGACATCTGTAAAACTATTGGGACATCTGTGAAACTACTAGTACATCTGTGAAACTAATGGGACATCTGTAAAACTATTGGGACATCTGTGAAACTACTGGTACATCTGTGAAACTATGGGGACATCTGTGAAACTATGGGGACATCTGTGAAACTAATGGGACATATGTAAAACTATTGGGGCGTCTGTGAAACTACTGGGACATATGTGAAACTACTGGGACATCTGTAAAACTACTGGGACATCTGTTAAACTATTGGGACATCTGTGAAACTATGGGGACATCTGTGAAACTATTGGGACATCTGTGAAACTACTAGTACATCTGTGAAACTATTGGGACATCTGTGAAACTACTGGGACATCTGGTAACTATTGGGACATCTGTGAAACTATTGGGACATCTGTGAAACTACTGGTACATCTGTGAAACTATTGGGACATCTGTGAAACTATGGGGTCATCTGTTTACCTACTGGGATATCTGTAAAACTACTGGGACATCTGTGAACCGATTGGGACATCTGTGAAACTATGGGGACATCTGTTAACCTACTGGGACATCTGTGAAACTACTGGGACATCTGTTAAACTACTGGGACATCTGTTAAACTATTGGGACATCTGTGAAACTATGGGGACATCTGTGAAACTAATGGGACATATGTGAAACTTTTGGGACATCTGTGAAACTACTAGTACATCTGTGAAACTATTGGGACATCTGTAAAACTATTGGGACATCTGTGAAACTACTGGTACATCTGTGAAACTATGGGGACATCTGTGAAAGTATGGGGACATCTGTGAAACTATGGGGACATCTGTGAAACTAATGGGACATCTGTGAAACTACTGGGACATCTGTAAAACTACTGGGTCATATGTGAACCTATTGGGACATCTGTTGAACTACTGGGACATCTGTTAAACTATTGGTACATCTGTGAAACTATGGGGACATCTGTTAACCTACTGGGATATCTTTAAAACTACTGGGACATCTGTGAAACGATTGGGACATCTGTGAAACTATGGGGACATCTGTTAACCTACTGGGACATCTGTGAAACTACTGGGACATCTGTTAAACTACTGGGACATCTGTGAAACTATGGGGACATCTGTGAAACTATTGGGACATCTGTGGAACTATTGGGACATCTGTGAAACTATGGGGACATCTGTTAAACTAATGGGACATCTGTGAAACTATTGGAAGATCTTTGAAACTATGGGGACATCTGGGAAACTAATGGGACATATGTGAAACTATTGGGACATCTGTGAAACTATGGGGACATCTCTTAACCTACTGGGATATCTGTAAAACTACTGGGACATCTGTGAAACGATTGAGACATCTGTGAAACTATGGGGACATCTGTTAACCTACTGGAACATCTGTGAAACTACTGGGACATCTGTTAAACTATTGGGACATCTGTGAAACTACTGGGACATCTGTAAAACTACTGGGACATATGTGAACCTATTGGGACATCTGTTAAACTATTGGGACATCTGTGAAACTATTGGGACATCTGTAAAACAACTGGGACATCTGTAAAACAACTGGGACATCTGTTAAACTATTGGGACATCTGTTAAACTCTTGGGACATCTGTGAAACTATTGGGACATGGGTGAAACTATTGGGACATCTGTTAAACTATTGGGACATCTGTGAAACTACTGGTACATCTGTGAAACTATTGGGACATCTGTGAAACTACTGGGACATCTGTTAAACTACTGGGACATCTGTTAAACTATTGGGACATCTGTGAAACTATTGGGACATCTGTGAAACTACTGGGACATATGTGAACCTATTGGGACATCTGTGAAACTATTGGGACATCTGTGAAACTATTGGGACATCTGTGAAACTATGGGGACATCTGTGAAACTAATGGGACATATGTAAAACTATTAGGGCGTCTGTGAAACTATTGGGACATCTGTGAAACTACTGGTACATCTGTGAAACTATTGGGACATCTGTGAAACTATGGGGTCATCTGTTAACCTACTGGGATATCTGTAAAACTACTGGGACATCTGTGAAACGATTGGGACATCTGTGAAACTATGGGGACATCTGTTAACCTACTGGGACATCTGTGAAACTACTGGGACATCTGTTAAACTACTGGGACATCTGTTAAACTATTGGGACATCTGTGAAACTATGGGGACATCTGTGAAACTAATGGGACATATGTGAAACTATTGGGACATCTGTGAAACTACTAGTACATCTGTGAAACTATTGGGACATCTGTAAAACTATTGGGAAATCTGTGAAACTACTAGTACATCTGTGAAACTATTGGGACATCTGTAAAACTATTGGGACATCTGTGAAACTACTGGTACATCTGTGAAACTATGGGGACATCTGTGAAACTATGGGGACATCTGTGAAACTAATGGGACATCTGTGAAACTACTGGGACATCTGTAAAACTACTGGGTCATATGTGCACCTATTGGGACATCTGTTGAACTACTGGGACATCTGTTAAACTATTGGGACATCTGTGAAACTATGGGGACATCTGTTAACCTACTGGGATATCTGTAAAACTACTGGGACATCTGTGAAACGATTGGGACATCTGTGAAACTATGGGGACATCTGTTAACCTACTGGGACATCTGTGAAACTACTGGGACATCTGTTAAACTACTGGGACATCTGTGAAACTATGGGGACATCTGTGAAACTATTGGGACATCTGTGGAACTATTGGGACATCTGTGAAACTATGGGGACATCTGTTAAACTAATGGGACATCTGTGAAACTATTGGAAGATCTTTCAAACTATGGGGACATCTGGGAAACTAATGGGACATATGTGAAACTATTGGGACATCTGTGAAACTATGGGGACATCTCTTAACCTACTGGGATATCTGTAAAACTACTGGGACATCTGTGAAACGATTGAGACATCTGTGAAACTATGGGGACATCTGTTAACCTACTGGGACATCTGTGAAACTACTGGGACATCTGTTAAACTACTGGGACATCTGTTAAACTATTGGGACATCTGTGAAACTACTGGGACATCTGTAAAACTACTGGGACATATGTGAACCTATTGGGACATCTGTTAAACTATTGGGACATCTGTGAAACTTTTGGGACATCTGTAAAACAACTGGGACATCTGTAAAACAACTGGGACATCTGTTAAACTATTGGGACATCTGTTAAACTCTTGGGACATCTGTGAAACTATTGGGACATGGGTGAAACTATTGGGACATCTGTGAAACTACTGGTACATCTGTGAAACTATTGGGACATCTGTGAAACTACTGGGACATCTGTTAAACTACTGGGACATCTGTTAAACTATTGGGACATCTGTGAAACTATTGGGACATCTGTGAAACTACTGGGACATATGTGAACCTATTGGGACATCTGTGAAACTATTGGGACATCTGTGAAACTATTGGGACATCTGTGAAACTATGGGGACATCTGTGAAACTAATGGGACATATGTAAAACTATTAGGGCGTCTGTGAAACTATTGGGACATCTGTGAAACTACTCGTACATCTGTGAAACTATTGGGACATCTGTGAAACTATGGGGTCATCTGTTAACCTACTGGGATATCTGTAAAACTACTGGGACATCTGTGAAACGATTGGGACATCTGTGAAACTATGGGGACATCTGTTAACCTACTGGGACATCTGTGAAACTACTGGGACATCTGTTAAACTACTGGGACATCTGTTAAACTATTGGGACATCTGTGAAACTATGGGGACATCTGTGAAACTAATGGGACATATGTGAAACTATTGGGACATCTGTTAAACTACTAGTACATCTGTGAAACTATTGGGACATCTGTAAAACTATTGGGACATCTGTGAAACTACTGGTACATCTGTGAAACTATGGGGACATCTGTGAAACTATGGGGACATCTGTGAAACTAATGGGACATCTGTGAAACTACTGGGACATCTGTAAAACTACTGGGTCATATGTGAACCTATTGGGACATCTGTTGAACTACTGGGACATCTGTTAAACTATTGGGACATCTGTAAAACTATGGGGACATCTGTTAACCTACTGGGATATCTGTAAAACTACTGGGACATCTGTGAAACGATTGGGACATCTGTGAAACTATGGGGACATCTGTTAAACTAATGGGACATCTGTGAAACTATTGGAAGATCTGTGAAACTATGGGGAAATCTGGGAAACTAATGGGACATATGTGAAACTATTGGGACATCTGTAAAACTATGGGGACATCTCTTAACCTACTGGGATATCTGTAAAACTACTGGGACATCTGTGAAACGATTGAGACATCTGTGAAACTATGGGGACATCTGTTAACCTACTGGGACATCTGTGAAACTACTGGGACATCTGTTAAACTACTGGGACATATGTGAACCTATTGGGCCATCTGTTAAACTATTGGGACATCTGTGAAACTATTGGGACATCTGTAAAACAACTGGGACATCTGTTAAACTATTGGGACATCTGTTAAACTCCTGGGACATCTGTGAAACTTTTGGGACATGGGTGAAACTATTGGGACATCTGTTAAACTATTGGGACATCTGTGAAACTACTGGTACATCTGTGAAACTATTGGGACATCTGTGAAACTATTGGGACATCTGTGAAACTACTGGGACATCTGTAAAACTACTGGGACATATGTAGCCTATTGGGACATCTGTGAAACTATTGGGACATCTGTGAAACTATTGGGACATCTGTGAAACTATGGGGACATCTGTGAAACTAATGGGACATATGTAAAACTATTGGGGCGTCTGTGAAACTACTGGGACATGTGTGAAACTACTGGGACATCTGTAAAACTACTGGGACATCTCTTAAACTATTGGGACATCTGTGAAACTATGGGGACATCTGTGAAACTAATGGGACATATGTGAAACTAATGGGACATATGTGAAACTATTGGGACATCTGTGAAACTACTAGTACATCTGTGAAACTATTGGGACATCTTTGAAACTATTGGGACATCTGTGAAACTATTGGGACATCTGTGAAACTACTGGTACATCTGTGAAACTATTGGGACATCTGTGAAACTATGGGGTCATCTGTTAACCTACTGGGATATCTGTAAATCTACTGGGACATCTGTGAAACGATTGGGACATCTGTGAAACTATGGGGACATCTGTTAAACTACTGGGACATCTGTTAAACTATTGGGACATCTGTGAAACTATGGGGACATCTGTGAAACTAATGGGACATATGTGAAACTATTGGGACATCTGTGAAACTACTAGTACATCTGTGAAACTATTGGGACATCTGTAAAACTATTGGGAAATCTGTGAAACTACTGGTACATCTGTGAAACTATGGGGACATCTGTGAAACTATGGGGACATCTGTGAAAGTAATGGGACATCTGTGAAACTTCTGGGACATCTGTGAAACTTCTGGGACATCTGTAAAACTACTGGGTCATATGTGAACCTATTGGGACATCTGTTGAACTACTGGCACATCTGTTAAACTATTGGGACATCTGTGAAACTATGGGGACATCTGTTAACCTACTGGGATATCTGTAAAACTACTGGGACATCTGTGAAACGATTGGGACATCTGTGAAACTATGGGGACATCTGTTAACCTACTGGGACATCTGTGAAACTACTGGGACATCTGTTAAACTACTGGGACATCTGTGAAACTATGGGGACATCTGTGAAACTATTGGGACATCTGTGGAACTATTGGGACATCTGTGAAACTATGGGGACATCTGTTAAACTATTGGGACATCTGTGAAACTATTGGAAGATCTGTGAAACTATGGGGACATCTGGGAAACTAATGGGACATATGTGAAACTATTGGGACATCTGTGAAACTATGGGGACATCTCTTAACCTACTGGGATATCTGTAAAACTACTGGGACATCTGTGAAAGGATTGAGACATCTGTGAAACTATGGGGACATCTGTTAACCTACTGGGACATCTGTCAAACTACTGGGACATCTGTTAAACTACTGGGACATCTGTTAAACTATTGGGACATCTGTGAAACTACTGGGACATCTGTAAAACTACTGGGACATATGTGAACCTATTGGGACATCTGTTAAACTATTGTGACATCTGTGAAACTATTGGGACATCTGTAAAACAACTGGGACATCTGTTAAACTATTGGGACATCTGTTAAACTCCTGGGACATCTGTGAAACTATTGGGACATGGGTGAAACTATTGGGACATCTGTGAAACTATTGGGACATCTGTGAAACTACTGGTACATCTGTGAAACTATTGGGACATCTGTGAAACTACTGGGACATCTGTTAAACTACTGGGACATCTGTTAAACTATTGGGACATCTGTGAAACTACTGGGACATCTGTAAAACTACTGGGACATATGTGAACCTATTGCGACATCTGTGAAACTATTGGGACATCTGTGAAACTATTGGGACATCTGTGAAACTATGGGGACATCTGTGAAACTAATGGGACATATGTAAAACTATTGGGGCGTCTGTGAAACTATTGGGACATCTGTGAAACTACTAGTACATCTGTGGAACTATTGGGACATCTGTAAAACTATTGGGACATCTGTGAAACTACTGGTACATCTGTGAAACTATGGGGACATCTGTGAAACTATGGGGACATCTGTGAAACTAATGGGACATCTGTGAAACTACTGGGACATCTGTAAAACTACTGGGTCATATGTGAACCTATTCGGACATCTGTTGAACTACTGGGACATCTGTTAAACTATTGGGACATCTGTAAAACTATGGGGACATCTGTTAACCTACTGGGATATCTGTAAAACTACTGGGACATCTGTGAAACGATTGGGACATCTGTGAAACTATGGGGACATCTGTTAACCTACTGGGACATCTGTGAAACTACTGGGACATCTGTTAAACTACTGGGACATCTGTGAAACTATGGGGACATCTGTGAAACAAATGGGACATAGGTGAAACTATTGGGACATCTGTGAAACTATGGGGACATCTGTTAAACTAATGGGAAATCTGTGAAACTATTGGAAGATCTGTGAAACTATGGGGACATCTGGGAAACTAATGGGACATATGTGAAACTATTGGGACATCTGTGAAACTATGGGGACATCTCTTAACCTACTGGGATATCTGTAAAACTACTGGGACATCTGTGAAACGATTGAGACATCTGTGAAACTATGGGGACATCTGTTAACCTACTGGGACATCTGTGAAACTACTGGGACATCTGTTAAACTACTGGGACATCTGTTAAACTATTGGGACATCTGTGAAACTACTGGGACATCTGTAAAACTACTGGGACATATGTGAACCTATTGGGACATCTGTTAAACTATTGGGACATCTGTGAAACTATTGGGACATCTGTAAAACAACTGGGACATCTGTTAAACTATTGGGACATCTGTTAAACTCCTGGGACATCTGTGAAACTATTGGGACATGGGTGAAACTATTGGGACATCTGTTAAACTATTGGGACATCTGTGAAACTACTGGTACATCTGTGAAACTATTGGGACATCTGTGAAACTACTGGGACATCTGTTAAACTACTGGGACATCTGTTAAACTATTGGGACATCTGTGAAACTACTGGGAGATCTGTAAAACTACTGGGACATATGTGAACCTATTGGGACATCTGTGAAACTATTGGGACATCTGTGAAACTATTGGGACATCTGTGAAACTATGGGGACATCTGTGAAACTAATGGGACATATGTAAAACTATTGGGGCGTCTGTGAAACTACTGGGACATGTGTGAAACTACTGGGACATCTGTAAAACTACTGGGACATCTGTTAAACTATTGGGACATCTGTGAAACTATGGGGACATCTGTGAAACTAATGGGACATATGTGAAACTATTGGGACATCTGTGAAACTACTAGTACATCTGTGAAACTATTGGGACATCTGTGAAACTATTGGGACATCTGTGAAACTACTGGTACATCTGTGAAACTATGGGGACATCTGTGAAACTATTGGGACATCTGGGAAACTATTGGGACATCTGTGAAACTATGGGGACATCTGTAAAACTAATGGGACATCTGTGAAACTACTGGGACATCTGTAAAACTACTGGGTCATATGTGACCTATTGGGACATCTGTTGAACTACTGGGACATCTGTTAAACTATTGGGACATCTGTGAAACTATGGGGACATCTGTTAACCTACTGGGATATCTGTAAAACTACTGGGACATCTGGTAAACGATTGGGACATCTGTAAAACTATGGGGACATCTGTTAACCTACTGGGACATCTGTGAAACTACTGGGACATCTGTTAAACTACTGGGACATCTGTGAAACTATGGGGACATCTGTGAAACAAATGGGACATAGGTGAAACTATTGGGACATCTGTGGAACTATTGGGACATCTGTGAAACTATGGGGACATCTGTGAAATTAATGGGACATCTGTGAAACTATTGGAAGATCTGTGAAACTATGGGGACATCTGGGAAACTAATGGGATATATGTGAAACTATTGGGGCGTCTGTGAAACTACTGGGACATGTGTGAAACTACTGGGCCATCTGTAATACTACTGGGACATATGTTAAACTATTGGGACATCTGTGAAACTATGGGGACATCTCTTAACCTACTGGGATATCTGTAAAACTACTGGGACATCTGTGAAACGATTGAGACATCTGTGAAACTATGGTGACATCTGTTAACCTACTGGGACATCTGTGAAACTACTGGGACATCTGTTAAACTACTGGGACATCTGTTAAACTATTGGGACATCTGTGAAACTACTGGGACATCTGTAAAACTACTGGGACATATGTGAACCTATTGGGAAATCTGTTAAACTATTGGGACATCTGTGAAACTATTGGGACATCTGTAAAACAACTGGGACATCTGTTAAAATATTGGTACATCTGTTAAACTCCTGGGACATCTGTGAAACTATTCGGACATGGGCGAAACTATTGGGACATCTGTTAAACTATTGGGACATCTGTGAAACTACTGGTACATCTGTGAAACTATTGGGACATCTGTGAAACTACTGGGAGATCTGTTAAACTACTGGGACATCTGTTAAACTATTGGGACATCTGTGAAACTACTGGGACATCTGTAAAACTACTGGGACATATGTGAACCTATTGGGACATCTGTGAAACTATTGGGACATCTATGGAACTATTGGGACATCTGTGAAACTATGGGGACATCTGTGAAACTAATGGGACATATGTAAAACTATTGGGGCGTCTGTGAAACTACTGGGACATGTGTGAAACTACTGGGACATCTGTAAAACTACTGGGACATCTGTTAAACTATTGGGACATCTGTGAAACTATGGGGACATCTGTGAAACTATGGGGACATCTGTGAAACTAATGGGACATATGTGAAACTATTGGGACATCTGTGAAACTACTAGTACATCTGTGAAACAATTGGGACATCTGTGAAACTATTGGGACATCTGTGAAACTACTGGTACATCTGTGAAAGTATGGGGACATCTGTGAAACTATTGGGACATCTGGGAAACTATTGGGACATCTGTGAAACTATGGGGACATCTGTGAAACTAATGGGACATCTGTGAAACTACTGGTACATCTGTAAAACTACTGGGTCATATGTGAACCTATTGGGACATCTGTTGAACTACTGGGACATCTGTTAAACTATTGGGACATCTGTGAAACTATGGGGACATCTGTTAACCTACTGGGATATCTGTAAAACTACTGGGACATCTGGTAAACGATTGGGACATCTGTGAAACTATGGGGACATCTGTTAACCTACTGGGACATCTGTGAAACTACTGGGACATCTGTTAAACTACTGGGACATCTGTGAAACTATGGGGACATCTGTGAAACAAATGGGACATAGGTGAAACTATTGGGACATCTGTGGAACTATTGGGACATCTGTGAAACTATGGGGACATCTGTGAAATTAATGGGACATCTGTGAAACTATTGGAAGATCTGTGAAACTATGGGGACATCTGGGAAACTAATGGGATATATGTGAAACTATTGGGGCGTCTGTGAAACTACTGGGACATGTGTGAAACTACTGGGCCATCTGTAATACTACTGGGACATATGTTAAACTATTGGGACATCTGTGAAACTATGGGGACATCTCTTAACCTACTGGGATATCTGTAAAACTACTGGGACATCTGTGAAACGATTGAGACATCTGTGAAACTATGGGGACATCTGTTAACCTACTGGGACATCTGTGAAACTACTGGGACATCTGTTAAACTACTGGGACATCTGTTAAACTATTGGGACATCTGTGAAACTACTGGGACATCTGTAAAACTACTGGGACATATGTGAACCTATTGGGACATCTGTTAAACTATTGGGACATCTGTGAAACTATTGGGACATCTGTAAAACAACTGGGACATCTGTTAAAATATTGGGACATCTGTTAAACTCCTGGGACATCTGTGAAACTATTCGGACATGGGCGAAACTATTGGGACATCTGTTAAACTATTGGGACATCTGTGAAACTACTGGTACATCTGTGAAACTATTGGGACATCTGTGAAACTACTGGGACATCTGTTAAACTACTGGGACATCTGTTAAACTATTGGGACATCTGTGAAACTACTGGGACATCTGTAAAACTACTGGGACATATGTGAACCTATTGGGACATCTGTGAAACTATTGGGACATCTATGAAACTATTGGGACATCTGTGAAACTATGGGGACATCTGTGAAACTAATGGGACATATGTAAAACTATTGGGGCGTCTGTGAAACTACTGGGACATCTGTGAAACTACTGGGACATCTGTAAAACTACTGGGACATCTGTTAAACTATTGGGACATCTGTGAAACTATGGGGACATCTGTGAAACTAATGGGACATCTGTGAACCTATGGGGACATCTGTGAAACTAATGGGACATATGTGAATCTATTGGGACATCTGTGAAAGTATGGGGACATCTGTGAAACTAATGGGACATATGTGAAACTATTGGGACATCTGTGAAACTACTGGTACATCTGTGAAACTATCGGGACATCTGTTAACCTACTGGGATGTCTGTAAAACTTCTGGGACATCTGTGAAACTATTGGGACATCTGTGAAATTATTGGGACATCTGGGAAACAAATGGGACATAGGTGAAACTATTGGGACATATGTGAAACTATTGGGACATCTGTGAAACTATTGGGACATCTGTGAAACTACTGGTACATCTGTGAAACTATGGGGACATCTGTTAACCTATTGGAATATCTGTAAAACTACTGGGACATTTGTGAAACTATGGGAACATCTGTGAAACTATGGGGACATCTGTTAACCTACTGGGACATCTGTGAAACTACTGGGACATCTGTTATACTACTGGGACATGTGTTAAACTATTGGTACATCTGTGAAACTATGGGGTCATCTGTTAACCTACTGGGATATCTGTAAAACTACTGGGACATCTGTGAAACGATTGGGACATCTGTGAAACTATGGGGACATCTGTTAACCTACTGGAACATCTGTGAAACTACTGGGACATCTGTTAAACTACTGGGACATCTGTTAAACTATTGGGACATCTGTGAAAAAACGCCAACCCATAAACAAACCCTTTAACGCCAACCCTTAAACGCCAACCCTTAAACGCCAACCCTTAAACGCCAACCCTTAAACGCCAACGTTTAAAGGCCAACCCTTAAAAACCAACCCTTAAACGCCATCCCTTAAACACCAAGTTTTAAACACCAACCATTTGAACGCCAACCCATAAACGCCCACCTCTAAACACCAACCCTTAAACGCCAACCCTTAAACACCAACCCGTAAACACCAACCCTTAATCGCCAACCCTTTAACGCCAACCATTAAAGGCAAACCTTTACACGCCAAACCCTTAAACACCAACCCTTAAACGCCATCCATTAAACACCAACCATTAAACGCCAACCCTTAAACGCCAAAACCTAAACACGCTTTCAACGCCAACCCTTAAATGCCAACCCTTAAACGCCAACCCTTAAACCCCAACCATTAAACGTCAACGCTTAAACGCCAACCCTTAAACGCCAACGTTTAAAGGCGAACCCTTAAACACCAACCCTTAAACGCCAACCCTTAAACACCAAGCCTTAAACACCAACCGTTTGAACGCCAACCCATAAACGCCTACCCCTAAACACCAACCCTTAAACGCCAACCCTTAAACGCCAACCCTTAAATGCCAACCCTTAAATGCCAACGTTTAAATGCCAACCCTTAAACACCAACACTTATACGCCAACCCTTAAACACCAACCCTTAAACGCCAACCCGTAAACGCAAACCCTTTTACGCCAACCCTTAAACACCAAGCCTTAAACACCAACCGTTTGAACGCCAACCCATAAACGCCCACCCCTAAACACCAACCCTTAAACGCCAACCCTTAAACGCCAACCCTTAAACGCCAACCCTTAAACGCCAACGTTTAAATGCCAACCCTTAAACACCAACCCTTGAACGCCAACCCTTAAACACCAAGCCTTAAACACCAACCGTTTGAACGCCAACCCATAAACGCCCACCCCTAAACACCAACCCTTAAACGCCAACCATTAAACGCCAACCCTTAAACGCCAACCCTTAAACGCCAACCCTTAAACGCCAACCCGTAAACGCCAACCCTTAAACGCCAACCCTTAAACACCAACCCTTAATCGCCAACCCTTTAAACGCCCACCCCTAAACACCAACACTTAAACGCCAACCCTTAAACGCCAACCCTTGAACGCCAACCCTTGAACGCCAACCCTTGAACGCCAACTCTTAAACGCCAACCCTTAAACGCCAACCCTTAAACGCCAACCCTTAAACGCCAACCCTTAAACATCAACCCTAAAACGCTAACCCGTAAACACCAACCCTTAAACACCAACCCTTAAACGCCAACCCTTAAACGCCAACCCTTAAACGCCAACCCTTAAACGCCAACCCTTAAATGCCAACCCTTAAACGCCAACCCTTAAACACCAACCCTTAATCGCTAACTCTTTAAATGCCAACCCTTAAACGCAAACCCTTAAACACCAATCCTTAAACGCAAAACCCTTAAACACCAACCTTTAAACACCAACCCTAAAACGCCAACCCTTAAACGCCAACCCTTAAACACCAACCTTAAACGTTAACCCTTAAAGGCCAAACTTACACGCCAAACCTTTAAACACCAACCTGTAAACACCAACTCTTAAGCACCAACACTTAAACGAAAACGCTTAAACACCAACCCTTAAACACCAACCATTAAACGCCAACCCTTAAACGTCAACCATCATCCGGCAAACCTTAAACGCTAACACTTTAAAGACCAACCCTTAAACACCAACCCTTAAATGCCAACCCTTAAACACCAACCGTAAATCGCCAACCCTTAAAAATAAACCTTAAAACACCAACCTTTAAACACCAACCGTTAAAGACAAATCTTAAACGCCAAACCCCTAAACACAAACCCTTAAACGCCAACCCTTTAAAACGCCAACCCTTAAACGCCAACCCTTAAACCCCTACCCTTAAACGTCAACGCTTAAACGCCAACTATTAAAGACCAACCCTTAAACACTAAACCCTAAAACACCAACCCTATAACGCCAACCCATAAACAAACCCTTTAACGCCAACCATTAAATGCCAACCCTTAAATGCCAACCCTTAAACGCCAACCCTTAAACGCCCACCCTTAAACGCCAACGTTTAAAGGCCAACCCTTAAACACCAACCCTTAAACGCCATCCCTTAAACACCAAGCCTTAAACTCCAACCATTTGAACGCCAACCCATAAACGCCCACCTCCAAACACCAACCCTTAAACGCCAACCCTTAAACGCCAACCCTTAAACTCCAACCCTTAAACGCCAACCCTTAAACGCCAACCCGTAAACACCAACCCTTAATCGCCAACCCTTTAACGCCAACCGTTAAAGGCAATCGTTTACACGCCAAACCCTTAAACACCAACCCTTAAACGACATCCATTAAACACCAACCATTAAACGCCAATCCTTAAACGCCAAACCCTTAAACCCCAACCCTTAAACGTCAACGCTTAAACGCCAACCCTTAAACGCCAACGTTTAAAGGCCAACCCTTAAACACCAAGCCTTAAACACCAACCGTTTGAACGCCAACCCATAAACGCCTACCCCTAAACACCAACCCTTAAACGCCAACCCTTAAACGCCAACCCTTAAATGCCAACCCTTAAATGCCAACGTTTAAATGCCAACCCTTAAACACCAACACTTATACGCCAACCCTTAAACACCAACCCTTAAACGCCAACCCGTAAACGCAAACCCTTTTACGCCAACCCTTAAACACCAAGCCTTAAACACCAACCGTTTGAACGCCAACCCATAAACGCCCACCCCTAAACACCAACCCTTAAACGCCAACCCTTAAACGCCAACCCTTAAACGCCAACCCTTAAACACCAACGTTTAAATGCCAACCCTTAAACACCAACCCTTGAACGCCAACCCTTAAACACCAAGCCTTAAACACCAACCGTTTTAATGCCAACCCATAAACGCCCACCCCTAAACACCAACCCTTAAACGCCAACCCTTAAACGCCAACCCTTAAACACCAACCCTTAAACGCCAACCCGTAAACGCAAACCCTTTTACGCCAACCCTTAAACACCAAGCCTTAAACACCAACCGTTTGAACGCCAACCCATAAACGCCCACCCCTAAACACCAACCCTTAAACGCCAACCCTTAAACGCCAACCCTTAAACGCCAACCCTTAAACGCCAACGTTTAAATGCCAACCCTTAAACACCAACCCTTGAACGCCAACCCTTAAACACCAAGCTTTAAACACCAACCGTTTGAACGCCAACCCATAAACGCCCACCCCTAAACACCAACCCTTAAACGCCAACCATTAAACGCCAACCCTTAAACGCCAACCCTTAAACGCCAACCCTTAAACGCCAACCCGTAAACGCCAACCCTTAAACGCCAACCCTTAAACACCAACCCTTAATCGCCAACCCTTTAAACGCCCACCCCTAAACACCAACACTTAAACGCCAACCCTTAAACGCCAACCCTTGAACGCCAACCCTTGAACGCCAACCCTTGAACGCCAACCCTTAAACGCCAACCCTTAAACGCCAACCCTTAAACGCCAACCCTTAAACGCCAACCCTTAAACATCAACCCTAAAACGCCAACCCGTAAACACCAACCCTTAAACACCAACCCTTAAACACCAACCCTTAAACGCCAACCCTTAAACGCCAACCCTTAAACGCCAACCCTTAAATGCCAACCCTTAAACGCCAACCCTTAAACACCAACCCTTAATCGCTAACTCTTTAAATGCCAACCCTTAAACGCAAACCCTTAAACGCCAATCCTTAAACGCAAAACCCTTAAACACCAACCTTTAAACACCAACCCTAAAACGCCAACCCTTAAACGCCAACCCTTAAACACCAACCTTAAACGTTAACCCTTAAAGGCCAAACTTAAACGCCAAACCTTTAAACACCAACCTGTAAACACCAACTCTTAAGCACCAACACTTAAACGAAAACGCTTAAACACCAACCCTTAAACACCAACCATTAAACGCCAACCCTTAAACGTCAACCATCATCCGGCAAACCTTAAACGCTAACACTTTAAAGACCAACCCTTAAACACCAACACTTAAATGCCAACCCTTAAACACCAACCCTAAATCGCCAACCCTTAAAAATAAACCTTAAAACACCAACCTTTAAACACCAACCGTTAAAGACAAATCTTAAACGCCAAACCCCTAAACACAAACCCTTACACGCCAACCCTTTAAAACGCCAACCCTTAAACACCAACCCTTAAACCCCTACCCTTAAACGTCAACGCTTAAACGCCAACTATTAAAGACCAACCCTTAAACACTAAACCCTAAAACACCAACCCTATAACGCCAACCCATAAACAAACCCTTTAACGCCAACCCTTAAACGCCAACCCTTAAACGCCAACCCTTAAACGCCAACCCTTAAACGCCCACCCTTAAACGCCAACATTTAAAGGCCAACCCTTAAACACCAACCCTTAAACGCCATCCCTTAAACACCAAGCCTTAAACTCCAACCATTTGAACGCCAACCCATAAACGCCCACCTCCAAACACCAACCCTTAAACGCCAACCCTTAAACGCCAACCCTTAAACTCCAACCCTTAAACGCCAACCCTTAAACGCCAACCCGTAAACACCAACCCTTAATCGCCAACCCTTTAACGCCAACCGTTAAAGGCAATCCTTTACACGCCAAACCCTTAAACACCAACCCTTAAACGCCATCCATTAAACACCAACCATTAAACGCCAATCCTTAAACGCCAAACCCTTAAACCCCAACCCTTAAACGTCAACGCTTAAACGCCAACCCTTAAACGCCAACGTTTGAAGGCCAACCCTTAAACACCAACCCTTAAACGCCAACCCTTAAACGCCAACCCTTAAACACCAAGCCTTAAACACCAACCGTTTGAACGCCAACCCATAAACGCCCACCCCTAAACACCAACCCTTAAACGCCAACGCTTAAACACCAACCGTTTGAATGCCAACCCATAAACGCCCACCCCTAAACACCAACCCTTAAACGCCAACCCTTAAACGCCAACCCTTAAACGCCAACCCGTAAACGCCAACCCTTAAAACGCCAACCCTTAAACGCCAACCCTTAAACACCAACCCTTAATCGCCAACCCTTTAAACGCCCACCCCTAAACACCAACACTTAAACGCCAACCCTTAAACGCCAACCCTTAAAAGCCAACCCTTAAACGCCAACCCTTAAACGCCAACCCTTAAACGCCAACCCTTAAACGCCAACCCTTAAATGCCAACCCTTAAACAACAACCCTTAATCGCTAACTCTTTAAATGCCAACCCTTAAACGCAAACCCTTAACACCAATCCTTAAACGCCAACCCTTAAACGCCAACCCTTAAACGCCAACCCTTTAACGCCAACCCTTAAATGCCAACCCTTAAACGCCAACCCTTAAACACCAACCCTTAATCGCTAACTCTTTAAATGCCAACCCTTAAACGCAAACCCTTAAATTCCAATCCTTAAACGCAAACCCTTAAACACCAACCTTTAAACACCAACCCTAAAACGCCAACCCTAAAACGCGAACCCTTAAACACCAACCTTAAACGTCAACCCTTAAAGGCCAAACTTACACGCCAAACCTTTAAACACCAACCTGTAAACACCAACTCTTAAGCACCAACACTTAAACGAAAACGCTTAAACACCAACCATTAAACGCCAACCCTTAAACGTCAACCATCATCCGGAAAACCTTAAACGCTAACACTTTAAAGACCAACCCTTAAACACCAACCCTTAAATGCCAACCCTTAAACACCAACCCTAAATCGCCAACCCTTAAAAACAAACCTTAAAACACCAACCTTTAAACACCAACCGTTAAAGACAAACCTTAAACGCCAAACCCTTAAACACCAACCCTTAAACGCCATCCATTAAACACCAACCATTAAACGCCAACTCTTAAATGCCAAAACATAAACACGCTTAAACACCAACCCTTAAAGGCCAACCCTTAAACGCCAACCTTTAAACACCAACCCTTAAACGCCAACCCTTAAACACCAACCTTTAAACATCAACCCTAAAACGCCAACCCTTAAACGCCAACCCTTTAAAACGCCAACCCTTAAACGCCAACCCTTAAACGTCAACGCTTAAACGCCAACTATTAAAGACCAACCCTTAAACACTAAACCCTAAAACACCAACCCTAAAACGCCAACCCATAAACAAACCCTTTAACGCCAACCCTTAAATGCCAACCCTTAAACGCCAACCCCTAAACACAAACCCTTAAACGCCAACCCTTTAAAACGCCAACCCTTAAACGCCAACCCTTAAACCCCTACCCTTAAACGTCAACGCTTAAACGCCAACTATTAAAGACCAACCCTTAAACACTAAACCCTAAAACACCAACCCTAAAACGCCAATCCATAAACAAACCCTTTAACGCCAACCCTTAAACGCCAACCCTTAAACGTCAACCCTTAAACGCCAACCCTTAAACGCCCACCCTTAAACGCCAACGTTTAAGGCCAACCCTTAAACACCGACGCTTAAACGCCATCCCTTAAACACCAAGCCTTAAACACCAACGATTTGAACGCCAACCCATAAACGCCCATCTATAAACACCAACCCTTAAACGCCAACCCTTGAACGCCAACCCTTTAACGCCAACCCTTAAACACCAACCCTTAAACGCCATCCCTTAAACACCAAGCCTTAAACTCCAACCATTTGAACGCCAACCCATAAACGCCCACCTCCAAACACCAACCCTTAAACGCCAACCCTTAAACGCCAACCCTTAAACTCCAACCCTTAAACGCCAACCCTTAAACGCCAACCCGTAAACACCAACCCTTAATCGCCAACCCTTTAACGCCAACCGTTAAAGGCAATCCTTTCCACGCCTAACCCTTAAACACCAACCCTTAAACGCCATCCATTAAACACCAACCATTAAACGCCAATCCTTAAACGCCAAACCCTTAAACCCCAACCCTTAAACGTCAACGCTTAAACGCCAACCCTTAAACGCCAACGTTTAAAGGCCAACCCTTAAACACCAACCCTTAAACGCCAACCCTTAAACGCCAACCCTTAAACACCAAGCCTTAAACACCAACCGTTTGAACGCCAACCCATAAACGCCCACCCCTAAACACCAACCCTTAAACGCCAACGCTTAAACACCAACCGTTTGAATGCCAACCCATAAACGCCCACCCCTAAACACCAACCCTTAAACGCCAACCCTTAAACGCCAACCCTTAAACGCCAACCCGTAAACGCCAACCCTTAAAACGCCAACCCTTAAACGCCAACCCTTAAACACCAACCCTTAATCGCCAACACTTTAAACGCCCACCCCTAAACACCAACACTTAAACGCCAACCCTTAAACGCCAACCCTTAAAAGCCAACCCTTAAACGCCAACCCTTAAACGCCAACCCTTAAACGCCAACCCTTAAATGCCAACCCTTAAATGCCAACCCTTGAACGCCAAACCTTAAACAACAACCCTTAATCGCTAACTCTTTAAATGCCAACCCTTAAACGCAAACCCTTAAACACCAATCCTTAAACGCCAACCCTTAAACGCCAACCCTTAAACGCCAACCCTTAAACGCCAACCCTTAAACGCCAACCCTTAAATGCCAACCCTTAAACGCCAACCCTTAAACACCAACCCTTAATCGCTAACTCTTTAAATGCCAACCCTTAAACGCAAACCCTTAAATTCCAATCCTTAAACGCAAACCCTTAAACACCAACCTTTAAACACCAACCCTAAAACGCCAACCCTAAAACGCGAACCCTTAAACACCAACCTTAAACGTCAACCCTTAAAGGCCAAACTTACACGCCAAACCTTTAAACACCAACCTGTAAAGACCAACTCTTAAGCACCAACACTTAAACGAAAACGCTTAAACACCAACCATTAAACGCCAACCCTTAAACGTCAACCATCATCCGGAAAACCTTAAACGCTAACACTTTAAAGACCAACCCTTAAACACCAACCCTTAAATGCCAACCCTTAAACACCAACCCTAAATCGCCAACCCTTAAAAACAAACCTTAAAACACCAACCTTTAAACACCAACCGTTAAAGACAAACCTTAAACGCCAAACCCTTAAACACCAACCCTTAAACGCCATCCATTAAACACCAACCATTAAACGCCAACTCTTAAACGCCAAAACATAAACACGCTTAAACACCAACCCTTAAAGGCCAACCCTTAAACGCCAACCTTTAAACACCAACCCTTAAACGCCAACCCTTAAACAACAACCTTTAAACATCAACCCTAAAACGCCAACCCTTAAACGCCCACCCTTTAAAACGCCAACCCTTAAACGCCAACCCTTAAACCCCAACCCTTAAACGTCAACGCTTAAACGCCAACTATTAAAGACCAACCCTTAAACACTAAACCCTAAAACACCAACCCTAAAACGCCAACCCATAAACAAACCCTTTAACGCCAACCCTTAAATGCCAACCCTTAAATGCCAACCCTTAAACGCCAACCCTTAATCGCTAACTCTTCAAATGCCAACCCTTAAACGCCAACCCTTAAACACCAACCATTAAACGCCAACCCTTAAACGCCAACCCTTAATCGCCAACCCTTAAATACCAACCTGTAAACACCACCTCTTAAGCACCAACCCTTAAAGGACAACCCTTAAACGCCAAAACCTAAACACGCTAAAATTTAAACCCTAAAACGTCAACCTTGAAACACCAACCCTTAAACACCAACCCTTAAACACCAACCATTAAACGCCAATCCTTCAACACCAAACCTCATCCGGAAAACCTTAAACGCTAACTCTTTAAAGACCAACCCTTAAACACGAACCCTTGAAAGCCAACCCTTACAAACCGATGGTTAAACACCAACCCTTAAATGCCAACCATTGAACACCAACCCTAAATCGCCAACCCTTAAAAACCAACCTTAAAACACCAACCTTTAAACACCTACCGTTAAAGCTAACCCTTAAACGCCAACCCGTAAACGCCAACCCTTAAACACCAAACCTTAAACGCCATCTCTTAAACACCAACCTTTAAACACCAACCCTTAAAGGCCAAACCTTACCCGCCAAACTATTAAACGCCAACCTGTAAACACCAACTCTTAAGCACCAACCCTTTAAACACCAACCTGTAAACACCACCGCTTAAGCACCAACCCTTAAACGACAACCCATGAACGCCAAAACCTAAACACGCTAAAACGCCAACGCTTAAACACCAACCCTTAAATGCCAACCCTTAAACACCAACCCTAAATCGCCAAACCTTAAAAACCAACCTTAAAACACCAACCCTAAACGCCATCTATTAAACACCAAGCTTTAAACACCAACACTTAAAGGCGAAACTTACACGCCAGACCTTTAAACACCAACCTGTAAACACCAACTCTTAAGAACCAAACCTTAAACGACAACCCTTAAACGCCAAAGCCTAAACACGATTAAACACCAACCCTTAAACATCAAGCCTTACAAGCCAACCCGTAAACGCCAACCCTTTAACGCCAACCCTTAAACACCAACCCATTAAAGGCCAAACTTACATGCCAAACCTTTAAACACAAACCTGAAAACACCAACTCTTAAGCACCAACATTTAAACGAAAACGCTTAAACGCCAACCCTTAAACACCAACCATTAAACGCCAACCCTTAAACGCCAGCCCTTAAACACTAACCGTTAAACACCAACCCTTTAACGCCAACCCTTAAACGCCAACCTTTAAACACCAACCCTTAAACGCCAACCCTTAAATACCAACCTGTAAACACCACCTCTTAAGCACCAACACTTAAAGGACAACCCTTAAACGCCAAAACCTGAACACGCTAAAATTCAAACCCTAAAACGTCAACCTTTAAACACCAACCCTTAAACACCAACCCTTAAACACCAACCATTAAACGCCAATCCTTCAACACCAAACCTCATCCGGCAAACCTTAAACGCTAACTCTTTAAAGACCAACCTTTAAACACGAACCCTTGAAAGCCAACCCTTACAAACCGACGGTTAAACACCAACCCTTAAATGCCAACCACTGAACACCAACCCTAAATCGCCAACCCTTAAAAACCAACCTTAAAACACCAACCTTTAAACACCTACCGTTAAAGCTAACCCTAAAACGCCAACCCGTAAACGCCAACCCTTAAACACCAAACCTTAAACGCCATCTCTTAAACACCAACCTTTAAACACCAACCCTTAAAGGCCAAACCTTACCCGCCAAAATATTAAACACCAACCTGTAAACACCAAATCTTAAGCACCAACCCTTTAAACACCAACCTGTAAACACTACCTCTTAAGCACCAACCCTTAAACGCCAACCCTTAAATGCCAACCCTTAAACGCCAAACCTTAAACAACAACCCTTAATCGCTAACTCTTTAAATGCCAACCCTTAAACGCAAACCCTTAAACACCAACCTTTAAACACCAACCCTAAAACGCCAACCCTAAAACGCGAACCCTTAAACACCAACCTTAAACGTCAACCCTTAAAGGCCAAACTTACACGCTAAACCTTTAAACACCAACCTGTAAACACCAACTCTTAAGCACCAACACTTAAACCAAAACGCTTAAACACCAACCCTTAAACACCAACCATTAAACGCCAACCCTTAAACGTCAACCATCATCCGGCAAACCTTAAATGCTAACACTTTAAAGACCAACCCTTAAACACCAACCCTTAAATGCCAACCCTTAAACACCAACCCTAAATCGCCAACCCTTAAAAACAAACCTTAAAACACCAACCTTTAAACACCAACCGTTAAAGACAAACCTTAAACGCCAAACCCTTAAACACCAACCCTTAAACGCCATCCATTAAACACCAACCATTAAACGCCAACCCTTAAACGCCAAAACATAAACACGCTTAAACACCAACCCTTAAAGGCCAACCCTTTAATGCCAACCTTTAAACACCAACCCTTAATGCCAACCCCTAAACGCCAACCCTTAAACACCAACCTTTAAACACCAACCCTAAAACGCCAACCCTTAAACGCCAACCCTTTAAAACGCCAACCCTTAAACGCCAACCCTTAAACCCCAACCGTTAAACGTCAACGCTTAAACGCCAACTATTAAAGACCAACCCTTAAACACTAAACCCTAAAACACCAACCCTAAAACGCCAACCCATAAACAAACCCTTTAACGCCAACCCTTAAACGCCAACCCTTAAACGCCAACCCTTAAACGCCAACCCTTAAACGCCAACCCTTAAACACCAACCCTTAATCGCTAACTCTTCAAATGCCAACCCTTAAACGCCAACCCTTAAACACCAATACTTAAACGCAAACCCTTAAACACCAACCTTTAAACACCGACCCTAAAACGCCAACCCTTAAACGCCAACCGTTAAACACCAACCTGTAAACACCAACTCTTAAGAACCAAACCTTAAACGACATCCCTTAAACGCCAAAGCCTAAACACGATTAAACACCAACCCTTAAACACCAAGCCTTAAAAGCCAACCCGTTAACGCCAACCCTTTAACGCCAACCCTTAAACACCAACCCCTTAAAGGCCAAACTTACATGCCAAACCTTTAAACACCAACCTGAAAACACCAACTCTTAAGCACCAACACTTAAACGAAAACGCTTAAACGCCAACCCTTAAACACCAACCATTAAACGCCAACCCTTAAACGCCAACCCTTAAACACTAACCCTTAAACACTAACCGTTAAACGCCAACCCTTTAACGCCAACCCTTAAACGCCAACCTTTAAACACCAACCCTTAAACGCCAACCCTTAAATACCAACCTGTAAACACCACCTCTTAAGCACCAACACTTAAAGGACAACTCTTAAACGCCACAACCTAAACACGCTAAAATTCAAACCCTAAAACGTCAACCTTTAAACACCAACCCTTAAACACCAACCCTTAAACACCAACCATTAAACGCCAATCCTTCAACACCAAACCTCATCCGGCAAACCGTAAACGCTAACTCTTTAAAGACCAACCCTTAAACACGAACCCTTGAAAGCCAACCCTTACAAACCGACGGTTAAACACCAACCCTTAAATGCCAACCATTGAACACCAACCCTAAATCGCCAACCCTTAAAAACCAACCTTAAAACACCAACCTTTAAACACCTACCGTTAAAGCTAACCCTAAAACGCCAACCTGTAAACGCCAACCCTTAAACACCAAACCTTAAACGCCATCTCTTAAACACCAACCTTTAAACACCAACCCTTAAAGGCCAAACCTTACCCGCCAAACTATTAAACACCAACCTGTAAACACCAACTCTTAAGCACCAACCCTTTAAACACCAACCTGTAAACACCACCGCTTAAGCACCAACCCTTAAATGACAACCCATGAACGCCAAAACCTAAACACGCTAAAACGCCAACGCTTAAACACCAACCCTTAAATGCCAACCCTTAAACACCAACCCTAAATCGCCAACCCTTGAAAACAAACCTTAAAACACCAACCTTTAAACACCAACCGTTAAAGACAAACCTTAAACGCCAAACCCTTAAACACCAACCCTTAAACGCCATCCATTAAACACCAACCATTAAACGCCAACCCTTAAACGCCAAAACATAAACACGCTTAAACACCAACCCTTAAAGGCCAACCCTTTAATGCCAACCTTTAAACACCAACCCTTAATGCCAACCCTTAAACGCCAACCCTTTAAAACGCCAACCCTTAAACGCCAACCCTTAAACACCAACCCTTAAACGTCAACGCTTAAACGCCAACTATTAAAGACCAACCCTTAAACACTAAACCCTAAAACACCAACCCTAAAACGCCAATCCATAAACAAACCCTTTAACGCCAACCCTTAAACGCCAACCCTTAAACGCCCCCCCTTAAACACCAACCCTTAAACACCAACCCTTAATCGCTAACTCTTCAAATGCCAACCCTTAAACGCCAACCCTTAAACACCAATACTTAAACGCAAACCCTTAAACACCAACCTTTAAACACCGACCCTAAAACGCCAACCCTTAAACGCCAACCGTTAAACACCAACCCCTTAAAGGCCAAACTTACACGCCAAACCTTTAAACACCAACCTGTAAACACCACCGCTTAAGCACCAACCCTTAAACGACAACCCATGAACGCCAAAACCTAAACACGCTAAAACGCCAACGCTTAAACACCAACCCTTAAATGCCAACCCTTAAACACCAACCCTAAATCGTCAAACCTTAAAAACCAAACCTTAAAAAACCAACCCTAAACCCCATCTATTAAACACCAAGCTTTAAACACCAACACTTAAAGGCCAAACTTACACGCCAAACCTTTAAACACCAACCTGTAAACACCAACTCTTAAGAACCAAACCTTAAACGACAACCCTTAAACGCCAACGCCTAAACACGATTAAACACCAACCCTTAAATACCAAGCCTTAAAAGCCAACCCGTAAACACCAACCCTTTAACGCCAACCCTTAAACTCCATCTCTTAAACACCAACCTTTAAACAGCAAACCTTGAAGGCCAAACTAACACGCCAAACCTTTAAACACCAACCTGTAAATACCAACTCTTAAGCACCAACCCTAAAAACTAAAAACCTTAAACGCCAACCTTTAAACACCAACCCTTAAATGCCAACCCTTAAACGCCAACCCTTAAACGCCAACCCTCTAAACACCAACCCTTAAACGTCAACCCTTAAACACCAACCATCATCCGGCAAACCTTAAACGCTAACACTTTAAAGACCAACCCTTAAACACCAACCCTTAAATGCCAACACTTAAACCCCAACCCTAAATCGCCAACCCTTAAAAAGAAACCTTAAAACACCAACCTTTAAACACCAACCGTTAAAGACAAACCTTAAACGTCAAACCCTTAAACACCAACCCTTAAACGCCATCCATTAAACACCAACCATTAAACGCCAACCCTTAAACGCCAAAACATAAACACGCTTAAACACCAACCCTTAAAGGCCAACCCTTCAATGCAAACCTTTAAACACCAACCCTTAAACGCCAACCCTTAAACACCAACCTTTAAACACCAACCCTAAAGCGCCAACCCTTAAACGCCAACCCTTTAAAACGCCAACCCTTAAACGCCAACCCTTAAACCCCTACCCTTAAACGTCAACGCTTAAACGCCAACTATTAAAGACCAACCCTTAAACACTAAACCCTAAAACACCAACCCTAAAACGCCAATCCATAAACAAACCCTTTAACGCCAACCGTTAAACGCCAACCCTTAAACGCCAACCCTTAAACGCCAACCCTTATATGCCAACCCTTAAACGCCAACCCTTAAACACCAACCCTTAATCGCTAACTCTTCAAATGCCAACCCTTAAACGCCAACCCTTAAACACCAATACTTAAACGCAAACCCTTAAACACCAACCTTTAAACACCAACACTTAAAGGCCAAACTAACACGCCAAACCTTTAAACACCAACCTGTAAACACCAACTCTTAAGAACCAAACCTTAAACGACAACCCTTAAACGCCAAAGCCTAAACACGATTAAACACCAACCCTTAAATACCAAGCCTTAAAAGCCAACCCGTAAACACCAACCCTTTAACGCCAACCCTTAAACTCCATCTCTTAAACACCAACCTTTAAACAGCAAACCTTGAAGGCCAAACTAACACGCCAAACCTTTAAACACCAACCTGTAAATACCAACTCTTAAGCACCAACCCTAAAAACTAAAAACCTTAAACGCCAACCTTTAAACACCAACCCTTAAATGCCAACCCTTAAACGCCAACCCTTAAACGCCAACCCTCTAAACACCAACCCTTAAACGTCAACCCTTAAACACCAACCATCATCCGGCAAACCTTAAACGCTAACACTTTAAAGACCAACCCTTAAACACCAACCCTTAAATGCCAACACTTAAACCCCAACCCTAAATCGCCAACCCTTAAAAAGAAACCTTAAAACACCAACCTTTAAACACCAACCGTTAAAGACAAACCTTAAACGTCAAACCCTTAAACACCAACCCTTAAACGCCATCCATTAAACACCAACCATTAAACGCCAACCCTTAAACGCCAAAACATAAACACGCTTAAACACCAACCCTTAAAGGCCAACCCTTCAATGCCAACCTTTAAACACCAACCCTTAAACGCCAACCCTTAAACACCAACCTTTAAACACCAACCCTAAAGCGCCAACCCTTAAACGCCAACCCTTTAAAACGCCAACCCTTAAACGCCAACCCGTAAACCCCTACCCTTAAACGTCAACGCTTAAACGCCAACTATTAAAGACCAACCCTTAAACACTAAACCCTAAAACACCAACCCTAAAACGCCAATCCATAAACAAACCCTTTAACGCCAACCGTTAAACGCCAACCCTTAAACGCCAACCCTTAAACGCCAACCCTTATATGCCAACCCTTAAACGCCAACCCTTAAACACCAACCCTTAATCGCTAACTCTTCAAATGCCAACCCTTAAACGCCAACCCTTAAACACCAATACTTAAACGCAAACCCTTAAACACCAACCTTTAAACACCAACACTTAAAGGCCAAACTTACACGCCAAACCTTTAAACACCAACCTGTAAACACCAACTCTTAAGAACCAAACCTTAAACGACAACCCTTAAACGCCAAAGCCTAAACACGATTAAACACCAACCCTTAAATACCAAGCCTTAAAAGCCAACCCGTAAACACCAACCCTTTAACGCCAACCCTTAAACTCCATCTCTTAAACACCAACCTTTAAACAGCAAACCTTGAAGGCCAAACTAACACGCCAAACCTTTAAACACCAACCTGTAAATACCAACTCTTAAGCACCAACCCTAAAAACTAAAAACCTTAAACGCCAACCTTTAAACACCAACCCTTAAATGCCAACCCTTAAACGCCAACCCTTAAACGCCAACCCTCTAAACACCAACCCTTAAACGTCAACCCTTAAACACCAACCATCATCCGGCAAACCTTAAACGCTAACACTTTAAAGACCAACCCTTAAACACCAACCCTTAAATGCCAACACTTAAACCCCAACCCTAAATCGCCAACCCTTAAAAAGAAACCTTAAAACACCAACCTTTAAACACCAACCGTTAAAGACAAACCTTAAACGTCAAACCCTTAAACACCAACCCTTAAACGCCATCCATTAAACACCAACCATTAAACGCCAACCCTTAAACGCCAAAACATAAACACGCTTAAACACCAACCCTTAAAGGCCAACCCTTCAATGCCAACCTTTAAACACCAACCCTTAAACGCCAACCCTTAAACACCAACCTTTAAACACCAACCCTAAAGCGCCAACCCTTAAACGCCAACCCTTTAAAACGCCAACCCTTAAACGCCAACCCTTAAACCCCTACCCTTAAACGTCAACGCTTAAACGCCAACTATTAAAGACCAACCCTTAAACACTAAACCCTAAAACACCAACCCTAAAACGCCAATCCATAAACAAACCCTTTAACGCCAACCCTTAAACGCCAACCCTTAAACGCCAACCCTTAAACGCCAACCCTTAAACGCCAACCCTTATATGCCAACCCTTAAACGCCAACCCTTAAACACCAACCCTTAATCGCTAACTCTTCAAATGCCAACCCTTAAACGCCAACCCTTAAACACCAATACTTAAACGCAAACCCTTAAACACCAACCTTTAAACACCGACCCTAAAATGCCAACCCTTAAACGCCAACCGTTAAACATCAACCTGTAAACACCAACTCTTAAGAACCAAACCTTAAACGACAACCCTTAAACGCCAAAGCCTAAACACGATTAAACACCAACCCTTAAATACCAAGCCTTAAAAGCCAACCCGTAAACGCCAACCCTTTAACGCCAACCCTTAAACTTTATCTCTTAAACACCAACCTTTAAACAGCAAACCTTGAAGGCCAAACTAACACGCCAAACCTTTAAACACCAACCTGTAAATACCAACTCTTAAGCACCAACCCTAAAAACTAAAACCCTTAAACGCCAACCTTTAAACACCAACCGTTAAATGCCAACCCTTAAACGCCAACCCTTAAACGCCAACCCTCTAAACACCAACCCTTAAACGTCAACCCTTAAACACCAACCATCATCCGGCAAACCTTAAACGCTAACACTTTAAAGACCAATCCTTAAACACCAACCCTTAAATGCCAACACTTAAACCCCAACCCTAAATCGCCAAACCTTAAAAAGAAACCTTAAAACACCAACCTTTAAACACCAACCGTTAAAGACAAACCTTAAACGTCAAACCCTTAAACACCAACCCTTAAACGCCATCCATTAAACACCAACCATTAAACGCCAACCCTTAAACGCCAAAACATAAACACGCTTAAACACCAACCCTTAAAGGCCAACCCTTCAATGCCAACCTTTAAACACCAACCCTTAAACGCCAACCCTTAAACACCAACCTTTAAACACCAACCCTAAAGCGCCAACCCTTAAACGCCAACCCTTTAAAACGCCAACTCTGAAACGCCAACCCTTAAACCCCTACCCTTAAACGTCAACGCTTAAACGCCAACTATTAAAGACCAACCCTTAAACACTAAACCCTAAAACACCAACCCTAAAACGCCAATCCATAAACAAACCCTTTAACGCCAACCCTTAAACGCCAACCCTTAAACGTCAACCCTTAAACGCCAACCCTTAAACGCCCACCCTTAAACGCCAACGTTTAAGGCCAACCCTTAAACACCGACGCTTAAACGCCATCCCTTAAACACCAAGCCTTAAACACCAACGATTTGAACGCCAACCCATGAACGCCCATCTATAAACACCAACCCTTAAACGCCAACCCTTGAACGCCAACCCTTTAACGCCAACCCTTAAACGCCAACCCTTAAACACCAACCCTTAAACGCCATCTCTTAAACACCACCCTTTAAACACCAACCCTTAAAGGCCAAACTTTACCCGCCAAACCTTTAAACACCAACCTGTAAACACCACCTCTTAAGCACCAACCCTTAAACGACAACCCTTAAACGCCAACCCGTTTAACGCCAACCCTTTAACGCCAACCTTTAAACACCAACCCTTAAAGGCCGAACTTACACGCCAAACCTTTAAACACTAACCTGTCAACACCAACTCTTAAGCACCAACCCTTAAACGAAAACACTTAAACGCCAACCCTTAAACACCAACCATTAAACGCCAACCCTTAAACGCCAACCCTTAAACACCAACCATTAAACGCCAACCCTTAAACGCCAACCCTTAAACGCCAACCCTTAAACGCCAACCCTTAAACGCCAACCCTTAAACGCCAACCCTTAAACACGAACCCTTAAACACTAACCGTTAAGCGCCAACCCTTTAACGCCAACCCTTAAACGCCAACCTTTAAACACCAACCCTTAAACGCCAACCCTTAAATACCAACCTGTAAACACCACCTCTTAAGCACCAACACTTAAAGGACAACTCTTAAACGCCAAAACCTAAACACGCTAAAATTCAAACCCTAAAACGTCAACCTTTAAACACCAACCCTTAAACACCAACCCTTAAACACCAACCATTAAACGCCAATCCTTCAACACCAAACCTCATCCGGCAAACCTTAAACGCTAACTCTTTAAAGACCAACCCTTAAACACGAACCCTTGAAAGCCAACCCTTACAAACCGACGGTTAAACACCAACCCTTAAATGCCAACCATTGAACACCAACCCTAAATCGCCAACCCTTAAAAACCAACCTTAAAACACCAACCTTTAAACACCTACCGTTAAAGCTAACCCTAAAACGCCAACCCGTAAACGCCAACCCTTAAACACCAAACCTTAAACGCCATCTCTTAAACACCAACCTTTAAACACCAACCCTTAAAGGCCAAACCTTACCCGCCAAACTATTAAACACAAACCTATAAACACCAACTCTTAAGCACCAACCCTTTAAACACCAACCTGTAAACACCACCGCTTAAGCACCAACCCTTAAACGACAACCCATGAACGCCAAAACCTAAACACGCTAAAACGCCAACGCTTAAACACCAACCCTTAAATGCCAACCCTTAAACACCAACCCTAAATCATCAAACCTTAAAAACCAAACCTTAAAACACCAACCCTAAACGCCATCTATTAAACACCAAGCTTTAAACACCAACACTTAAAGGCCAAACTTACACGCCAAACCTTTAAACACCAACCTGTAAACACCAACTCTTAAGAACCAAACCTTAAACGACAACCCTTAAACGCCAAAGCCTAAACACGATTAAACACCAACCCTTAAATACCAAGCCTTAAAAGCCAACCCGTAAACGCCAACCCTTTAACTCCAACCCTTAAACTCCATCTCTTAAACACCAACCTTTAAACAGCAAACCTTGAAGGCCAAACTAACACGCCAAACCTTTAAACACCAACCTGTAAATACCAACTCTTAAGCACCAACCCTAAAAACGAAAACCCTTAAACGCCAACCTTTAAACACCAACCCTTAAATGCCAACCCTTAAACGCCAACCCTTAAACGCCAACCCTCTAAACACCAACCCTTAAACGTCAACCCTTAAACACCAACCATCATCCGGCAAACCTTAAACGCTAACACTTTAAAGACCAACCCTTAAATGCCAACACTTAAACCCCAACCCTAAATCGCCAACCCTTAAAAACAAACCTTAAAACACCAACCTTTAAACACCAACCGTTAAAGACAAACCTTAAACGCCAAACCCTTAAACACCAACCCTTAAACGCCATCCATTAAACACCAACCATTAAACGCCAACCCTTAAACGCCAAAACATAAACACGCTTAAACACCAACCCTTAAAGGCCAACCCTTTAATGCCAACCTTTAAACACCAACCCTTAAACGCCAACCCTTAAACACCAACCTTTAAACACCAACCCAAAAGCGCCAACCCTTAAACGCCAACCCTTTAAAACGCCAACCCTTAAACGCCAACCCTTAAACCCCTACCCTTAAACGTCAACGCTTAAACGCCAACTATTAAAGACCAACCCTTAAACACTAAACCCTAAAACACCAACCCTAAAACGCCAATCCATAAACAAACCCTTTAACGCCAACCCTTAAACGCCAACCCTTAAACGTCAACCCTTAAACGCCAACCCTTAAACGCCCACCCTTAAACGCCAACGTTTAAGGCCAACCCTTAAACACCGACGCTTAAACGCCATCCCTTAAACACCAAGCCTTAAACACCAACGATTTGAACGCCAACCCATAAACGCCCACCTCTAAACACCAACCCTTAAACGCCAACCCTTAAACGCCAACCCTTTAACGCCAACCCTTAAACACCAACCCTTAAACGCCATCTCTTAAACACCACCCTTTAAACACCAACCCTTAAAGGCCAAACCTTACCCGCCAAACCTTTAAACACCAACCTGTAAACACCACCTCTTAAGCACCAACCCTTAAACGACAACCCTTAAACGCCAACCCGTTTAACGCCAACCCTTTAACGCCAACCTTTAAACACCAACCCTTAAAGGCCGAACTTACACGCCAAACCTTTAAACACTAACCTGTCAACACCAACTCTTAAGCACCAACCCTTAAACGAAAACCCTTAAAACGCCAACCCTTAAACACCAACCCTTAAACGCCAACCCTTAAACGCCAACCCTTAAACGCCAACCTTTAAACGCCAACCCTTAAACGCCAACCCTTATACGCCAACCCTTTAACGCCAACCCTTAAACGATAACCCTTAAACGCCAACCCTTAAACGCCAACCCTTTAAAACGCCAACCCTTAAACGCCAACCCTTAAACCCCTACCCTTAAACGTCAACGCTTAAACGCCAACTATTAAAGACCAACCCTTAAACACTAAACCCTAAAACACCAACCCTAAAACGCCAATCCATAAACAAACCCTTTAACGCCAACCCTTAAACGCCCACCCTTAAACGCCAACGTTTAAGGCCAACCCTTAAACACCGACGCTTAAACGCCATCCCTTAAACACCAAGCCTTAAACACCAACGATTTGAACGCCAACCCATAAACGCCCACCTCTAAACACCAACCCTTAAACGCCAACCCTTGAACGCCAACCCTTTAACGCCAACCCTTAAACGCCAACCCTTAAACACCAACCCTTAAACGCCATCTCTTAAACACCACCCTTTAAACACCAACCCTTAAACGACAACCCTTAAACGCCAACCCGTTTAACGCCAACCCTTTAACGCCAACCTTTAAACACCAACCCTTAAAGGCCGAACTTACACGCCAAACCTTTAAACACTAACCTGTCAACACCAACTCTTAAGCACCAACCCTTAAACGAAAACCCTTAAAACGCCAACCCTTAAACACCAACCCTTAAACGCCAACCCTTAAACGCCAACCCTTAAACGCCAACCTTTAAACGCCAACCCTTAAACGCCAACCCTTATACGCCAACCCTTTAACGCCAACCCTTAAACGATAACCCTTAAACACCAATGTTTAAATGCCAACTCTTACACGCCAACCCTTTAAAGCCAACCCTTAAACGCCAACCCTTAAACACCAACCTGTAAACACCAACTCTTAAGTACCAACCCTTAAACGACAAACCTTAAATGCCAAAACCTAAATACGCTTAAACATCAACCCTTAAACACCAACCCTTAAACGCCAACCCTTTAAACACCAACCTTTAAACGCCATCTCTTAAACACCAACCTTTAAACACCAACCCTTAAAGGCAAAACTTACATGCTAAACCTTTAACCACCAACCTGTAATCACCAACTCTTAAGCACCAACCGTTAAACGAAAACCCTTAAACGCCAACCCTTAAACACCAACCTTTAAACACCAATCCTTTAACGCCAACCCTTAAACGCCAACCCTTAAACGCAACCCCTTAAACGCCAACCCTTAAATGCCAACCCTTAAACGCCAACCCTTAAATACCAACCCTTAGTCGCCAACCCTTTAAATGCCAACCCTTAAACACCAACCCTTAAACACCAAACCTTAAACGCCATCTCTTAAACACCAACCTTTAATCACCAACCCTTTAAGGCCAAACCTTACACGCCAAACTATTAAACACCAACCTGTAAACACCAACTCTTAAGCAGCAACCCTTTAAACACCAACCTGTAAACACCACCTCTTAAGCACCAACCCTTAAACGACAACCCATGAACGCCAAAACCTAAACACGCTAAAACGCCAACGCTTAAACACCAACCCTTAAATGCCAACCCTTAAACACCAACCCTAAATCGTCAAACCTTAAAAACCAAACCTTAAAACACCAACCCTAAACGCCATCTATTAAACACCAAGCTTTAAACACCAACACTTAAAGGCCAAACTTACACGCCAAACCTTTAAACACCAACCTGTAAACACCAACTCTTAAGAACCAAACCTTAAACGACAACCCTTAAACGCCAAAGCCTAAACACGATTAAACACCAACCCTTAAATACCAAGCCTTAAAAGCCAACCCGTAAACGCCAACCCTTTAACTCCAACCCTTAAACTCCATCTCTTAAACACCAACCTTTAAACAGCAAACCTTGAAGGCCAAACTAACACGCCAAACCTTTAAACACCAACCTGTAAATACCAACTCTTAAGCACCAACCCTAAAAACTAAAACCCTTAAACGCCAACCTTTAAACACCAACCCTTAAATGCCAACCCTTAAACGCCAACCCTTGAACGCCAACCCTCTAAACACCAACCCTTAAACGTCAACCCTTAAACACCAACCATCATCCGGCAAACCTTAAACGCTAACACTTTAAAGACCAACCCTTAAACACCAACCCTTAAATGCCAACACTTAAACCCCAACCCTAAATCGCCAACCCTTAAAAACAAACCTTACAACACCAACCTTTAAACACCAACCGTTAAAGACAAACCTTAAACGCCAAACCCTTAAACACCAACCCTTAAACGCCATCCATTAAACACCAACCATTAAACGCCAACCCTTAAACGCCAAAATATAAACACGCTTAAACACCAACCCTTAAAGGCCAACCCTTTAATGCCAACCTTTAAACACCAACCCTTAAACGCCAACCCTTAAACACCAACCTTTAAACACCAACCCTAAAGCGCCAACCCTTAAACGCCAACCCTTTAAAACGCCAACCCTTAAACGCCAACCCTTAAACCCCTACCCTTAAACGTCAACGCTTAAACGCCAACTATTAAAGACCAACCCTTAAACACTAAACCCTAAAACACCAACCCTAAAACGCCAATCCATAAACAAACCCTTTAACGCCAACCCTTAAACGCCAACCCTTAAACGTCAACCCTTAAACGCCAACCCTTAAACGCCCACCCTTAAACGCCAACGTTTAAGGCCAACCCTTAAACACCGACGCTTAAACACCAACCCTTAAACGCCAACCCTTAAACGCCAACCCTTTAACGCCAACCCTTAAACGCCAACCCTTAAACACCAACCCTTAAACGCCATCTCTTAAACACCACCCTTTAAACACCAACCCTTAAAGGCCAAACCTTACCCGCCAAACCTTTAAACACCAACCTGTAAACACCACCTCTTAAGCACCAACCCTTAAACGACAACCCTTAAACGCCAACCCGTTTAACGCCAACCCTTTAACGCCAACCTTTAAACACCAACCCTTAAAGGCCGAACTTACACGCCAAACCTTTAAACACTAACCTGTCAACACCAACTCTTAAGCACCAACCCTTAAACGAAAACCCTTAAAACGCCAACCCTTAAACACCAACCCTTAAACGCCAACCCTTAAACGCCAACCCTTAAACGCCAACCTTTAAACGCCAACCCTTAAACGCCAACCCTTATACGCCAACCCTTTAACGCCAACCCTTAAACGATAACCCTTAAACACCAACCTGTTAACACCAACTCTTAAGTACCAACCCTTAAACGACAAACCTTAAACGCCAAAACCTAAACACGCTTAAACATCAACCCTTAAACACCAACCCTTAAACGCCAACCCTTTAAACACCAACCTTTAAACGCCATCTCTTAAACACCAACCTTTAAACACCAACCCTTAAAGGCAAAACTTACATGCTAAACCTTTAACCACCAACCTGTAATCACCAACTCTTAAGCACCAACCCTTAAACGAAAACCCTTAAACGCCAACCCTTAAACACCAACCTTTAAACACCAATCCTTTAACGCCAACCCTTAAACGCCAACCCTTAATCGCAACCCCTTAAACGCCAACCCTTAAATGCCAACCCTTAAACGCCAACCCTTAAATACCAACCCTTAGTCGCCAACCCTTTAAATTCCAACCCTTAAACGCCAACCCTTAAACAATAATCCTTAAACGCAAACCCTTAAACGCCAACCCTTAAACACCAACCCTTTAAATGCCAACCCTTAAATGCCAAGCCTTAAACACTAATCCTTAAACGCAAACCCTTAAACACCAACCTTTAAACACCAACCTTTAAACACCAACCCTTAAAGGCCAAACCTTACCCGCCAAACTATTAAACACCAACCTGTAAACACCAACTCTTAAGCACCAACCCTTAAACGACAACCCATGAACGCCAAAACCTAAACACGCTAAAACGTCAACGCTTAAACACCAACCCTAAATCGCCAACCCTTAAAAACAAACCTTAAAACACCAACCTTTAAACACCAACCGTTAAAGACAAACCTTAAACGCCAAACCCTTAAACACCAACCCTTAAACGCCATCCATTAAACACCAACCATTAAACGCCAACCCTTAAACGCCAAAACATAAACACGCTTAAACACCAACCCTTAAAGGCCAACCCTTTAATGCCAACCTTTAAACACCAACCCTTAATGCCAACCCTTAAACGCCAACCCTTAAACACCAACCTTTAAACACCAACCCTAAAACGCCAACCCTTAAACGCCAACCCTTTAAAACGCCAACCCTTAAACGCCAACCCTTAAACCCCAACCCTTAAACGTCAACGCTTAAACGCCAACTATTAAAGACCAACCCTTAAACACTAAACCCTAAAACACCAACCCTAAAACGCCAATCCATAAACAAACCCTTTAACGCCAACCCTTAAACGCCAACCCTTAAACGCCCACCCTTAAACACCAACCCTTAATCGCTAACTCTTCAAATGCCAACCCTTAAACGCCAACCCTTAAACACCAATACTTAAACGCAAACCCTTAAACACCAACCTTTAAACACCGACCCTAAAACGCCAACCCTTAAACGCCAACCGTTAAACACCAACCCCTTAAAGGCCAAACTTACACGCCAAACCTTTAAACACCAACCTGTAAACACCACCGCTTAAGCACCAACCCTTAAACGACAACCCATGAACGCCAAAACCTAACACGCTAAAACGCCAACGCTTAAACACCAACCCTTAAATGCCAACCCTTAAACACCAACCCTAAATCGCCAAACCTTAAAAACCAACCTTAAAACACCAACCCTAAACGCCATCTATTAAACACCAAGCTTTAAACACCAACACTTAAAGGCCAAACTTACATGCCAAACCTTTAAACACCAACCTGTAAACACCAACTCTTAAGAACCAAACCTTAAACGACAACCCTTAAACGCCAAAGCCTAAACACGATTAAACACCAACCCTTAAACACCAAGCCTTAAAAGCCAACCCGTAAACGCCAACCCTTTAACGCCAACCCTTAAACACCAACCCCTTAAAGGCCAAACTTACATGCCAAACCTTTAAACACCAACCTGAAAACACCAACTCTTAAGCACCAACACTTAAACGAAAACGCTTAAACGCCAACCCTTAAACACCAACCATTAAACGCCAACCCTTAAACGCCAACCCTTAAACACTAACCGTTAAACGCGAACCCTTTAACGCCAACCCTTAAACGCCAACCTTTAAACACCAACCCTTAAACGCCAACCCTTAAACACCAACCTTTAAACACCAACCCTAAAGCGCCAACCCTTAAACGCCAACCCTTTAAAACGCCAACCCTTAAACGCCAACCCTTAAACCCCTACCCTTAAACGTCAACGCTTAAACGCCAACTATTAAAGACCAACCCTTAAACACTAAACCCTAAAACACCAACCCTAAAACGCCAATCCATAAACAAACCCTTTAACGCCAACCCTTAAACGCCCACCCTTAAACGCCAACGTTTAAGGCCAACCCTTAAACACCGACGCTTAAACGCCATCCCTTAAACACCAAGCCTTAAACACCAACGATTTGAACGCCAACCCATAAACGCCCACCTCTAAACACCAACCCTTAAACGCCAACCCTTGAACGCCAACCCTTTAACGCCAACCCTTAAACGCCAACCCTTAAACACCAACCCTTAAACGCCATCTCTTAAACACCACCCTTTAAACACCAACCCTTAAACGACAACCCTTAAACGCCAACCCGTTTAACGCCAACCCTTTAACGCCAACCTTTAAACACCAACCCTTAAAGGCCGAACTTACACGCCAAACCTTTAAACACTAACCTGTCAACACCAACTCTTAAGCACCAACCCTTAAACGAAAACCCTTAAAACGCCAACCCTTAAACACCAACCCTTAAACGCCAACCCTTAAACGCCAACCCTTAAACGCCAACCTTTAAACGCCAACCCTTAAACGCCAACCCTTATACGCCAACCCTTTAACGCCAACCCTTAAACGATAACCCTTAAACACCAATGTTTAAATGCCAACTCTTACACGCCAACCCTTTAAAGCCAACCCTTAAACGCCAACCCTTAAACACCAACCTGTAAACACCAACTCTTAAGTACCAACCCTTAAACGACAAACCTTAAATGCCAAAACCTAAATACGCTTAAACATCAACCCTTAAACACCAACCCTTAAACGCCAACCCTTTAAACACCAACCTTTAAACGCCATCTCTTAAACACCAACCTTTAAACACCAACCCTTAAAGGCAAAACTTACATGCTAAACCTTTAACCACCAACCTGTAATCACCAACTCTTAAGCACCAACCGTTAAACGAAAACCCTTAAACGCCAACCCTTAAACACCAACCTTTAAACACCAATCCTTTAACGCCAACCCTTAAACGCCAACCCTTAAACGCAACCCCTTAAACGCCAACCCTTAAATGCCAACCCTTAAACGCCAACCCTTAAATACCAACCCTTAGTCGCCAACCCTTTAAATGCCAACCCTTAAACACCAACCCTTAAACACCAAACCTTAAACGCCATCTCTTAAACACCAACCTTTAATCACCAACCCTTTAAGGCCAAACCTTACACGCCAAACTATTAAACACCAACCTGTAAACACCAACTCTTAAGCAGCAACCCTTTAAACACCAACCTGTAAACACCACCTCTTAAGCACCAACCCTTAAACGACAACCCATGAACGCCAAAACCTAAACACGCTAAAACGCCAACGCTTAAACACCAACCCTTAAATGCCAACCCTTAAACACCAACCCTAAATCGTCAAACCTTAAAAACCAAACCTTAAAACACCAACCCTAAACGCCATCTATTAAACACCAAGCTTTAAACACCAACACTTAAAGGCCAAACTTACACGCCAAACCTTTAAACACCAACCTGTAAACACCAACTCTTAAGAACCAAACCTTAAACGACAACCCTTAAACGCCAAAGCCTAAACACGATTAAACACCAACCCTTAAATACCAAGCCTTAAAAGCCAACCCGTAAACGCCAACCCTTTAACTCCAACCCTTAAACTCCATCTCTTAAACACCAACCTTTAAACAGCAAACCTTGAAGGCCAAACTAACACGCCAAACCTTTAAACACCAACCTGTAAATACCAACTCTTAAGCACCAACCCTAAAAACTAAAACCCTTAAACGCCAACCTTTAAACACCAACCCTTAAATGCCAACCCTTAAACGCCAACCCTTGAACGCCAACCCTCTAAACACCAACCCTTAAACGTCAACCCTTAAACACCAACCATCATCCGGCAAACCTTAAACGCTAACACTTTAAAGACCAACCCTTAAATGCCAACACTTAAACCCCAACCCTAAATCGCCAACCCTTAAAAACAAACCTTACAACACCAACCTTTAAACACCAACCGTTAAAGACAAACCTTAAACGCCAAACCCTTAAACACCAACCCTTAAACGCCATCCATTAAACACCAACCATTAAACGCCAACCCTTAAACGCCAAAATATAAACACGCTTAAACACCAACCCTTAAAGGCCAACCCTTTAATGCCAACCTTTAAACACCAACCCTTAAACGCCAACCCTTAAACACCAACCTTTAAACACCAACCCTAAAGCGCCAACCCTTAAACGCCAACCCTTTAAAACGCCAACCCTTAAACGCCAACCCTTAAACCCCTACCCTTAAACGTCAACGCTTAAACGCCAACTATTAAAGACCAACCCTTAAACACTAAACCCTAAAACACCAACCCTAAAACGCCAATCCATAAACAAACCCTTTAACGCCAACCCTTAAACGCCAACCCTTAAACGTCAACCCTTAAACGCCAACCCTTAAACGCCCACCCTTAAACGCCAACGTTTAAGGCCAACCCTTAAACACCGACGCTTAAACACCAACCCTTAAACGCCAACCCTTAAACGCCAACCCTTTAACGCCAACCCTTAAACGCCAACCCTTAAACACCAACCCTTAAACGCCATCTCTTAAACACCACCCTTTAAACACCAACCCTTAAAGGCCAAACCTTACCCGCCAAACCTTTAAACACCAACCTGTAAACACCACCTCTTAAGCACCAACCCTTAAACGACAACCCTTAAACGCCAACCCGTTTAACGCCAACCCTTTAACGCCAACCTTTAAACACCAACCCTTAAAGGCCGAACTTACACGCCAAACCTTTAAACACTAACCTGTCAACACCAACTCTTAAGCACCAACCCTTAAACGAAAACCCTTAAAACGCCAACCCTTAAACACCAACCCTTAAACGCCAACCCTTAAACGCCAACCCTTAAACGCCAACCTTTAAACGCCAACCCTTAAACGCCAACCCTTATACGCCAACCCTTTAACGCCAACCCTTAAACGATAACCCTTAAACACCAACCTGTAAACACCAACTCTTAAGTACCAACCCTTAAACGACAAACCTTAAACGCCAAAACCTAAACACGCTTAAACATCAACCCTTAAACACCAACCCTTAAACGCCAACCCTTTAAACACCAACCTTTAAACGCCATCTCTTAAACACCAACCTTTAAACACCAACCCTTAAAGGCAAAACTTACATGCTAAACCTTTAACCACCAACCTGTAATCACCAACTTTTAAGCACCAACCCTTAAACGAAAACCCTTAAACGCCAACCCTTAAACACCAACCTTTAAACACCAATCCTTTAACGCCAACCCTTAAACGCCAACCCTTAATCGCAACCCCTTAAACGCCAACCCTTAAATGCCAACCCTTAAACGCCAACCCTTAAATACCAACCCTTAGTCGCCAACCCTTTAAATTCCAACCCTTAAACGCCAACCCTTAAACAATAATCCTTAAACGCAAACCCTTAAACGCCAACCCTTAAACACCAACCCTTTAAATGCCAACCCTTAAATGCCAAGCCTTAAACACTAATCCTTAAACGCAAACCCTTAAACACCAACCTTTAAACACCAACCTTTAAACACCAACCCTTAAAGGCCAAACCTTACCCGCCAAACTATTAAACACCAACCTGTAAACACCAACTCTTAAGCACCAACCCTTAAACGACAACCCATGAACGCCAAAACCTAAACACGCTAAAACGTCAACGCTTAAACACCAACCCTAAATCGCCAACCCTTAAAAACAAACCTTAAAACACCAACCTTTAAACACCAACCGTTAAAGACAAACCTTAAACGCCAAACCCTTAAACACCAACCCTTAAACGCCATCCATTAAACACCAACCATTAAACGCCAACCCTTAAACGCCAAAACATAAACACGCTTAAACACCAACCCTTAAAGGCCAACCCTTTAATGCCAACCTTTAAACACCAACCCTTAATGCCAACCCTTAAACGCCAACCCTTAAACACCAACCTTTAAACACCAACCCTAAAACGCCAACCCTTAAACGCCAACCCTTTAAAACGCCAACCCTTAAACGCCAACCCTTAAACCCCAACCCTTAAACGTCAACGCTTAAACGCCAACTATTAAAGACCAACCCTTAAACACTAAACCCTAAAACACCAACCCTAAAACGCCAATCCATAAACAAACCCTTTAACGCCAACCCTTAAACGCCAACCCTTAAACGCCCACCCTTAAACACCAACCCTTAATCGCTAACTCTTCAAATGCCAACCCTTAAACGCCAACCCTTAAACACCAATACTTAAACGCAAACCCTTAAACACCAACCTTTAAACACCGACCCTAAAACGCCAACCGTTAAACACCAACCCCTTAAAGGCCAAACTTACACGCCAAACCTTTAAACACCAACCTGTAAACACCACCGCTTAAGCACCAACCCTTAAACGACAACCCATGAACGCCAAAACCTAACACGCTAAAACGCCAACGCTTAAACACCAACCCTTAAATGCCAACCCTTAAACACCAACCCTAAATCGCCAAACCTTAAAAACCAACCTTAAAACACCAACCCTAAACGCCATCTATTAAACACCAAGCTTTAAACACCAACACTTAAAGGCCAAACTTACATGCCAAACCTTTAAACACCAACCTGTAAACACCAACTCTTAAGAACCAAACCTTAAACACCAACCCTTAAACACCAAGCCTTAAAAGCCAACCCGTAAACGCCAACCCTTTAACGCCAACCCTTAAACACCAACCCCTTAAAGGCCAAACTTACATGCCAAACCTTTAAACACCAACCTGAAAACACCAACTCTTAAGCACCAACACTTAAACGAAAACGCTTAAACGCCAACCCTTAAACACCAACCATTAAACGCCAACCCTTAAACGCCAACCCTTAAACACTAACCGTTAAACGCGAACCCTTTAACGCCAACCCTTAAACGCCAACCTTTAAACACCAACCCTTAAACGCCAACCCTTAAACACCAACCTTTAAACACCAACCCTAAAGCGCCAACCCTTAAACGCCAACCCTTTAAAACGCCAACCCTTAAACGCCAACCCTTAAACCCCTACCCTTAAACGTCAACGCTTAAACGCCAACTATTAAAGACCAACCCTTAAACACTAAACCCTAAAACACCAACCCTAAAACGCCAATCCATAAACAAACCCTTTAACGCCAACCCTTAAACGCCCACCCTTAAACGCCAACGTTTAAGGCCAACCCTTAAACACCGACGCTTAAACGCCATCCCTTAAACACCAAGCCTTAAACACCAACGATTTGAACGCCAACCCATAAACGCCCACCTCTAAACACCAACCCTTAAACGCCAACCCTTGAACGCCAACCCTTTAACGCCAACCCTTAAACGCCAACCCTTAAACACCAACCCTTAAACGCCATCTCTTAAACACCACCCTTTAAACACCAACCCTTAAACGACAACCCTTAAACGCCAACCCGTTTAACGCCAACCCTTTAACGCCAACCTTTAAACACCAACCCTTAAAGGCCGAACTTACACGCCAAACCTTTAAACACTAACCTGTCAACACCAACTCTTAAGCACCAACCCTTAAACGAAAACCCTTAAAACGCCAACCCTTAAACACCAACCCTTAAACGCCAACCCTTAAACGCCAACCCTTAAACGCCAACCTTTAAACGCCAACCCTTAAACGCCAACCCTTATACGCCAACCCTTTAACGCCAACCATTAAACGATAACCCTTAAACACCAATGTTTAAATGCCAACTCTTACACGCCAACCCTTTAACGCCAACCCTTAAACGCCAACCCTTAAACACCAACCTGTAAACACCAACTCTTAAGTACCAACCCTTAAACGACAAACCTTAAATGCCAAAACCTAAATACGCTTAAACATCAACCCTTAAACACCAACCCTTAAACGCCAACCCTTTAAACACCAACCTTTAAACGCCATCTCTTAAACACCAACCTTTAAACACCAACCCTTAAAGGCAAAACTTACATGCTAAACCTTTAACCACCAACCTGTAATCACCAACTCTTAAGCACCAACCGTTAAACGAAAACCCTTAAACGCCAACCCTTAAACACCAACCTTTAAACACCAATCCTTTAACGCCAACCCTTAAACGCCAACCCTTAAACGCAACCCCTTAAACGCCAACCCTTAAATGCCAACCCTTAAACGCCAACCCTTAAATACCAACCCTTAGTCGCCAACCCTTTAAATGCCAACCCTTAAACACCAACCCTTAAACACCAAACCTTAAACGCCATCTCTTAAACACCAACCTTTAATCACCAACCCTTTAAGGCCAAACCTTACACGCCAAACTATTAAACACCAACCTGTAAACACCAACTCTTAAGCAGCAACCCTTTAAACACCAACCTGTAAACACCACCTCTTAAGCACCAACCCTTAAACGACAACCCATGAACGCCAAAACCTAAACACGCTAAAACGCCAACGCTTAAACACCAACCCTTAAATGCCAACCCTTAAACACCAACCCTAAATCGTCAAACCTTAAAAACCAAACCTTAAAACACCAACCCTAAACGCCATCTATTAAACACCAAGCTTTAAACACCAACACTTAAAGGCCAAACTTACACGCCAAACCTTTAAACACCAACCTGTAAACACCAACTCTTAAGAACCAAACCTTAAACGACAACCCTTAAACGCCAAAGCCTAAACACGATTAAACACCAACCCTTAAATACCAAGCCTTAAAAGCCAACCCGTAAACGCCAACCCTTTAACTCCAACCCTTAAACTCCATCTCTTAAACACCAACCTTTAAACAGCAAACCTTGAAGGCCAAACTAACACGCCAAACCTTTAAACACCAACCTGTAAATACCAACTCTTAAGCACCAACCCTAAAAACTAAAACCCTTAAACGCCAACCTTTAAACACCAACCCTTAAATGCCAACCCTTAAACGCCAACCCTTGAACGCCAACCCTCTAAACACCAACCCTTAAACGTCAACCCTTAAACACCAACCATCATCCGGCAAACCTTAAACGCTAACACTTTAAAGACCAACCCTTAAATGCCAACACTTAAACCCCAACCCTAAATCGCCAACCCTTAAAAACAAACCTTACAACACCAACCTTTAAACACCAACCGTTAAAGACAAACCTTAAACGCCAAACCCTTAAACACCAACCCTTAAACGCCATCCATTAAACACCAACCATTAAACGCCAACCCTTAAACGCCAAAACATAAACACGCTTAAACACCAACCCTTAAAGGCCAACCCTTTAATGCCAACCTTTAAACACCAACCCTTAAACGCCAACCCTTAAACACCAACCTTTAAACACCAACCCTAAAGCGCCAACCCTTAAACGCCAACCCTTTAAAACGCCAACCCTTAAACGCCAACCCTTAAACCCCTACCCTTAAACGTCAACGCTTAAACGCCAACTATTAAAGATCAACCCTTAAACACTAAACCCTAAAACACCAACCCTAAAACGCCAATCCATAAACAAACCCTTTAACGCCAACCCTTAAATGCCAACCCTTAAACGTCAACCCTTAAACGCCAACCCTTAAACGCCCACCCTTAAACGCCCACCCTTAAACGCCAACGTTTAAGGCCAACCCTTAAACACCGACGCTTAAACGCCATCCCTTAAACACCAAGCCTTAAACACCAACGATTTGAACGCCAACCCATAAACGCCCACCTCTAAACACCAACCCTTAAACGCCAACCCTTAAACGCCAACCCTTTAACGCCAACCCTTAAACGCCAACCCTTAAACACCAACCCTTAAACGCCATCTCTTAAACACCACCCTTTAAACACCAACCCTTAAAGGCCAAACCTTACCCGCCAAACCTTTAAACACCAACCTGTAAACACCACCTCTTAAGCACCAACCCTTAAACGACAACCCTTAAACGCCAACCCGTTTAACGCCAACCCTTTAACGCCAACCTTTAAACACCAACCCTTAAAGGCCGAACTTACACGCCAAACCTTTAAACACTAACCTGTCAACACCAACTCTTAAGCACCAACCCTTAACGAAAACCCTTAAAACGCCAACCCTTAAACACCAACCCTTAAACGCCAACCCTTAAACGCCAACCCTTAAACGCCAACCTTTAAACGCCAACCCTTAAACGCCAACCCTTATACGCCAACCCTTTAACGCCAACCCTTAAACGATAACCCTTAAACACCAATGTTTAAATGCCAACTCTTACACGCCAACCCTTTAACGCCAACCCTTAAACGCCAACCCTTAAACACCAACCTGTAAACACCAACTCTTAAGTACCAACCCTTAAACGACAAACCTTAAACGCCAAAACCTAAACACGCTTAAACATCAACCCTTAAACACCAACCCTTAAACGCCAACCCTTTAAACACCAACCTTTAAACGGCATCTCTTAAACACCAACCTTTAAACACCAACCCTTAAAGGCAAAACTTACATGCTAAACCTTTAACCACCAACCTGTAATCACCAACTCTTAAGCACCAACCCTTAAACGAAAACCCTTAAACGCCAACCCTTAAACACCAACCTTTAAACACCAATCCTTTAACGCCAACCCTTAAACGCCAACCCTTAAACGCAACCCCTTAAACGCCAACCCTTAAATGCCAACCCTTAAACGCCAACCCTTAAATACCAACCCTTAGTCGCCAACCCTTTAAATGCCAACCCTTAAACGCCAACCCTTAAACACTAATCCTTAAACGCAAACCCTTAAACACCAACCTTTAAACACCAACCCTAAAACGCCAACCCTTAAACGCCAACCCTTAAACGCCAACCCTTAAACACCAACCCTTTAAATGCCAACCCTTAAATGCCAAGCCTTAAACACTAATCCTTAAACGCAAACCCTTAAACACCAACCTTTAAACACCAACCTTTAAACACCAACCCTTAAAGGCCAAACCTTACCCGCCAAACTATTAAACACCAACCTGTAAACACCAACTCTTAAGCACCAACCCTTTAAACACCAACCTGTAAACACCACCGCTTAAGCACCAACCCTTAAACGACAACCCATGAACGCCAAAACCTAAACATGCTAAAACGTCAACGCTTAAACACCAACCCTAAATCGCCAACCCTTAAAAACAAACCTTAAAACACCAACCTTTAAACACCAACCGTTAAAGACAAACCTTAAACGCCAAACCCTTAAACACCAACCCTTAAACGCCATCCATTAAACACCAACCATTAAACGCCAACCCTTAAACGCCAAAACATAAACACGCTTAAACACCAACCCTTAAAGGCCAACCCTTTAATGCCAACCCTTAAACACCAACCTTTAAACACCAACCCTAAAACGCCAACCCTTAAACGCCAACCCTTTAAAACGCCAACCCTTAAATGCCAACCATTAAACCCCAACCCTTAAACGTCAACGCTTAAACGCCAACTATTAAAGACCAACCCTTAAACACTAAACCTTAAAACACCAACCCTAAAACGCCAATCCATAAACAAACTCTTTAACGCCAACCCTTAAACGCCAACCCTTAAACGCCCACCCTTAAACACCAACCCTTAATCGCTAACTCTTCAAATGCCAACCCTTAAACGCCAACCCTTAAACACCAATACTTAAACGCAAACCCTTAAACACCAACCTTTAAACACCGACCCTAAAACGCCAACCCTTAAACGCCAACCGTTAAACACCAACCCCTTAAAGGCCAAACTTACACGCCAAACCTTTAACCACCAACCTGTAAACACCACCGCTTAAGCACCAACCCTTAAACGACAACCCATGAACGCCAAAACCTAACACGCTAAAACGCCAACGCTTAAACACCAACCCTTAAATGCCAACCCTTAAACACCAACCCTAAATCGCCAAACCTTAAAAACCAACCTTAAAACACCAACCCTAAACGCCATCTATTAAACACCAAGCTTTAAACACCAAAACTTAAAGGCCAAACTTACATGCCAAACCTTTAAACACCAACCTGTAAACACCAACTCTTAAGAACCAAACCTTAAACGACAACCCTTAAACGCCAAAGCCTAAACACGATTAAACACCAACCCTTAAACACCAAGCCTTAAAAGCCAACCCGTAAACGCCAACCCTTTAATGCCAACCCTTAATCACCAACCCCTTAAAGGCCAAACTTACATGCCAAACCTTTAAACACCAACCTGAAAACACCAACTCTTAAGCACCAACACTTAAACGAAAACGCTTAAACGCCAACCCTTAAACACCAACCATTAAACGCCAACCCTTAAACGCCAACCCTTAAACACTAACCGTTAAACGCCAACCCTTTAACGCCAAACCTTAAACGCCAACCTTTAAACACCAACCCTTAAACGCCAACCCTTAAACACCAACCTTTAAACACCAACCCTAAAGCGCCAACCCTTAAACGCCAACCCTTTAAAACGCCAACCCTTAAACGCCAACCCTTAAACCCCTACCCTTAAACGTCAACGCTTAAACGCCAACTATTAAAGACCAACCCTTAAACACTAAACCCTAAAACACCAACCCTAAAACGCCAATCCATAAACAAACCCTTTAACGCCAACCCTTAAACGCCAACCCTTAAACGTCAACCCTTAAACGCCAACCCTTAAACGCCCACCCTTAAACGCCAACGTTTAAGGCCAACCCTTAAACACCGACGCTTAAACGCCATCCCTTAAACACCAAGCCTTAAACACCAACGATTTGAACGCCAACCCATAAACGCCCACCTCTAAACACCAACCCTTAAACGCCAACCCTTGAACGCCAACCCTTTAACGCCAACCCTTAAACGCCAACCCTTAAACACCAACCCTTAAACGCCATCTCTTAAACACCACCCTTTAAACACCAACCCTTAAACGACAACCCTTAAACGCCAACCCGTTTAACGCCAACCCTTTAACGCCAACCTTTAAACACCAACCCTTAAAGGCCGAACTTACACGCCAAACCTTTAAACACTAACCTGTCAACACCAACTCTTAAGCACCAACCCTTAAACGAAAACCCTTAAAACGCCAACCCTTAAACACCAACCCTTAAACGCCAACCCTTAAACGCCAACCCTTAAACGCCAACCTTTAAACGCCAACCCTTAAACGCCAACCCTTATACGCCAACCCTTTAACGCCAACCCTTAAACGATAACCCTTAAACACCAATGTTTAAATGCCAACTCTTACACGCCAACCCTTTAACACCAACCCTTAAACACCAACCTGTAAACACCAACTCTTAGGTACCAACCCTTAAACGACAAACCTTAAATGCCAAAACCTAAACACGCTTAAACATCAACCCTTAAACACCAACCCTTAAACGCCAACCCTTTAAACACCAACCTTTAAACGCCATCTCTTAAACACCAACCTTTAAACACCAACCCTTAAAGGCAAAACTTACATGCTAAACCTTTAACCACCAACCTGTAATCACCAACTCTTAAGCACCAACCCTTAAACGAAAACCCTTAAACGCCAACCCTTAAACACCAACCTTTAAACACCAATCCTTTAACGCCAACCCTTAAACGCCAACCCTTAAACGCAACCCCTTAAACGCCAACCCTTAAATGCCAACCCTTAAACGCCAACCCTTAAATACCAACCCTTAGTCGCCAACCCTTTAAATGCCAACCCTTAAACGCCAACCCTTAAACACTAATCCTTAAACGCAAAGCCTTAAACACCAACCTTTAAACACCAACCCTAAAACGCCAACCCTTAAACGCCAACCCTTAAACACCAACCCTTTAAATGCCAACCCTTAAATGCCAAGCCTTAAACACTAATCCTTAAACGCAAACCCTTAAACACCAACCTTTAAACACCAACCTTTAAACACCAACCCTTAAAGGCCAAACCTTACCCGCCAAACTATTAAACACCAACCTGTAAACACCAACTCTTAAGCACCAACCCTTTAAACACCAACCTGTAAACACCACCGCTTAAGCACCAACCCTTAAACGACAACCCATGAACGCCAAAACCTAAACACGCTAAAACGTCAACGCTTAAACACCAACCCTAAATCGCCAACCCTTAAAAACAAACCTTAAAACACCAACCTTTAAACACCAACCGTTAAAGACAAACCTTAAACGCCAAACCCTTAAACACCAACCCTTAAACGCCATCCATTAAACACCAACCATTAAACGCCAACCCTTAAACGCCAAAACATAAACACGCTTAAACACCAACCCTTAAAGGCCAACCCTTTAATGCCAACCACCAACCCTTAATGCCAACCCTTAAATGCCAACCCTTAAACACCAACCTTTAAACACCAACCCTAAAACGCCAACCCTTAAACGCCAACCCTTTAAAACGCCAACCCTTAAACGCCAACCCTTAAACCCCAACCCTTAAACGTCAACGCTTAAACGCCAACTATTAAAGACCAACCCTTAAACACTAAACCCTAAAACACCAACCCTAAAACGCCAATCCATAAACAAACCCTTTAACGCCAACCCTTAAACGCCAACCCTTAAACGCCCACCCTTAAACACCAACCCTTAATCGCTAACTCTTCAAATGCCAACCCTTAAACGCCAACCCTTAAACACCAATACTTAAACGCAAACCCTTAAACACCAACCTTTAAACACCGACCCTAAAACGCCAACCCTTAAACGCCAACCGTTAAACACCAACCCCTTAAAGGCCAAACTTACACGCCAAACCTTTAAACACCAACCTGTAAACACCACCGCTTAAGCACCAACCCTTAAACGACAACCCATGAACGCCAAAACCTAACACGCTAAAACGCCAACGCTTAAACACCAACCCTTAAATGCCAACCCTTAAACACCAACCCTAAATCGCCAAACCTTAAAAACCAACATTAAAACACCAACCCTAAACGCCATCTATTAAACACCAAGCTTTAAACACCAACACTTAAAGGCCAAACTTACATGCCAAACCTTTAAACACCAACCTGTAAACACCAACTCTTAAGAACCAAACCTTAAACGACAACCCTTAAACGCCAAAGCCTAAACACGATTAAACACCAACCCTTAAACACCAAGCCTTAAAAGCCAACCCGTAAACTCCAACCCTTTAACGCCAACCCTTAAACACCAACCCCTTAAAGGCCAAACTTACATGCCAAACCTTTAAACACCAACCTGAAAACACCAACTCTTAAGCACCAATACTTAAACGAAAACGCTTAAACGCCAACCCTTAAACACCAACCATTAAACGCCAACCCTTAAACGCCAACCCTTAAACACTAACCGTTAAACGCCAACCCTTTAACGCCAACCCTTAAACGCCAACCTTTAAACACCAACCCTTAAACGCCAACCCTTAAATACCAACCTGAAAACACCACCTCTTAAGCACCAACACTTAAAGGACAACCCTTAAACGCCAAAACCTAAACACGCTAAAATTCAAACCCTAAAACGTCAACCTTTAAACACCAACCCTTAAACACCAACCCTTAAACACCAACCATTAAACGCCAATCCTTCAACACCAAACCTCATCCGGCAAACCTTAAACGCTAACTCTTTAAAGACCAACCCTTAAACACGAACCCTTGAAAGCCAACCCTTACAAACCGACGGTTAAACACCAACCCTTAAATGCCAACCATTGAACACCAACCCTAAATCGCCAACCCTTAAAAACCAACCTTAAAACACCAACCTTTAAACACCTACCTTTAAAGCTAACCCTAAAACGCCAACCCGTAAACGCCAACCCTTAAACACCAAACCTTAAACGCCATCTCTTAAACACCAACCTTTAAACACCAACCCTTAAAGGCCAAACCTTACCCGCCAAACTATTAAACACCAACCTGTAAACACCAACTCTTAATCACCAACCCTCTAAACACCAACCTGTAAACACTCTTAAGCACCAACCCTTAAACGACAACCCATGAACGCCAAAACCTAAACACGCTAAAACGCCAACGCTTAAACACCAACCCTTAAATGCCAACCCTTAAACACCAACCCTAAATCGTCAAACCTTAAAAACCAAACCTTAAAACACCAACCCTAAACGCCATCTATTAAACACCAAGCTTTAAACACCAACACATAAAGGCCAAACTTACACGCCAAACCTTTAAACACCAACCTGTAAACACCAACTCTTAAGAACCAAACCTTAAACGACAACCCTTAAACGCCAAAGCCTAAACACGATTAAACACCAACCCTTAAATACCAAGCCTTAAAAGCCAACCCGTAAACGCCAACCCTTTAACGCAAACCCTTAAACTCCATCTCTTAAACACCAACCTTTAAACAGCAAACCTTGAAGGCCAAACTAACACACCAAACCTTTAAACACCAACCTGTAAATACCAACTCTTAAGCACCAACCCTAAAAACTAAAACCCTTAAACGCCAACCTTTAAACACCAACCCTTAAATGCCAACCCTTAAACGCCAACCCTTAAACGCCAACCCTCTAAACACCAACACTTAAACGTCAACCCTTAAACACCAACCATCATCCGGCAAACCTTAAACGCTAACACTTTAAAGACCAACCCTTAAACACCAACCCTTTAATGCCAACACTTAAACCCCAACCCTAAATCGCCAACCCTTAAAAAGAAACCTTAAAACACCAACCTTTAAACACCAACCATTAAAGACAAACCTTAAACGTCAAAACCTTAAACACCAACCCTTAAACGCCATCCATTAAACACCAACCATTAAACGCCAACCCTTAAACGCCAAAACATAAACACGCTTAAACACCAACCCTTAAAGGCCAACCCTTTAATGCCAACCTTTAAACACCAACCCTTAAACGCCAACCCTTAAACACCAACCTTTAAACACCAACCCTAAAGCGCCAACCCTTAAACGCCAACCCTTTAAAACGCCAACCCTTAAACGCCAACCCTTAAACCCCTACCCTTAAACGTCAATGCTTAAACGCCAGCTATTAAAGACCAACCCTTAAACACTAAACCCTAAAACACCAACACTAAAACGCCAATCCATAAACAAACCCTTTAACGCCCACCCTTAAACGCCAACGTTTAAGGCCAACCCTTAAACACCGACGCTTAAACGCCATCCCTTAAACACCAAGCCTTAAACACCAACCATTTGAACGCCAACCCTTAAACGCCAACCAGTAAACGCCAAACCTTAAACGCCAACCCTTAAATGCCAACCCTTAAACGTCAACCCTTAAACACCAACCCTTAATCGCCAACCCTTAAACGCCAACCCTTTAACGCCAACCCTTAAACGCCAACCCTTAAATGCCAACCCTTAAACGCCAACCCTTAATCGCCAACCCTTTAAACGCCAACCCTTTAACGCCAACCCTTAAACACCAACCCTTAAACGCCATCTCTTAAACACCACCCTTTAAACACCAACCCTTAAAGGCCAATCCTTACCCGCCAAACTATTAAACACCAACCTGTAAACACCAACTCTTAAGCACCAAACCTTTAAACACCTACCTGTAAACACCACCTCTTAAGCACCAACCCTTAAACGACATCCCATGAACGCCAAAACCTAAACACGCTAAAACGCCAACGCTTAAACACCAACCCTTAAATGCCAACCCTTAAACACCAACCCTAAATCGTCAAACCTTAAAAACCAAACCTTAAAACACCAACCCTAAACGCCATCTATTAAACACCAAGCTTTAAACACCAACACTTAAAGGCCAAACTTACACGCCAAACCTTTAAACACCAACCTGTAAACACCAACTCTTAAGAACCAAACCTTAAACGACAACCCTTAAACGCCAAAGCCTAAACACGATTAAACACCAACCGTTAAATACCAAGCCTTAAAAGCCAACCCGTAAACGCCAACCCTTTAACGCCAAACCTTAAACTCCATCTCTTAAACACCAACCTTTAAACAGCAAACCTTGGAAGGCCAAACTAACACGCCAAACCTTTAAACACCAACCTGTAAATACCAACTCTTAAGCACCAACCCTAAAAACTAAAACCCTTAAACGCCAACCTTTAAACACCAACCCTTAAATGCCAACCCTTAAACGCCAACCCTTAAACGCCAACCCTCTAAACACCAACCCTTAAACGTCAACCCTTAAACACCAACCATCATCCGGCAAACCTTAAACGCTAACACTTTAAAGACCAACCCTTAAACACCAACCCTTAAATGCCAACACTTAAACCCCAACCCTAAATCGCTAACCCTTAAAAAGAAATCTTAAAACACCAAACTTTAAACACCAACCGTTAAAGACAAACCTTAAACGTCACACCCTTAAACACCAACCCTTAAACGCCATCCATTAAACACCAACCGTTAAACGCCAACCCTTAAACGCCAAAACATAAACACGCTTAAACACCAACCCTTGAAGGCCAACCCTTTAATGCCAACCTTTAAACACCAACCCTTAAACGCCAACCCTTAAACACCAACCTTTAAACACCAACCCTAAAGCGCCAACCCTTAAACGCCAACCCTTTAAAACGCCAACCCTTAAACGCCAACCCTTAAACCCCTACCCTTAAACGTCAACGCTTAAACGCCAACTATTAAAGACCAACCCTTAAACACTAAACCCTAAAACACCAACCCTAAAACGCCAATCCATAAACAAACCCTTTAACGCCAAGCCTTAAACGCCAACCCTTAAACGCCCACCCTTAAACGCCAACGTTTAAGGCCAACCCTTAAACACCGACGCTTAAACGCCATCCCTTAAACAGCAAGCCTTAAACACCAACCATTTGAACGCCAGCCCATGAACGCCCACCTCTAAACACCAACCCTTAAACGCCAACCCTTAAACGCCAACCCTTAAACGCCAACCCTTAAACACCAACCCTTAATCGCCAACCCTTTAAACGCCAACCCTTAAACGCCAACCCTTTAACGCCAACCCTTAAACGCCAACCCTTAAATGCCAACCCTTAAACGCCAACCCTTAAACACCAACCCTTAATCGCCAACCCTTTAAACGCCAACCCGTAAACGCCAACCCTTAAACGCCAACCCTTAAACACCAACCCTTAAACGCCATCTCTTAAACACCACCCTTTAAACACCAACCCTTAAAGGCCAAACCTTACCCGCCAAACTATTAAACACCAACCTGTAAACACCAACTCTTAAGCAGCAACCCTTTAAACACCAACCTGTAAACACCACCTCTTAAGCACCAACCCTTAAACGACAACCCATGAACGCCAAAACCTAAACACGCTAAAACGCCAACGCTTAAACACCAACCCTTAAATGCCAACCCTTAAACACCAACCCTAAATCGTCAAACCTTAAAAACCAAACCTTAAAACACCAACCCTAAACGCCATCTATTAAACACCAAGCTTTAAACACCAACACTTAAAGGCCAAACTTACACGCCAAACCTTTAAACACCAACCTGTAAACACCAACTCTTAAGAACCAAACCTTAAACGACAACCCTTAAACGCCAAAGCCTAAACACGATTAAACACCAACCCTTAAATACCAAGCCTTAAAAGCCAACCCGTAAACGCCAACCCTTTAACGCCAACCCTTAAACTCCATCTCTTAAACACCAACTTTTAAACAGCAAACCTTGAAGGCCAAACTAACACGCCAAACCTTTAAACACCAACCTGTAAATACCAACTCTTAAGCACCAACCCTAAAAACTAAAACCCTTAAACGCCAACCTTTAAACACCAACCCTTAAATGCCAACCCTTAAACGCCAACCCTCTAAACACCAACCCTTTAACGTCAACCCTTAAACACCAACCATCATCCGGCAAACCTTAAACGCTAACACTTTAAAGACCAACCCTTAAACACCAACCCTTAAATGCCAACACTTAAACCCCAACCCTAAATCGCCAACCCTTAAAAACAAACCTTAAAACACCAACCTTTAAACACCAACCGTTAAAGACAAACCTTAAACGCCAAACCCTTAAACACCAACCCTTAAACGCCATCCATTAAACACCAACCATTAAACGCCAACCCTTAAACGCCAAAACATAAACACGCTTAAACACCAACCCTTAAAGGCCAACCCTTCAATGCCAACCTTTAAACACCAACCCTTAAACGCCAACCCTTAAACACCAACCTTTAAACACCAACCCTAAAGCGCCAACCCTTAAACGCCAACCCTTTAAAACGCCAACCCTTAAACGCCAACCCTTAAACCCCTACCCTTAAACGTCAACGCTTAAACGCCAACTATTAAAGACCAACCCTTAAACACTAAACCCTAAAACACCAACCCTAAAACGCCAATCCATAAACAAACCCTTTAACGCCAACCCTTAAACGCCAACCCTTAAACGTCAAACCTTAAACGCCAACCCTTAAACGCCCACCCTTAAACGCCAACGTTTAAGGCCAACCCTTAAACACTGACGCTTACACGCCATACCTTAAACACCAAGCCTTAAACACCAACGATTTGAACGCCAACCCATAAACGCCCACCTCTAAACACCAACCCTTAAACGCCAACCCTTAAACGCCAACCCTTTAACGCCAACCGTTAAACACCAACCCTTAAACACCAACCCTTAAACGCCATTTCTTAAACACCACCCTTTAAACACCAACCCTTAAAGGCAAAACCTTACCCGCCAAACCTTTAAACACCAACCTGTAAACACCACCTCTTAAGCACCAACCCTTAAACGACAACCCTTAAACGCCAACCCGTTTAACGCCAACCCTTTAACGCCAACCTTTAAACACCAACCCTTAAAGGCCGAACTTACACGCCAAACCTTTAAACACTAACCTGTCAACACCAACTCTTAAGCACCAACCCTTAAACGAAAACCCTTAAAACGCCAACCCTTAAACACCAACCCTTAAACGCCAACCCTTAAACGCCAACCCTTAAACGCCAACCTTTAAACACCAACCTGTAAACACCAACTCTTAAGAACCAAACCTTAAACGACAACCCTTAAACGCCAAAGCCTAAACACGATTAAACACCAACCCTTAAATACCAAGCCTTAAAAGCCAACCCGTAAACGCCAACCCTTTAACGCCAACCCTTAAACTCCATCTCTTAAACACCAACTTTTAAACAGCAAACCTTGAAGGCCAAACTAACACGCCAAACCTTTAAACACCAACCTGTAAATACCAACTCTTAAGCACCAACCCTAAAAACTAAAACCCTTAAACGCCAACCTTTAAACACCAACCCTTAAATGCCAACCCTTAAACGCCAACCCTCTAAACACCAACCCTTTAACGTCAACCCTTAAACACCAACCATCATCCGGCAAACCTTAAACGCTAACACTTTAAAGACCAACCCTTAAACACCAACCCTTAAATGCCAACACTTAAACCCCAACCCTAAATCGCCAACCCTTAAAAACAAACCTTAAAACACCAACCTTTAAACACCAACCGTTAAAGACAAACCTTAAACGCCAAACCCTTAAACACCAACCCTTAAACGCCATCCATTAAACACCAACCATTAAACGCCAACCCTTAAACGCCAAAACATAAACACGCTTAAACACCAACCCTTAAAGGCCAACCCTTCAATGCCAACCTTTAAACATCAACCCTTAAACGCCAACCCTTAAACACCAACCTTTAAACACCAACCCTAAAGCGCCAACCCTTAAACGCCAACCCTTTAAAACGCCAACCCTTAAACGCCAACCCTTAAACCCCTACCCTTAAACGTCAACGCTTAAACGCCAACTATTAAAGACCAACCCTTAAACACTAAACCCTAAAACACCAACCCTAAAACGCCAATCCATAAACAAACCCTTTAACGCCAACCCTTAAACGCCAACCCTTAAACGTCAACCCTTAAACGCCAACCCTTAAACGCCCACCCTTAAACGCCAAAACATAAACACGCTTAAACACCAACCCTTAAAGGCCAACCCTTCAATGCCAACCTTTAAACACCAACCCTTAAACGCCAACCCTTAAACACCAACCTTTAAACACCAACCCTAAAGCGCCAACCCTTAAACGCCAACCCTTTAAAACGCCAACCCTTAAACGCCAACCCTTAAACCCCTACCCTTAAACGTCAACGCTTAAACGCCAACTATTAAAGACCAACCCTTAAACACTAAACCCTAAAACACCAACCCTAAAACGCCAATCCATAAACAAACCCTTTAACGCCAACCCTTAAACGCCAACCCTTAAACGTCAACCCTTAAACGCCAACCCTTAAACGCCCACCCTTAAACGCCAACGTTTAAGGCCAACCATTAAACACCGACGCTTACACGCCATACCTTAAACACCAAGCCTTAAACACCAACGATTTGAACGCCAACCCATAAACGCCCACCTCTAAACACCAACCCTTAAACGCCAACCCTTAAACGCCAACCCTTTAACGCCAACCCTTAAACACCAACCCTTAAACACCAACCCTTAAACGCCATTTCTTAAACACCACCCTTTAAACACCAACCCTTAAAGGCAAAACCTTACCCGCCAAACCTTTAAACACCAACCTGTAAACACCACCTCTTAAGCACCAACCCTTAAACGACAACCCTTAAACGCCAACCCGTTTAACGCCAACCCTTTAACGCCAACCTTTAAACACCAACCCTTAAAGGCCGAACTTACACGCCAAACCTTTAAACACTAACCTGTCAACACCAACTCTTAAGCACCAACCCTTAAACGAAAACCCTTAAAACGCCAACCCTTAAACACCAACCCTTAAACGCCATCCCTTAAACGCCAACCCTTAAACGCCAACCCTTAAACGCCAACCTTTAAACACCAACCTGTAAACACCAACTCTTAAGAACCAAACCTTAAACGACAACCCTTAAACGCCAAAGCCTAAACACGATTAAACACCAACCCTTAAATACCAAGCCTTAAAAGCCAACCCGTAAACGCCAACCCTTTAACGCCAACCCTTAAACTCCATCTCTTAAACACCAACTTTTAAACAGCAAACCTTGAAGGCCAAACTAACACGCCAAACCTTTAAACACCAACCTGTAAATACCAACTCTTAAGCACCAACCCTAAAATCTAAAACCCTTAAACGCCAACCTTTAAACACCAACCCTTAAATGCCAACCCTTAAACGCCAACCCTCTAAACACCAACCCTTTAACGTCAACCCTTAAACACCAACCATCATCCGGCAAACCTTAAACGCTAACACTTTAAAGACCAACCCTTAAACACCAACCCTTAAATGCCAACACTTAAACCCCAACCCTAAATCGCCAACCCTTAAAAACAAACCTTAAAACACCAACCTTTAAACACCAACCGTTAAAGACAAACCTTAAACGCCAAACCCTTAAACACCAACCCTTAAACGCCATCCATTAAACACCAACCATTAAACGCCAACCCTTAAACGCCAAAACATAAACACGCTTAAACACCAACCCTTAAAGGCCAACCCTTCAATGCCAACCTTTAAACACCAACCCTTAAACGCCAACCCTTAAACACCAACCTTTAAACACCAACCCTAAAGCGCCAACCCTTAAACGCCAACCCTTTAAAACGCCAACCCTTAAACGCCAACCCTTAAACCCCTACCCTTAAACGTCAACGCTTAAACGCCAACTATTAAAGACCAACCCTTAAACACTAAACCCTAAAACACCAACCCTAAAACGCCAATCCATAAACAAACCCTTTAACGCCAACCCTTAAACGCCAACCCTTAAACGTCAACCCTTAAACGCCAACCCTTAAACGCCCACCCTTAAACGCCAACGTTTAAGGCCAACCATTAAACACCGACGCTTACACGCCATACCTTAAACACCAAGCCTTAAACACCAACGATTTGAACGCCAACCCATAAACGCCCACCTCTAAACACCAACCCTTAAACGCCAACCCTTAAACGCCAACCCTTTAACGCCAACCCTTAAACACCAACCCTTAAACACCAACCCTTAAACGCCATTTCTTAAACACCACCCTTTAAACACCAACCCTTAAAGGCAAAACCTTACCCGCCAAACCTTTAAACACCAACCTGTAAACACCACCTCTTAAGCACCAACCCTTAAACGACAACCCTTAAACGCCAACCCGTTTAACGCCAACCCTTTAACGCCAACCTTTAAACACCAACCCTTAAAGGCCGAACTTACACGCCAAACCTTTAAACACTAACCTGTCAACACCAACTCTTAAGCACCAACCCTTAAACGAAAACCCTTAAAACGCCAACCCTTAAACACCAACCCTTAAACGCCATCCCTTAAACGCCAACCCTTAAACGCCAACCTTTAAACACCAACCTGTAAACACCAACTCTTAAGAACCAAACCTTAAACGACAACCCTTAAACGCCAAAGCCTAAACACGATTAAACACCAACCCTTAAATACCAAGCCTTAAAAGCCAACCCGTAAACGCCAACCCTTTAACGCCAACCCTTAAACTCCATCTCTTAAACACCAACTTTTAAACAGCAAACCTTGAAGGCCAAACTAACACGCCAAACCTTTAAACACCAACCTGTAAATACCAACTCTTAAGCACCAACCCTAAAATCTAAAACCCTTAAACGCCAACCTTTAAACACCAACCCTTAAATGCCAACCCTTAAACGCCAACCCTCTAACACCAACCCTTTAACGTCAACCCTTAAACACCAACCATCATCCGGCAAACCTTAAACGCTAACACTTTAAAGACCAACCCTTAAACACCAACCCTTAAATGCCAACACTTAAACCCCAACCCTAAATCGCCAACCCTTAAAAACAAACCTTAAAACACCAACCTTTAAACACCAACCGTTAAAGACAAACCTTGAACGCCAAACCCTTAAACACCAACCCTTAAACGCCATCCATTAAACACCAACCATTAAACGCCAACCCTTAAACGCCAAAACATAAACACGCTTAAACACCAACCCTTAAAGGCCAACCCTTCAATGCCAACCTTTAAACACCAACCCTTAAACGCCAACCCTTAAACACCAACCTTTAAACACCAACCCTAAAGCGCCAACCCTTAAACGCCAACCCTTTAAAACGCCAACCCTTAAACGCCAACCCTTAAACCCCTACCCTTAAACGTCAACGCTTAAACGCCAACTATTAAAGACCAACCCTTAAACACTAAACCCTAAAACACCAACCCTAAAACGCCAATCCATAAACAAACCCTTTAACGCCAACCCTTAAACGCCAACCCTTAAACGTCAACCCTTAAACGCCAACCCTTAAACGCCCACCCTTAAACGCCAACGGTTAAGGCCAACCCTTAAACACCGACGCTTACACGCCATACCTTAAACACCAAGCCTTAAACACCAACGATTTGAACGCCAACCCATAAACGCCCACCTCTAAACACCAACCCTTAAACGCCAACCCTTAAACGCCAACCCTTTAACGCCAACCCTTAAACACCAACCCTTAAACACCAACCCTTAAACGCCATTTCTTAAACACCACCCTTTAAACACCAACCCTTAAAGGCAAAACCTTACCCGCCAAACCTTTAAACACCAACCTGTAAACACCACCTCTTAAGCACCAACCCTTAAACGACAACCCTTAAACGCCAACCCGTTTAACGCCAACCCTTTAACGCCAACCTTTAAACACCAACCCTTAAAGGCCGAACTTACACGCCAAACCTTTAAACACTAACCTGTCAACACCAACTCTTAAGCACCAACCCTTAAACGAAAACCCTTAAAACGCCAACCCTTAAACACCAACCCTTAAATGCCAACCCTTAAACGCCAACCCTTAAACGCCAACCTTTAAACGCCAACCCTTAAACGCCAACCCTTATACGCCAACCCTTTAATGCCAACCCTTAAACGATAACCCTTAAACACCAATGTTTAAATGCCAACTCTTACACGCCAACCCTTTAACGCCAACCCTTAAACGCCAACCCTTAAACTCCAACCTGTAAACACCAACTCTTAAGTACCAACCCTTAAACGACAAACCTTAAACGCCAAAACCTAAACACGCTTAAACATCAACCCTTAAACACCAACCCTTAAACGCCAAGCCTTTAAACACCAACCTTTAAACGCCATCTCTTAAACACCAACCTTTAAACACCAACCCTTAAAGGCAAAACTTACATGCTAAACCTTTAACCACCAACCTGTAATCACCAACTCTTAAGCACCAACCCTTAAACGAAAACCCTTAAACGCCAACCCTTAAACACCAACCTTTAAACACCAATCCTTTAACGCCAACCCTTAAACGCCAACCCTTAAACGCAAACCCTTAAACGCCAACCCTTAAATGCCAACCCTTAAACGCCAACCCTTAAATACCAACCCTTAGTCGCCAACCCTTAAATGCCAACCCTTAAACGCCAACCCTTAAATACCAACCCTTAGTCGCCAACCCTTAAACGCAAACCCTTAAACGCCAACCCTTAAATGCCAACCCTTAAACGCCAACCCTTAAATACCAACCCTTAGTCGCCAACCCTTTAAATGCCAACCCTTAAACGCCAACCCTTAAACACTAATCCTTAAACGCAAACCCTTAAATACCAACCCTTAGTCGCCAACCCTTTAAATGCCAACCCTTAAACGCCAACCCTTAAACACTAATCCTTAAACGCAAACCCTTAAACACCAACCTTTAAACACCAACCCTAAAACGCCAACCCTTAAACGCCAACCCTTAAACACCAACCCTTTAAATGCCAACCCTTAAACGCCAAGCCTTAAACACTAATCCTTAAACGCAAACCCTTAAACACCAACCTTTAAACACCAACCTTTAAACACCAACCCTTAAAGGCCAAACCTTACCCGCCAAACCTTTAAACACCAACCTTTAAACACCAACCTTTAAACACCAACCCTAAAGCGCCAACCCTTAAACGCCAACCCTTTAAAACGCCAACCCTTAAACGCCAACCCTTAAACCCCTACCCTTAAACGTCAACGCTTAAACGCCAACTATTAAAGATCAACCCTTAAACACTAAACCCTAAAACACCAACCCTAAAACGCCAATCCATAAACAAACCCTTTAACGCCAACCCTTAAATGCCAACCCTTAAACGTCAACCCTTAAACGCCAACCCTTAAACGCCCACCCTTAAACGCCAACGTTTAAGGCCAACCCTTAAACACCGACGCTTAAACGCCATCCCTTAAACACCAAGCCTTAAACACCAACGATTTGAACGCCAACCCATAAACGCCCACCTCTAAACACCAACCCTTAAACGCCAACCCTTAAACGCCAACCCTTTAACGCCAACCCTTAAACGCCAACCCTTAAACACCAACCCTTAAACGCCATCTCTTAAACACCACCCTTTAAACACCAACCCTTAAAGGCCAAACCTTACCCGCCAAACCTTTAAACACCAACCTGTAAACACCACCTCTTAAGCACCAACCCTTAAACGACAACCCTTAAACGCCAACCCGTTTAACGCCAACCCTTTAACGCCAACCTTTAAACACCAACCCTTAAAGGCCGAACTTACACGCCAAACCTTTAAACACTAACCTGTCAACACCAACTCTTAAGCACCAACCCTTAACGAAAACCCTTAAAACGCCAACCCTTAAACACCAACCCTTAAACGCCAACCCTTAAACGCCAACCCTTAAACGCCAACCTTTAAACGCCAACCCTTAAACGCCAACCCTTATACGCCAACCCTTTAACGCCAACCCTTAAACGATAACCCTTAAACACCAATGTTTAAATGCCAACTCTTACACGCCAACCCTTTAACGCCAACCCTTAAACGCCAACCCTTAAACACCAACCTGTAAACACCAACTCTTAAGTACCAACCCTTAAACGACAAACCTTAAACGCCAAAACCTAAACACGCTTAAACATCAACCCTTAAACACCAACCCTTAAACGCCAACCCTTTAAACACCAACCTTTAAACGGCATCTCTTAAACACCAACCTTTAAACACCAAGCCTTAAAGGCAAAACTTACATGCTAAACCTTTAACCACCAACCTGTAATCACCAACTCTTAAGCACCAACCCTTAAACGAAAACCCTTAAACGCCAACCCTTAAACACCAACCTTTAAACACCAATCCTTTAACGCCAACCCTTAAACGCCAACCCTTAAACGCAACCCCTTAAACGCCAACCCTTAAATGCCAACCCTTAAACGCCAACCCTTAAATACCAACCCTTAGTCGCCAACCCTTTAAATGCCAACCCTTAAACGCCAACCCTTAAACACTAATCCTTAAACGCAAACCCTTAAACACCAACCTTTAAACACCAACCCTAAAACGCCAACCCTTAAACGCCAACCCTTAAACGCCAACCCTTAAACACCAACCCTTTAAATGCCAACCCTTAAATGCCAAGCCTTAAACACTAATCCTTAAACGCAAACCCTTAAACACCAACCTTTAAACACCAACCTTTAAACACCAACCCTTAAAGGCCAAACCTTACCCGCCAAACTATTAAACACCAACCTGTAAACACCAACTCTTAAGCACCAACCCTTTAAACACCAACCTGTAAACACCACCGCTTAAGCACCAACCCTTAAACGACAACCCATGAACGCCAAAACCTAAACATGCTAAAACGTCAACGCTTAAACACCAACCCTAAATCGCCAACCCTTAAAAACAAACCTTAAAACACCAACCTTTAAACACCAACCGTTAAAGACAAACCTTAAACGCCAAACCCTTAAACACCAACCCTTAAACGCCATCCATTAAACACCAACCATTAAACGCCAACCCTTAAACGCCAAAACATAAACACGCTTAAACACCAACCCTTAAAGGCCAACCCTTTAATGCCAACCCTTAAACACCAACCTTTAAACACCAACCCTAAAACGCCAACCCTTAAACGCCAACCCTTTAAAACGCCAACCCTTAAATGCCAACCATTAAACCCCAACCCTTAAACGTCAACGCTTAAACGCCAACTATTAAAGACCAACCCTTAAACACTAAACCCTAAAACACCAACCCTAAAACGCCAATCCATAAACAAACTCTTTAACGCCAACCCTTAAACGCCAACCCTTAAACGCCCACCCTTAAACACCAACCCTTAATCGCTAACTCTTCAAATGCCAACCCTTAAACGCCAACCCTTAAACACCAATACTTAAACGCAAACCCTTAAACACCAACCTTTAAACACCGACCCTAAAACGCCAACCCTTAAACGCCAACCGTTAAACACCAACCCCTTAAAGGCCAAACTTACACGCCAAACCTTTAACCACCAACCTGTAAACACCACCGCTTAAGCACCAACCCTTAAACGACAACCCATGAACGCCAAAACCTAACACGCTAAAACGCCAACGCTTAAACACCAACCCTTAAATGCCAACCCTTAAACACCAACCCTAAATCGCCAAACCTTAAAAACCAACCTTAAAACACCAACCCTAAACGCCATCTATTAAACACCAAGCTTTAAACACCAAAACTTAAAGGCCAAACTTACATGCCAAACCTTTAAACACCAACCTGTAAACACCAACTCTTAAGAACCAAACCTTAAACGACAACCCTTAAACGCCAAAGCCTAAACACGATTAAACACCAACCCTTAAACACCAAGCCTTAAAAGCCAACCCGTAAACGCCAACCCTTTAATGCCAACCCTTAAACACCAACCCCTTAAAGGCCAAACTTACATGCCAAACCTTTAAACACCAACCTGAAAACACCAACTCTTAAGCACCAACACTTAAACGAAAACGCTTAAACGCCAACCCTTAAACACCAACCATTAAACGCCAACCCTTAAACGCCAACCCTTAAACACTAACCGTTAAACGCCAACCCTTTAACGCCAAACCTTAAACGCCAACCTTTAAACACCAACCCTTAAACGCCAACCCTTAAACACCAACCTTTAAACACCAACCCTAAAGCGCCAACCCTTAAACGCCAACCCTTTAAAACGCCAACCCTTAAACGCCAACCCTTAAACCCCTACCCTTAAACGTCAACGCTTAAACGCCAACTATTAAAGACCAACCCTTAAACACTAAACCCTAAAACACCAACCCTAAAACGCCAATCCATAAACAAACCCTTTAACGCCAACCCTTAAACGCCAACCCTTAAACGTCAACCCTTAAACGCCAACCCTTAAACGCCCACCCTTAAACGCCAACGTTTAAGGCCAACCCTTAAACACCGACGCTTAAACGCCATCCCTTAAACACCAAGCCTTAAACACCAACGATTTGAACGCCAACCCATAAACGCCCACCTCTAAACACCAACCCTTAAACGCCAACCCTTGAACGCCAACCCTTTAACGCCAACCCTTAAACGCCAACCCTTAAACACCAACCCTTCAACGCCATCTCTTAAACACCACCCTTTAAACACCAACCCTTAAACGACAACCCTTAAACGCCAACCCGTTTAACGCCAACCCTTTAACGCCAACCTTTAAACACCAACCCTTAAAGGCCGAACTTACACGCCAAACCTTTAAACACTAACCTGTCAACACCAACTCTTAAGCACCAACCCTTAAACGAAAACCCTTAAAACGCCAACCCTTAAACACCAACCCTTAAACGCCAACCCTTAAACGCCAACCCTTAAACGCCAACCTTTAAACGCCAACCCTTAAACGCCAACCCTTATACGCCAACCCTTTAACGCCAACCCTTAAACGATAACCCTTAAACACCAATGTTTAAATGCCAACTCTTACACGCCAACCCTTTAACGCCAACCCTTAAACACCAACCTGTAAACACCAACTCTTAGGTACCAACCCTTAAACGACAAACCTTAAATGCCAAAACCTAAACACGCTTAAACATCAACCCTTAAACACCAACCCTTAAACGCCAACCCTTTAAACACCAACCTTTAAACGCCATCTCTTAAACACCAACCTTTAAACACCAACCCTTAAAGGCAAAACTTACATGCTAAACCTTTAACCACCAACCTGTAATCACCAACTCTTAAGCACCAACCCTTAAACGAAAACCCTTAAACGCCAACCCTTAAACACCAACCTTTAAACACCAATCCTTTAAACACCAATCCTTTAACGCCAACCCTTAAACGCCAACCCTTAAACGCAACCCCTTAAACGCCAACCCTTAAATGCCAACCCTTAAACGCCAACCCTTAAATACCAACCCTTAGTCGCCAACCCTTTAAATGCCAACCCTTAAACGCCAACCCTTAAACACTAATCCTTAAACGCAAACCCTTAAACACCAACCTTTAAACACCAACCTTTAAACACCAACCCTTAAAGGCCAAACCTTACCCGCCAAACTATTAAACACCAACCTGTAAACACCAACTCTTAAGCACCAACCCTTTAAACACCAACCTGTACACACCACCGCTTAAGCACCAACCCTTAAACGACAACCCATGAACGCCAAAACCTAAACACGCTAAAACGTCAACGCTTAAACACCAACCCTAAATCGCCAACCCTTAAAAACAAACCTTAAAACACCAACCTTTAAACACCAACCGTTAAAGACAAACCTTAAACGCCAAACCCTTAAACACCAACCCTTAAACGCCATCCATTAAACACCAACCATTAAACGCCAACCCTTAAACGCCAAAACATAAACACGCTTAAACACCAACCCTTAAAGGCCAACCCTTTAATGCCAACCACCAACCCTTAATGCCAACCCTTAAACGCCAACCCTTAAACACCAACCTTTAAACACCAACCCTAAAACGCCAACCCTTAAACGCCAACCCTTTAAAACGCCAACCCTTAAACGCCAACCCTTAAACCCCAACCCTTAAACGTCAACGCTTAAACGCCAACTATTAAAGACCAACCCTTAAACACTAAACCCTAAAACACCAACCCTAAAACGCCAATCCATAAACAAACCCTTTAACGCCAACCCTTAAACGCCAACCCTTAAACGCCCACCCTTAAACACCAACCCTTAATCGCTAACTCTTCAAATGCCAACCCTTAAACGCCAACCCTTAAACACCAATACTTAAACGCAAACCCTTAAACACCAACCTTTAAACACCGACCCTAAAACGCCAACCCTTAAACGCCAACCGTTAAACACCAACCCCTTAAAGGCCAAACTTACACGCCAAACCTTTAAACACCAACCTGTAAACACCACCGCTTAAGCACCAACCCTTAAACGACAACCCATGAACGCCAAAACCTAACACGCTAAAACGCCAACGCTTAAACACCAACCCTTAAATGCCAACCCTTAAACACCAACCCTAAATCGCCAAACCTTAAAAACCAACATTAAAACACCAACCCTAAACGCCATCTATTAAACACCAAGCTTTAAACACCAACACTTAAAGGCCAAACTTACATGCCAAACCTTTAAACACCAACCTGTAAACACCAACTCTTAAGAACCAAACCTTAAACGACAACCCTTAAACGCCAAAGCCTAAACACGATTAAACACCAACCCTTAAACACCAAGCCTTAAAAGCCAACCCGTAAACTCCAACCCTTTAACGCCAACCCTTAAACACCAACCCCTTAAAGGCCAAACTTACATGCCAAACCTTTAAACACCAACCTGAAAACACCAACTCTTAAGCACCAATACTTAAACGAAAACGCTTAAACGCCAACCCTTAAACACCAACCATTAAACGCCAACCCTTAAACGCCAACCCTTAAACACTAACCGTTAAACGCCAACCCTTTAACGCCAACCCTTAAACGCCAACCTTTAAACACCAACCCTTAAACGCCAACCCTTAAATACCAACCTGAAAACACCACCTCTTAAGCACCAACACTTAAAGGACAACCCTTAAACGCCAAAACCTAAACACGCTAAAATTCAAACCCTAAAACGTCAACCTTTAAACACCAACCCTTAAACACCAACCCTTAAACACCAACCATTAAACGCCAATCCTTCAACACCAAACCTCATCCGGCAAACCTTAAACGCTAACTCTTTAAAGACCAACCCTTAAACACGAACCCTTGAAAGCCAACCCTTACAAACCGACGGTTAAACACCAACCCTTAAATGCCAACCATTGAACACCAACCCTAAATCGCCAACCCTTAAAAACCAACCTTAAAACACCAACCTTTAAACACCTACCTTTAAAGCTAACCCTAAAACGCCAACCCGTAAACGCCAACCCTTAAACACCAAACCTTAAACGCCATCTCTTAAACACCAACCTTTAAACACCAACCCTTAAAGGCCAAACCTTACCCGCCAAACTATTAAACACCAACCTGTAAACACCAACTCTTAATCACCAACCCTCTAAACACCAACCTGTAAACACTCTTAAGCACCAACCCTTAAACGACAACCCATGAACGCCAAAACCTAAACACGCTAAAACGCCAACGCTTAAACACCAACCCTTAAATGCCAACCCTTAAACACCAACCCTAAATCGTCAAACCTTAAAAACCAAACCTTAAAACACCAACCCTAAACGCCATCTATTAAACACCAAGCTTTAAACACCAACACATAAAGGCCAAACTTACACGCCAAACCTTTAAACACCAACCTGTAAACACCAACTCTTAAGAACCAAACCTTAAACGACAACCCTTAAACGCCAAAGCCTAAACACGATTAAACACCAACCCTTAAACACCAAGCCTTAAAAGCCAACCCGTAAACTCCAACCCTTTAACGCCAACCCTTAAACACCAACCCCTTAAAGGCCAAACTTACATGCCAAACCTTTAAACACCAACCTGAAAACACCAACTCTTAAGCACCAATACTTAAACGAAAACGCTTAAACGCCAACCCTTAAACACCAACCATTAAACGCCAACCCTTAAACGCCAACCCTTAAACACTAACCGTTAAACGCCAACCCTTTAACGCCAACCCTTAAACGCCAACCTTTAAACACCAACCCTTAAACGCCAACCCTTAAATACCAACCTGAAAACACCACCTCTTAAGCACCAACACTTAAAGGACAACCCTTAAACGCCAAAACCTAAACACGCTAAAATTCAAACCCTAAAACGTCAACCTTTAAACACCAACCCTTAAACACCAACCCTTAAACCCCAACCATTAAACGCCAATCCTTCAACACCAAACCTCATCCGGCAAACCTTAAACGCTAACTCTTTAAAGACCAACCCTTAAACACGAACCCTTGAAAGCCAACCCTTACAAACCGACGGTTAAACACCAACCCTTAAATGCCAACCATTGAACACCAACCCTAAATCGCCAACCCTTAAAAACCAACCTTAAAACACCAACCTTTAAACACCTACCTTTAAAGCTAACCCTAAAACGCCAACCCGTAAACGCCAACCCTTAAACACCAAACCTTAAACGCCATCTCTTAAACACCAACCTTTAAACACCAACCCTTAAAGGCCAAACCTTACCCGCCAAACTATTAAACACCAACCTGTAAACACCAACTCTTAATCACCAACCCTCTAAACACCAACCTGTAAACACCACCTCTTAAGCACCAACCCTTAAACGACAACCCATGAACGCCAAAACCTAAACACGCTAAAACGCCAACGCTTAAACACCAACCCTTAAATGCCAACCCTTAAACACCAACCCTAAATCGTCAAACCTTAAAAACCAAACCTTAAAACACCAACCCTAAACGCCATCTATTAAACACCAAGCTTTAAACACCAACACTTAAAGGCCAAACTTACACGCCAAACCTTTAAACACCAACCTGTAAACACCAACTCTTAAGAACCAAACCTTAAACGACAACCCTTAAACGCCAAAGCCTAAACACGATTAAACACCAACCCTTAAATACCAAGCCTTAAAAGCCAACCCGTAAACGCCAACCCTTTAAGGCCAACCCTTAAACTCCATCTCTTAAACACCAACCTTTAAACAGCAAACCTTTAAGGCCAAACTAACACGCCAAACCTTTAAACACCAACCTGTAAATACCAACTCTTAAGCACCAACCCTAAAAACTAAAACCCTTAAACGCCAACCTTTAAACACCAACCCTTAAATGCCAACCCTTAAACACCAACCCTTAAACGCCAACCCTCTAAACACCAACACTTAAACGTCAACCCTTAAACACCAACCATCATCCGGCAAACCTTAAACGCTAACACTTTAAAGACCAACCCTTAAACACCAACCCTTTAATGCCAACACTTAAACCCCAACCCTAAATCGCCAACCCTTAAAAAGAAACCTTAAAACACCAACCTTTAAACACCAACCATTAAAGACAAACCTTAAACGTCAAAACCTTAAACACCAACCCTTAAACGCCATCCATTAAACACCAACCATTAAACGCCAACCCTTAAACGCCAAAACATAAACACGCTTAAACACCAACCCTTAAAGGCCAACCCTTTAATGCCAACCTTTAAACACCAACCCTTAAACGCCAACCCTTAAACACCAACCTTTAAACACCAACCCTAAAGCGCCAACCCTTAAACGCCAACCCTTTAAAACGCCAACCCTTAAACGCCAACCCTTAAACCCCTACCCTTAAACGTCAATGCTTAAACGCCAGCTATTAAAGACCAACCCTTAAACACTAAACCCTAAAACACCAACACTAAAACGCCAATCCATAAACAAACCCTTTAACGCCCACCCTTAAACGCCAACGTTTAAGGCCAACCCTTAAACACCGACGCTTAAACGCCATCCCTTAAACACCAAGCCTTAAACACCAACCATTTGAACGCCAACCCTTAAACGCCAACCAGTAAACGCCAAACCTTAAACGCCAACCCTTAAATGCCAACCCTTAAACGTCAACCCTTAAACACCAACCCTTAATCGCCAACCCTTAAACGCCAACCCTTTAACGCCAACCCTTAAACGCCAACCCTTAAATGCCAACCCTTAAACGCCAACCCTTAATCGCCAACCCTTTAAACGCCAACCCTTTAACGCCAACCCTTAAACACCAACCCTTAAACGCCATCTCTTAAACACCACCCTTTAAACACCAACCCTTAAAGGCCAATCCTTACCCGCCAAACTATTAAACACCAACCTGTAAACACCAACTCTTAAGCACCAAACCTTTAAACACCTACCTGTAAACACCACCTCTTAAGCACCAACCCTTAAACGACATCCCATGAACGCCAAAACCTAAACACTCTAAAACGCCAACGCTTAAACACCAACCCTTAAATGCCAACCCTTAAACACCAACCCTAAATCGTCAAACCTTAAAAACCAAACCTTAAAACACCAACCCTAAACGCCATCTATTAAACACCAAGCTTTAAACACCAACACTTAAAGGCCAAACTTACACGCCAAACCTTTAAACACCAACCTGTAAACACCAACTCTTAAGAACCAAACCTTAAACGACAACCCTTAAACGCCAAAGCCTAAACACGATTAAACACCAACCGTTAAATACCAAGCCTTAAAAGCCAACCCGTAAACGCCAACCCTTTAACGCCAAACCTTAAACTCCATCTCTTAAACACCAACCTTTAAACAGCAAACCTTGAAGGCCAAACTAACACGCCAAACCTTTAAACACCAACCTGTAAATACCAACTCTTAAGCACCAACCCTAAAAACTAAAACCCTTAAACGCCAACCTTTAAACACCAACCCTTAAATGCCAACCCTTAAACGCCAACCCTTAAACGCCAACCCTCTAAACACCAACCCTTAAACGTCAACCCTTAAACACCAACCATCATCCGGCAAACCTTAAACGCTAACACTTTAAAGACCAACCCTTAAACACCAACCCTTAAATGCCAACACTTAAACCCCAACCCTAAATCGCTAACCCTTAAAAAGAAATCTTAAAACACCAAACTTTAAACACCAACCGTTAAAGACAAACCTTAAACGTCACACCCTTAAACACCAACCCTTAAACGCCATCCATTAAACACCAACCATTAAACGCCAACCCTTAAACGCCAAAACATAAACACGCTTAAACACCAACCCTTGAAGGCCAACCCTTTAATGCCAACCTTTAAACACCAACCCTTAAACGCCAACCCTTAAACACCAACCTTTAAACACCAACCCTAAAGCGCCAACCCTTAAACGCCAACCCTTTAAAACGCCAACCCTTAAACGCCAACCCTTAAACCCCTACCCTTAAACGTCAACGCTTAAACGCCAACTATTAAAGACCAACCCTTAAACACTAAACCCTAAAACACCAACCCTAAAACGCCAATCCATAAACAAACCCTTTAACGCCAAGCCTTAAACGCCAACCCTTAAACGCCCACCCTTAAACGCCAACGTTTAAGGCCAACCCTTAAACACCGACGCTTAAACGCCATCCCTTAAACAGCAAGCCTTAAACACCAACCATTTGAACGCCAGCCCATGAACGCCCACCTCTAAACACCAACCCTTAAACGCCAACCCTTAAACGCCAACCCTTAAACGCCAACCCTTAAACACCAACCCTTAATCGCCAACCCTTTAAACGCCAACCCTTAAACGCCAACCCTTTAACGCCAACCCTTAAACGCCAACCCTTAAATGCCAACCCTTAAACGCCAACCCTTAAACACCAACCCTTAATCGCCAACCCTTTAAACGCCAACCCGTAAACGCCAACCCTTAAACGCCAACCCTTAAACACCAACCCTTAAACGCCATCTCTTAAACACCACCCTTTAAACACCAACCCTTAAAGGCCAAACCTTACCCGCCAAACTATTAAACACCAACCTGTAAACACCAACTCTTAAGCAGCAACCCTTTAAACACCAACCTGTAAACACCACCTCTTAAGCACCAACCCTTAAACGACAACCCATGAACGCCAAAACCTAAACACGCTAAAACGCCAACGCTTAAACACCAACCTTTAAATGCCAACCCTTAAACACCAACCCTAAATCGTCAAACCTTAAAAACCAAACCTTAAAACACCAACCCTAAACGCCATCTATTAAACACCAAGCTTTAAACACCAACACTTAAAGGCCAAACTTACACGCCAAACCTTTAAACACCAACCTGTAAACACCAACTCTTAAGAACCAAACCTTAAACGACAACCCTTAAACGCCAAAGCCTAAACACGATTAAACACCAACCCTTAAATACCAAGCCTTAAAAGCCAACCCGTAAACGCCAACCCTTTAACGCCAACCCTTAAACTCCATCTCTTAAACACCAACTTTTAAACAGCAAACCTTGAAGGCCAAACTAACACGCCAAACCTTTAAACACCAACCTGTAAATACCAACTCTTAAGCACCAACCCTAAAAACTAAAACCCTTAAACGCCAACCTTTAAACACCAACCCTTAAATGCCAACCCTTAAACGCCAACCCTCTAAACACCAACCCTTTAACGTCAACCCTTAAACACCAACCATCATCCGGCAAACCTTAAACGCTAACACTTTAAAGACCAACCCTTAAACACCAACCCTTAAATGCCAACACTTAAACCCCAACCCTAAATCGCCAACCCTTAAAAACAAACCTTAAAACACCAACCTTTAAACACCAACCATTAAAGACAAACCTTAAACGCCAAACCCTTAAACACCAACCCTTAAACGCCATCCATTAAACACCAACCATTAAACGCCAACCCTTAAACGCCAAAACATAAACACGCTTAAACACCAACCCTTAAAGGCCAACCCTTCAATGCCAACCTTTAAACACCAACCCTTAAACGCCAACCCTTAAACACCAACCTTTAAACACCAACCCTAAAGCGCCAACCCTTAAACGCCAACCCTTTAAAACGCCAACCCTTAAACGCCAACCCTTAAACCCCTACCCTTAAACGTCAACGCTTAAACGCCAACTATTAAAGACCAACCCTTAAACACTAAACCCTAAAACACCAACCCTAAAACGCCAATCCATAAACAAACCCTTTAACGCCAACCCTTAAACGCCAACCCTTAAACGTCAACCCTTAAACGCCAACCCTTAAACGCCCACCCTTAAACGCCAACGTTTAAGGCCAACCCTTAAACACCGACGCTTACACGCCATACCTTAAACACCAAGCCTTAAACACCAACGATTTGAACGCCAACCCATAAACGCCCACCTCTAAACACCAACCCTTAAACGCCAACCCTTAAACGCCAACCCTTTAACGCCAACCGTTAAACACCAACCCTTAAACACCAACTTTTAAACGCCATTTCTTAAACACCACCCTTTAAACACCAACCCTTAAAGGCAAAACCTTACCCGCCAAACCTTTAAACACCAACCTGTAAACACCACCTCTTAAGCACCAACCCTTAAACGACAACCCTTAAACGCCAACCCGTTTAACGCCAACCCTTTAACGCCAACCTTTAAACACCAACCCTTAAAGGCCGAACTTACACGCCAAACCTTTAAACACTAACCTGTCAACACCAACTCTTAAGCACCAACCCTTAAACGAAAACCCTTAAAACGCCAACCCTTAAACACCAACCCTTAAACGCCATCCCTTAAACGCCAACCCTTAAACGCCAACCTTTAAACACCAACCTGTAAACACCAACTCTTAAGAACCAAACCTTAAACGACAACCCTTAAACGCCAAAGCCTAAACACGATTAAACACCAACCCTTAAATACCAAGCCTTAAAAGCCAACCCGTAAACGCCAACCCTTTAACGCCAACCCTTAAACTCCATCTCTTAAACACCAACTTTTAAACAGCAAACCTTGAAGGCCAAACTAACACGCCAAACCTTTAAACACCAACCTGTAAATACCAACTCTTAAGCACCAACCCTAAAATCTAAAACCCTTAAACGCCAACCTTTAAACACCAACCCTTAAATGCCAACCCTTAAACGCCAACCCTCTAAACACCAACCCTTTAACGTCAACCCTTAAACACCAACCATCATCCGGCAAACCTTAAACGCTAACACTTTAAAGACCAACCCTTAAACACCAACCCTTAAATGCCAACACTTAAACCCCAACCCTAAATCGCCAACCCTTAAAAACAAACCTTAAAACACCAACCTTTAAACACCAACCGTTAAAGACAAACCTTAAACGCCAAACCCTTAAACACCAACCCTTAAACGCCATCCATTAAACACCAACCATTAAACGCCAACCCTTAAACGCCAAAACATAAACACGCTTAAACACCAACCCTTAAAGGCCAACCCTTCAATGCCAACCTTTAAACACCAACCCTTAAACGCCAACCCTTAAACACCAACCTTTAAACACCAACCCTAAAGCGCCAACCCTTAAACGCCAACCCTTTAAAACGCCAACCCTTAAACGCCAACCCTTAAACCCCTACCCTTAAACGTCAACGCTTAAACGCCAACTATTAAAGACCAACCCTTAAACACTAAACCCTAAAACACCAACCCTAAAACGCCAATCCATAAACAAACCCTTTAACGCCAACCCTTAAACGCCAACCCTTAAACGTCAACCCTTAAACGCCAACCCTTAAACGCCCACCCTTAAACGCCAACGGTTAAGGCCAACCCTTAAACACCGACGCTTACACGCCATACCTTAAACACCAAGCCTTAAACACCAACGATTTGAACGCCAACCCATAAACGCCCACCTCTAAACACCAACCCTTAAACGCCAACCCTTAAACGCCAACCCTTTAACGCCAACCCTTAAACACCAACCCTTAAAACACCAACCCTTAAACGCCATTTCTTAAACACCACCCTTTAAACACCAACCCTTAAAGGCAAAACCTTACCCGCCAAACCTTTAAACACCAACCTGTAAACACCACCTCTTAAGCACCAACCCTTAAACGACAACCCTTAAACGCCAACCCGTTTAACGCCAACCCTTTAACGCCAACCTTTAAACACCAACCCTTAAAGGCCGAACTTACACGCCAAACCTTTAAACACTAACCTGTCAACACCAACTCTTAAGCACCAACCCTTAAACGAAAACCCTTAAAACGCCAACCCTTAAACACCAACCATTAAATGCCAACCCTTAAACGCCAACCCTTAAACGCCAACCTTTAAACGCCAACCCTTAAACGCCAACCCTTATACGCCAACCCTTTAATGCCAACCCTTAAACGATAACCCTTAAACACCAATGTTTAAATGCCAACTCTTACACGCCAACCCTTTAACGCCAACCCTTAAACGCCAACCCTTAAACACCAACCTGTAAACACCAACTCTTAAGTACCAACCCTTAAACGACAAACCTTAAACGCCAAAACCTAAACACGCTTAAACATCAACCCTTAAACACCAACCCTTAAACGCCAACCCTTTAAACACCAACCTTTAAACGCCATCTCTTAAACACCAACCTTTAAACACCAACCCTTAAAGGCAAAACTTACATGCTAAACCTTTAACCACCAACCTGTAATCACCAACTCTTAAGCACCAACCCTTAAACGAAAACCCTTAAACGCCAACCCTTAAACACCAACCTTTAAACAACAATCCTTTAACGCCAACCCTTAAACGCCAACCCTTAAACGCAAACCCTTAAACGCCAACCCTTAAATGCCAACCCTTAAACGCCAACCCTTAAATACCAACCCTTAGTCGCCAACCCTTAAATGCCAACCCTTAAACGCCAACCCTTAAATACCAACCCTTAGTCGCCAACCCTTAAACGCAAACCCTTAAACGCCAACCCTTAAATGCCAACCCTTAAACGCCAACCCTTAAATACCAACCCTTAGTCGCCAACCCTTTAAATGCCAACCCTTAAACGCCAACCCTTAAACACTAATCCTTAAACGCAAACCCTTAAATACCAACCCTTAGTCGCCAACCCTTTAAATGCCAACCCTTAAACGCCAACCCTTAAACACTAATCCTTAAACGCAAACCCTTAAACACCAACCTTTAAACACCAACCCTTAAACGCCAACCCTTAAACACCAACCCTTAAACACCAACCCTTTAAATGCCAACCCTTAAACGCCAAGCCTTAAACACTAATCCTTAAACGCAAACCCTTAAACACCAACCTTTAAACACCAACCTTTAAACACCAACCCTTAAAGGCCAAACCTTACCCGCCAAACCTTTAAACACCAACCTTTAAACACCAACCTTTAAACACCAACCCTAAAGCGCCAACCCTTAAACGCCAACCCTTTAAAACGCCAACCCTTAAACGCCAACCCTTAAACCCCTACCCTTAAACGTCAACGCTTAAACGCCAGCTATTAAAGACCAACCCTTAAACACTAAACCCTAAAACACCAACCCTAAAACGCCAATCCATAAACAAACCCTTTAACGCCAACCCTTAAACGCCCACCTCTAAACACCAACCCTTAAACGCCAACCCTTAAACGCCAACCCTTAAACTCCAACCCTTAAACGCCAACCCTTAAACGCCAACCCTTAAACACCAACCCTTAATCGCCAACCCTTTAAACGCCAACCCTTAAACGCCAACCCTTTAACGCCAACCCTTAACCCGTAAACGCCAACCATTAAACACCAAACCTTAAACGCCATCTCTTAAACACCAACCTTTAAACACCAACCCTTAAAGGCCAAACCTTACCCGCCAAACTATTAAACACCAACCTGTAAACACCAACTCTTAATCACCAACCCTCTAAACACCAACCTGTAAACACCACCTCTTAAGCACCAACCCTTAAACGACAACCCATGAACGCCAAAACCTAAACACGCTAAAACGCCAACGCTTAAACACCAACCCTTAAATGCCAACCCTTAAACACCAACCCTAAATCGTCAAACCTTAAAAACCAAACCTTAAAACACCAACCCTAAACGCCATCTATTAAACACCAAGCTTTAAACACCAACACTTAAAGGCCAAACTTACACGCCAAACCTTTAAACACCAACCTGTAAACACCAACTCTTAAGAACCAAACCTTAAACGACAACCCTTAAACGCCAAAGCCTAAACACGATTAAACACCAACCCTTAAATACCAAGCCTTAAAAGCCAACCCGTAAACGCCAACCCTTTAAGGCCAACCCTTAAACTCCATCTCTTAAACACCAACCTTTAAACAGCAAACCTTTAAGGCCAAACTAACACGCCAAACCTTTAAACACCAACCTGTAAATACCAACTCTTAAGCACCAACCCTAAAAACTAAAACCCTTAAACGCCAACCTTTAAACACCAACCCTTAAATGCCAACCCTTAAACACCAACCCTTAAACGCCAACCCTCTAAACACCAACACTTAAACGTCAACCCTTAAACACCAACCATCATCCGGCAAACCTTAAACGCTAACACTTTAAAGACCAACCCTTAAACACCAACCCTTAAATGCCAACACTTAAACCCCAACCCTAAATCGCCAACCCTTAAAAAGAAACCTTAAAACACCAACCTTTAAACACCAACCGTTAAAGGCAAACCTTAAACGTCAAACCCTTAAACACCAACCCTTAAACGCCATCCATTAAACACCAACCATTAAACGCCAACCCTTAAACGCCAAAACATAAACACGCTTAAACACCAACCCTTAAAGGCCAACCCTTTAATGCCAACCTTTAAACACCAACCCTTAAACGCCAACCCTTAAACACCAACCTTTAAACACCAACCCTAAAGCACCAACCCTTAAACGCCAACCCTTTAAAACGCCAACCCTTAAACGCCAACCCTTAAACCCCTACCCTTAAACGTCAACGCTTCAACGCCAGCTATTATAGACCAACCCTTAAATACTAAACCCTAAAACACCAACCCTAAAACGCCAATCCATAAACAAACCCTTTAACGCCAACCCTTAAACGCCAACCCTTAAACGCCCACCCTTAAACGCCAACGTTTAAGGCCAACCCTTAAACACCGACGCTTAAACGCCATCCCTTAAACACCAAGCCTTAAACACCAACCATTTGAACGCCAACCCATAAACGCCCACCTCTAAACACCAACCCTTAAACACCAACCCTTAAACGCCAACCAGTAAACGCCAAACCTTAAACGCCAACCCTTAAATGCCAACCCTTAAACACCAACCCTTAATCGCCAACCCTTAAACGCCAACCCTTAAACGCCAACCCTTAAACGCCAACCCTTAAACGCCAACCCTTAAACGCCAACCCTTAAACACCAACCCTTAATCGCCAACCCTTTAAACGCCAACCCGTAAACGCCAACCCTTTAACGCCAACCCTTAAACGCCAACCCTTAAACACCAACCCTTAAACGCCATCTCTTAAACACCACCCTTTAAACACCAACCCTTAAAGGCCAATCCTTACCCACCAAACTATTAAACACCAACCTGTAAACACCAACTCTTAAGCACCAAACCTTTAAACACCAACCTGTAAACACCACCTCTTAAGCACCAACCCTTAAACGACATCCCATGAACGCCAAAACCTAAGCACGCTAAAACGCCAACGCTTAAACACCAACCCTTAAATGCCAACCCTTAAACACCAACCCTAAATCGTCAAACCTTAAAAACCAAACCTTAAAACACCAACCCTAAACGCCATCTATTAAACACCAAGCTTTAAACACCAACACTTAAAGGCCAAACTTACACGCCAAACCTTTAAACACCAACCTGTAAACACCAACTCTTAAGAACCAAACCTTAAACGACAACCCTTAAACGCCAAAGCCTAAACACGATTAAACACCAACCCTTAAATACCAAGCCTTAAAAGCCAACCCGTAAACGCCAACCCTTTAACGCCAACCCTTAAACTCCATCTCTTAAACACCAACCTTTAAACAGCAAACCTTGAAAGCCAAACTAACACGCCAAACCTTTAAACACCAACCTGTAAATACCAACTCTTAAGCACCAACCCTAAAAACTAAAACCCTTAAACGCCAACCTTTAAACACCAACCCTTAAATGCCAACCCTTAAACGCCAACCCTTAAACGCCAACCCTCTAAACACCAACACTTAAACGTCAACCCTTAAACACCAACCATCATCCGGCAAACCTTAAACGCTAACACTTTAAAGACCAACCCTTAAACACCAACCCTTAAATGCCAACACTTAAACCCAACCCTAAATGGCCAACCCTTAAAAAGAAACCTTAAAACACCAACCTTTAAACACCAACCGTTAAAGACAAACCTTAAACGTCAAACCCTTAAACACCAACCCTTAAACGCCATCCATTAAACACCAACCATTAAACGCCAACCCTTAAACGCCAAAACATAAACACGCTTAAACACCAACCCTTTAATGCCAACCTTTAAACACCAACCCTTAAACGCCAACCCTTAAACACCAACCTTTAAACACCAACCCTAAAGCGCCAACCCTTAAACGCCAACCCTTTAAAATGCCAACCCTTAAACGCCAACCCTTAAACACCAACCCTTAATCGCCAACCCTTAAACGCCAACCCTTTAACGCCAACCCTTAAACGCCAACCCTTAAATGCCAACCCTTAAACGCCAACCCTTAAACACCAACCCTTAATTGCCAACCCTTTAAACGCCAACCCGTAAACGCCAACCCTTTAACGCCAACCCTTAAACGCCAACCCTTAAACGCCAACCCTTAAACACCAACCCTTAAACGCCATCTCTTAAACACCAACCTTTAAACAGCAAACCTTGAAGGCCAAACTAACACGCCAAACCTTTAAACACCAACCTGTAAACACCAACTCTTAAGCACCAAACCTTTAAACACCAACCTGTAAACACCACCTCTTAAGCACCAACCCTTAAACGACATCCCATGAACGCCAAAACCTAAACACGCTAAAACGCCAACGCTTAAACACCAACCCTTAAATGCCAACCCTTAAACACCAACCTTTAAACACCAACCCTAAAGCGCCAACCCTTAAACGCCAACCCTTTAAAATGCCAACCCTTAAACGCCAACCCTTAAACACCAACCCTTAATCGCCAACCGTTAAACGCCAACCCTTTAACGCCAACCCTTAAACGCCAACCCTTAAATGCCAACCCTTAAACGCCAACCCTTAAACACCAACCCTTAATCGCCAACCCTTTAAACGCCAACCCGTAAACGCCAACCCTTTAACGCCAACCCTTAAACGCCAACCCTTAAACACCAACCCTTAAACGCCATCTCTTAAACACCACCCTTTAAACACCAACCCTTAAAGGCCAATCCTTACCCACCAAACTATTAAACACCAACCTGTAAACACCAACTCTTAAGCACCAAACCTTTAAACACCAACCTGTAAACACCACCTCTTAAGCACCAACCCTTAAACGACATCCCATGAACGCCAAAACCTAAACACGCTAAAACGCCAACGCTTAAACACCAACCCTTAAATGCCAACCCTTAAACACCAACCCTAAATCGTCAAACCTTAAAAACCAAACCTTAAAACACCAACCCTAAACGCCATCTATTAAACACCAAGCTTTAAACACCAACACTTAAAGGCCAAACTTACACGCCAAACCTTTAAACACCAACCTGTAAACACCAACTCTTAAGAACCAAACCTTAAACGACAACCCTTAAACGCCAAAGCCTAAACACGATTAAACACCAACCCTTAAATACCAAGCCTTAAAAGCCAACCCGTAAACGCCAACCCTTTAACGCCAACCCTTAAACTCCATCTCTTAAACACCAACCTTTAAACAGCAAACCTTGAAGGCCAAACTAACACGCCAAACCTTTAAACACCAACCTGTAAATACCAACTCTTAAGCACCAACCCTAAAAACTAAAACCCTTAAACGCCAACCTTTAAACACCAACCCTTAAATGCCAACCCTTAAACGCCAACCCTTAAACGCCAAACCTCTAAACACCAACCCTTAAACGTCAACCCTTAAACACCAACCATCATCCGGCAAACCTTAAACGCTAACACTTTAAAGACCAACACTTAAACCCCAACCCTAAATCGCTAACCCTTAAAAAGAAACCTTAAAACACCAACCTTTAAACACCAACCGTTAAAGACAAACCTTAAACGTCAAACCCTTAAACACCAACCCTTAAACGCCATCCATTAAACACCAACCATTAAACGCCAACCCTTAAACGCCAAAACATGAACACGCTTAAACACCAACCCTTTAATGCCAACCTTTAAACACCAACCCTTAAATGCCAACCCTTAAACACCAACCTTTAAACACCAACCCTAAAGCGCCAACCCTTAAACGCCAACCCTTTAAAATGCCAACCCTTAAACGCCAACCCTTAAACACCAACCCTTAATCGCCAACCCTTAAACGCCAACCCTTTAACGCCAACCCTTAAATGCCAACCCTTAAACGCCAACCCTTAAACGCCAACCCTTAATCGCCAATCCTTTAAACGCCAACCCGTAAACGCCAACCCGTAAACGCCAACCCTTAAACGCCAACCCTTAAACACCAACCCTTAAACGCCATCTCTTAAACACCAACCTTTAAACAGCAAACCTTGAAGGCCAAACTAACACGCCAAACCTTTAAACACCAACCTGTAAACACCAACTCTTAAGCACCAAACCTTTAAACACCAACCTGTAAACACCACCTCTTAAGCACCAACCCTTAAACGACATCCCATGAACGCCAAAACCTAAACACGCTAAAACGCCAACGCTTAAACACCAACCCTTAAATGCCAACCCTTAAACACCAACCCTAAATCGTCAAACCTTAAAAACCAAACCTTAAAACACCAACCCTAAACGCCATCTATTAAACACCAAGCTTTAAACACCAACACTTAAAGGCCAAACTTACACGCCAAACCTTTAAACACCAACCTGTAAACACCAACTCTTAAGAAACAAACCTTAAACGACAACCCTTAAACGCCAAAGCCTAAACACGATTAAACACCAACCCTTAAATACCAAGCCTTAAAAGCCAACCCGTAAACGCCAACCCTTTAACGCCAACCCTTAAACTCCATCTCTTAAACACCAACCTTTAAACAGCAAACCTTGAAGGCCAAACTAACACGCCAAACCTTTAAACACCAACCTGTAAATACCAACTCTTAAGCACCAACCCTAAAAACTAAAACCCTTAAACGCCAACCTTTAAACACCAACCCTTAAATGCCAACCCTTAAAGGCCAACCCTTAAACGCCAACCCTCTAAACACCAACACTTAAACGTCAACCCTTAAACACCAACCATCATCCGGCAAACCTTAAACGCGAACACTTTAAATACCAACCCTTAAACACCAACCCTTAAATGCCAACACTTAAACCCCAACCCTAAATCGCCAACCCTTAAAAAGAAACCTTAAAACACCAACCTTTAAACACAAACCGTTAAAGACAAACCTTAAACGTCAAACCCTTAAACACCAACCCTTAAACGCCATCCATTAAACACCAACCATTAAACGCCAACCCTTAAACGCCAAAACATAAACACGCTTAAACACCAACCCTTAAAGGCCAACCCTTTAATGCCAACCTTTAAACACCAACCCTTAAACGCCAACCCTTAAACACCAACCTTTAAACACCAACCCTAAAGCGCCAACCCTTAAACGCCAACCCTTTAAAACGCCAACCCTTAAACGCCAACCCTTAAACCCCTACCCTTAAACGTCAACGCTTAAACGCCAGCTATTAAAGACCAACCCTTAAACACTAAACCCTAAAACACCAACCCTAAAACGCCAATCCATAAACAAACCCTTTAATGCCAACCCTTAAACGCCAACCGTTAAACGCCCACCCTTAAACGCCAACGTTTAAGGCCAACCCTTAAACACCGACGCTTAAACGCCATCCCTTAAACACCAAGCCTTAAACACCAACCATTTGAACGCCAACCCATAAACGCCCACCTCTAAACACCAACCCTTAAACACCAACCCTTAAACGCCAACCAGTAAACGCCAACCCTTAAATGCCAACCCTTAAACGCCAACCCTTAAACACCAACCCTTAATCGCCAACCCTTAAACGCCAACCCTTTAACGCCAACCCTTAAACGCAAACCCTTAAATGCCAACCCTTAAACGCCAACCCTTAAACACCAACCCTTAAACACCAACCCTTAATCGCCAACCCTTTAAACGCCAACCCGTAAACGCCAACCCTTTAACACCAACCCTTAAACGCCATCCCTTAAACACCAACCCTTAAACGCCATCTCTTAAACACCACCCTTTAAACACCAACCCTTAAAGGCCAATCCTTACCCGCCAAACTATTAAACACCAACCTGTAAACACCAACTCTTAAGCACCAAACCTTTAAACACCAACCTGTAAACACCACCTCTTAAGCACCAACCCTTAAACGACATCCCATGAACGCCAAAACCTAAACACGCTAAAACGCCAACGCTTAAACACCAACCCTTAAATGCCAACCCTTAAACACCAACCCTAAATCGTCAAACCTTAAAAACCAAACCTTAAAACACCAACCCTAAACGCCATCTATTAAACACCAAGCTTTAAACACCAACACTTAAAGGCCAAACTTACACGCCAAACCTTTAAACACCAACCTGTAAACACCAACTCTTAAGAACCAAACCTTAAACGACAACCCTTAAACGCCAAAGCCTAAACACGATTAAACACCAACCGTTAAATACCAAGCCTTAAAAGCCAACCCGTAAACGCCAACCCTTTAACGCTAACCCTTAAACTCCATCTCTTAAACACCAACCTTTAAACAGCAAAACTTGAAGGTCAAACTAACACGCCAAACCTTTAAACACCAACCTGTAAATACCAACTCTTAAGCACCAACCCTAAAAACTAAAAACCTTAAACGCCAACCTTTAAACACCAACCCTTAAATGCCAACCCTTAAACGCCAACCCTTAAACGCGAACCCTCTAAACACCAACCCTTAAACGTCAACCCTTAAACACCAACCATCATCCGGCAAACCTTAAACGCTAACACTTTAAAGACCAACCCTTATACACCAACCCTTAAATGCCAACACTTAAACCCCAATCCTAAATCGCTAACCCTTAAAAAGAAACCTTAAAACACCAACCTTTAAACACCAACCGTTAAAGACAAACCTTAAACGTCAAACCCTTAAACACCAACCCTTAAACGCCATCCATTAAACACCAACCATTAAACGCCAACCCTTAAACGCCAAAACATAAACACGCTTAAACACCAACCCTTAAAGGCCAACCCTTTAATGCCAACCTTTAAACACCAACCCTTAAACGCCAACCCTTAAACACCAACCTTTAAACACCAACCCTAAAGCGCCAACCCTTAAACGCCAACCCTTTAAAACACCAACCCTTAAACGCCAACCCTTAAACCCCTACCCTTAAACGTCAACGCTTAAACGCCAGCTATTAAAGACCAACCCTTAAACACTAAACCCTAAAACACCAACCCTAAAACGCCAATCCATAAACAAACCCTTTAACGCCAACCCTTAAACGCCAACCCTTAAACACCAACCCTTAAACACCAACCCTTAAACGCCAACCAGTAAATGCCAAACCTTAAACGCCAACCCTTAAACGCCCACCCTTAAACGCCAACGTTTAAGGCCAACCCTTAAACACCGACGCTTAAACGCCATCCCTTAAACACCAAGCCTTAAACACCAACCATTTGAACGCCAACCCATAAACGCCCAACTCTAAACACCAACCCTTAAACACCAACCCTTAAACGCCAACCAGTAAACGCCAAACCTTAAACGCCAACCCTTAAATGCCAACCCTTAAACGCCAACCCTTAAACACCAACCCTTAATCGCCAACCCTTAAACGCCAACCCTTTAACGCCAACCCTTAAACGCCAACCCTTAAATGCCAACCCTTAAACGCCAACCCTTAAACACCAACCCTTAATCGCCAACCCTTTAAACGCCAACCCGTAAACGCCAACCCTTTAACACCAACCCTTAAACGCCAACCCTTAAACACCAACCCTTAAACGCCATCTCTTAAACACCACCCTTTAAACACCAACCCTTAAAGGCCAATCCTTACCCGCCAAACTATTAAACACCAACCTGTAAACACCAACTCTTAAGCACCAAACCTTTAAACACCAACCTGTAAACACCACCTCTTAAGCACCAACCCTTAAACGACATCCCATGAACGCCAAAACCTAAACACGCTAAAACGCCAACGCTTAAACACCAACCCTTAAATGCCAACCCTTAAACACCAACCCTAAATCGTCAAACCTTAAAAACCAAACCTTAAAACACCAACCCTAAACGCCATCTATTAAACACCAAGCTTTAAACACCAACACTTAAAGGCCAAACTTACACGCCAAACCTTTAAACACCAACCTGTAAACACCAACTCTTAAGAACCAAACCTTAAACGACAACCCTTAAACGCCAAAGCCTAAACACGATTAAACACCAACCGTTAAATACCAAGCCTTAAAAGCCAACCCGTAAACGCCAACCCTTTAACGCCAACCCTTAAACTCCATCTCTTAAACACCAACCTTTAAACAGCAAACCTTGAAGGCCAAACTAACACGCCAAACCTTTAAACACCAACCTGTAAATACCAACTCTTAAGCACCAACCCTAAAAACTAAAACCCTTAAACGCCAACCTTTAAACACCAACCCTTAAATGCCAACCCTTAAACGCCAACCCTTAAACGCCAACCCTCTAAACACCAACCCTTAAACGTCAACCCTTAAACACCAACCATCATCCGGAAAACCTTAAACGCTAACACTTTAAAGACCAACCCTTAAACACCAACCCTTAAATGCCAACACTTAAACCCCAACCCTAAATCGCTAACCCTTAAAAAGAAACCTTAAAACACCAACCTTTAAACACCAACCGTTAAAGACAAACCTTAAACGTCAAACCCTTAAACACCAACCCTTAAACGCCATCCATTAAACACCAACCATTAAACGCCAACCCTTAAACGCCAAAACATAAACACGCTTAAACACCAACCCTTGAAGGCCAACCCTTTAATGCCAACCTTTAAACACCAACCCTTAAACGCCAACCCTTAAACACCAACCTTTAAACACCAACCCTAAAGCGCCAACCCTTAAACGCCAACCCTTTAAAACGCCAACCCTTAAACACCAACCCTTAAACACCAACCCTTAAACGCCAACCAGTAAATGCCAAACCTTAAACGCCAACCCTTAAATGCCAACCCTTAAACGCCAACCCTTAAACACCAACCCTTAATCGCCAACCCTTAAACGCCAACCCTTTAACGCCAACCCTTAAACGCCAACCCTTAAATGCCAACCCTTAAACGCCAACCCTTAAACACCAACCCTTAATCGCCAACCCTTCAAACGCCAACCCGTAAACGCCAACCCTTTAACACCAACCCTTAAACGCCAACCCTTAAACACCAACCCTTAAACGCCATCTCTTAAACACCACCCTTTAAACACCAACCCTTAAAGGCCAATCCTTACCCGCCAAACTATTAAACACCAACCTGTAAACACCAACTCTTAAGCACCAAACCTTTAAACACCAACCTGTAAACACCACCTCTTAAGCACCAACCCTTAAACGACATCCCATGAACGCCAAAACCTAAACACGCTAAAACGCCAACGCTTAAACACCAACCCTTAAATGCCAACCCTTAAACACCAACCCTAAATCGTCAAACCTTAAAAACCAAACCTTAAAACACCAACCCTAAACGCCATCTATTAAACACCAAGCTTTAAACACCAACACTTAAAGGCCAAACTTACACGCCAAACCTTTAAACACCAACCTGTAAACACCAACTCTTAAGAACCAAACCTTAAACGACAACCCTTAAACGCCAAAGCCTAAACACGATTAAACACCAACCGTTAAATACCAAGCCTTAAAAGCCAACCCGTAAACGCCAACCCTTTAACGCCAACCCTTAAACTCCATCTCTTAAACACCAACCTTTAAACAGCAAACCTTGAAGGCCAAACTAACACGCCAAACCTTTAAACACCAACCTGTAAATACCAACTCTTAAGCACCAACCCTAAAAACTAAAACCCTTAAACGCCAACCTTTAAACACCAACCCTTAAATGCCAACCCTTAAACGCCAACCCTTAAACGCCAACCCTCTAAACACCAACCCTTAAACGTCAACCCTTAAACACCAACCATCATCCGGAAAACCTTAAACGCTAACACTTTAAAGACCAACCCTTAAACACCAACCCTTAAATGCCAACACTTAAACCCCAACCCTAAATCGCTAACCCTTAAAAAGAAACCTTAAAACACCAACCTTTAAACACCAACCGTTAAAGACAAACCTTAAACGTCAAACCCTTAAACACCAACCCTTAAACGCCATCCATTAAACACCAACCATTAAACGCCAACCCTTAAACGCCAAAACATAAACACGCTTAAACACCAACCCTTGAAGTCCAACCCTTTAATGCCAACCTTTAAACACCAACCCTTAAACGCCAACCCTTAAACACCAACCTTTAAACACCAACCCTAAAGCGCCAACCCTTAAACGCCAACCCTTTAAAACGCCAACCCTTAAACGCCAACCCTTAAACCCCTACCCTTAAACGTCAACCCTTAAACGCCAACCCTTAAATGCCAACCCTTAAACGCCAACCCTTAAACACCAACCCTTAATCGCCAACCCTTTAAACGCCAACCCGTAAACGCCAACCCTTTAACGCCAACCCTTAAACGCCAACCCTTAAACACCAACCCTTAAAAGCCATCTCCTAAACACCACCCTTTAAACACCAACCCTTAAAGGCCAATCCTTACCCGCCAAACTATTAAACACCAACCTGTAAACACCAACTCTTAAGCACCAAACCTTTAAACACCAACCTGTAAACACCACCTCTTAAGCACCAACCCTTAAACGACATCCCATGAACGCCAAAACCTAAACACGCTAAAACGCCAACGGTTAAACACCAACCCTTAAATGCCCACCCTTAAACACCAACCCTAAATCGTCAAACCTTAAAAACCAAACCTTAAAACACCAACCCTAAACGCCATCTATTAAACACCAAGCTTTAAACACCAACACTTAAAGGCCAAACTTACACGCCAAACCTTTAAACACCAACCTGTAAACACCAACTCTTAAGAACCAAACCTTAAACGACAACCCTTAAACGCCAAAGCCTAAACACGATTAAACACCATCCCTTAAATACCAAGCCTTAAAAGCCAACCCGTAAACGCCAACCCTTTAACGCCAACCCTTAAACTCCATCTCTTAAACACCAACTTTTAAACAGCAAACCTTGAAGGCCAAACTAACACGCCAAACCTTTAAACACCAACCTGTAAATACCAACTCTTAAGCACCAACCCTAAAAACTAAAACCCTTAAACGCCAACCTTTAAACACCAACCCTTAAATGCCAACCCTTAAACGCCAACCCTTAAACGCCAACCCTCTAAACGCCAACCCTTAAACGTCAACCCTTAAACACCAACCATCATCCGGCAAACCTTAAACGCTAACACTTTAAAGACCAACCCTTAAACACCAACCCTTAAATGCCAACACTTAAACCCCAACCCTAAATCGCCAACCCTTAAAAACAAACCTTAAAACACCAACCTTTAAACACCAACCGTTAAAGACAAACCTTAAACGCCAAACCCTTAAACACCAACCCTTAAACGCCATCCATTAAACACCAACCATTAAACGCCAACCCTTAAACGCCAAAACATAAACACGCTTAAACACCAACCCTTGAAGGCCAACCCTTTAATGCCAACCTTTAAACACCAACCCTTAAACGCCAACCCTTAAACACCAACCTTTAAACACCAACCCTAAAGCGCCAACCCTTAAACGCCAACCCTTTAAAACGCCAACCCTTAAACGCCAACCCTTAAACCCCTACCCTTAAACGTCAACGCTTAAACGCCAACTATTAAAGACCAACCCTTAAACACTAAACCCTAAAACACCAACCCTAAAACGCCAATCCATAAACAAACCCTTTAACGCCAACCCTTAAACGCCAACCCTTAAACGCCCACCCTTAAACGGCAACGTTTAAGGCCAACCCTTAAACTCCAACCCTTAAACGCCAACCCTTAAACGCCAACCCTTAAACACCAACCCTTAATCGCCAACCCTTTAAACGCCAACCCTTAAACGCCAACCCTTAAACGCCAACCCTTAAATGCCAACCCTTAAACGCCAACCCTTAAACACCAACCCTTAATCGCCAACCCTTTAAACGCCAACCCGTAAACGCCAACCCTTAAACGCCAACCCTTAAACACCAACCCTTAAACGCCATCTCTTAAACACCACCCTTTAAACACCAACCCTTAAAGGCCAAACCTTACCCGCCAAACTATTAAACACCAACCTGTAAACACCAACTCTTAAGCACCAACCCTTTAAACACCAATCTGTAAACACCACCTCTTAAGCACCAACCCTTAAACGACAACCCATGAACGCCAAAACCTAAACACGCTAAAACGCCAACGCTTAAACACCAACCCTTAAATGCCAACCCTTAAACACCAACCCTAAATCGTCAAACCTTAAAAACCAAACCTTAAAACACCAACCCTAAACGCCATCTATTAAACACCAAGCTTTAAACACCAACACTTAAAGGCCAAACTTACACGCCAAACCTTTAAACACCAACCTGTAAACACCAACTCTTAAGAACCAAACCTTAAACGACAACCCTTAAACACCAACCTTTAAACACCAACCCTAAAGCGCCAACCCTTAAACGCCAACCCTTTAAAACGCCAACCCTTAAACGCCAACCCTTAAACCCCTACCCTTAAACGTCAACCCTTAAACGCCAACCCTTAAATGCCAACCCTTAAACGCCAACCCTTAAACACCAACCCTTAATCGCCAACCCTTTAAACACCAACCCGTAAACGCCAACCCTTTAACGCCAATCCTTAAACGCCAACCCTTAAACACCAACCCTTAAACGCCATCTCTTAAACACCACCCTTTAAACACCAACCCTTAAAGGCCAATCCTTACCCGCCAAACTATTAAACACCAACCTGTAAACACCAACTCTTAAGCACCAAACCTTTAAACACCAACCTGTAGACACCACCTCTTAAGCACCAACCCTTAAACGACATTCCATGAACGCCAAAACCTAAACACGCTAAAACGCCAACGCTTAAACACCAACCCTTAAATGCCAACCCTTAAACACCAACCCTAAATCGTCAAACCTTAAAAACCAAACCTTAAAACACCAACCCTAAACGCCATCTATTAAACACCAAGCTTTAAACACCAACACTTAAAGGCCAAACTTACACGCCAAAAGACAAATAATTCACTACTTCAGCCCACCGGTGTGTTGAAGAGTTAATCCACATTTACAGTTTGAGTACGACGTTTCGCTGGTAAATACTTCCAGCATCATCGGGCAATTCGCCAGAATGGTAAAGCCCTCGCTTGCTCCCGGTTTTATATAGAGCAGAAGAGTGACGTCATCACTTAACTCATCAGGTGCAGTGATTAGAGGCGGAGGGGGGGTAATGTAATTATATAATCGATTAGTAATCAGTCATTGGTTATGATTAGTAATGAGTTGTAGATTAGTAATTCTTTAAATCAAAATGTAACGTGTATTATTTAATAATACGCTTCCAGGCCGCACTGAGCCGGTAGCTGTCAGAGCGATTGAAGTTATTCTTGTTCCTCTCAATTTCAATGGATTCTCTAATTAGTCTTTGCCAGTAATAATTAGTTTTACACACCACTGCAACATTGTCAAAATCAATTGAGTGTCCTTGTTGACAAGCATGTTCTGCCACTGCCGACAGTTGTGTTTGAGATAATTTAATATTTCTCTGATGTTCTTTTAGTCTTACGCTGATGTTACGTCCCGTCTGCCCAATGTAGCAGCTGCCACATGAACAATTAATCCGATATACACCTTCTGTTGATAGTTTAGGTAATGCGTCTTTAGTGCAAGATACTAGTTTTTGAATTTTGTGTACTGTACCAAATCTTACTGTAATGTTTTGCTTTTGCAAAACGCGGGCTAATTTGTCAGTTACTCCTGAGATATATGGAATTTTTATTGTTTTAACAATCTGGTCGCTTTCAGTAGTATTGCTTTGCGATCGTGATTTGGCATTCAGTGCTCTGTTAATTTGAGCATTATTGTAGCCATTCTGTCGTAGTGCGTCTTTAACGTGTTTAATCTCTCTCACTAGACTCTCACCATCTGACACTGTTTTCGCCCGATGCACGAGCGTCTTAATAAGAGAGGATTTTTGAGCTGGATGATGATGTGATTCTGCATTCAGATAGGCATCAGTGTGCGTTTGCTTTCTGTAAACGCTGTGTGTTATTTTACCGTTTAGGCCATGTCCAAGCAAAATATCTAGGAATGGGAGTGTATTATTCACCTCCATTTCCATGGTGAACTGGATGGCCGGGTTTTGTGCATTGAGATGATTTAGAAAATCATTAAGTGTATCTTTACCATGTGGCCAGACAACCAAAGTGTCATCCACATACCTAAACCAAAAGGATGGTTTTAATGTGCTCGAGGCAAGTGCTCTTATTTCAAAGTTTTCCATGTACAAATTTGCTATAGCAGGGGATAAAGGAGAACCCATTGCTGCTCCTTCCTTTTGTTTAAAGAAATCCCCTCTCCATAAGAAGTAAGTGTTATTTAAGCAATGGCCAGCAAGTTTCGGAATATCTTTTTGTAAACCGGTATTCTTTACTAGTGTATCAAGTAATTTAAGCGATTCGTCCACTGGAACCTTAGTGAATAGAGACATCACATCAAAGCTTACCAGAATATCATCAGGAGTAAGTTTAATATCTTTAATCACATTCACAAGATGTTCTGAATTTTTTATGAATGAAGATGTCTTACCGATGTAGGGCTGTATTTGTTTGGTTATATATTTTGCTAATTGATATGTGGCAGAGCCAATTGTACTGACTATGGGTCGTAATGGGATGCCGATTTTATGAATCTTTGGTAGCCCATAGAGTCTAGGTGGTTTTGAGGCCCTTGGCTTAATTAGGTATTGCTCATTTTTAGGGATTAATGAATTTGCAATTATTGCAGTGGTCTTACGTTCTAAAGTATTAGTTGGATCTCGTTTAATTTTAATGTAGGTACTTTCCTCTAGTAAATTTCTAATTTTATTATCATAATCGGCTCGTGACATCAGTACAGTAGTGCGGCCTTTATCAGCTGCTAGGATTTGGATATCCTTATTTACACGCAGCTCTCTTAAGGCTTTTGCCTCGTTAGAGCTAATATTTACTTTTGGAACTTTGCTATTCTCAATTATTTTAGCAACCTCATGTCTAGTCATCTCTGCCTCATTATGTGGAAGGAGTCTAACTGCTGATTCTACCTCAGCAATGATCTCATCCACTGGAATTGTGCGTGGGGTAACGGCAAAGTTAAGGCCTTTAGAAAGGATAGAGACCATGTCACCGGTTAATACAGTGTTGGTCAAGTTCAGTACAGTTTTGTTTTTACATTTTTGGTTTTCAGTAGGGATTTGTTTATTATGTAGTCTAGAAAATTTATTAATTTGGTTAGTTTTTGTTAGTTTAAACACATTATCAGCCGATTGTTGTGTTATGTTATCGATTATATTCCAATAATGCATAGATACACTATTGCTTATATCTAAGTGTAACTGCTTTAGCGATTCCGAAATGTAAGATAATTCACTCCTATTGTGCTGTATTCTCTCTATTAATAATAATTCGCTAGCTTTGTGTAGTATTTGGTTAGCTTTAGAAGACTTTATGTGATGTGTTATTTTAACTGCGTTTGGTATTACCTTTGAATCTCTGCACCTTTTGAGGAACGCCAGTGAAGATATCAAGAATAACTTCAATCGCTCTGACAGCTACCGGCTCAGTGCGGCCTGGAAGCGTATTATTAAATAATACACGTTACATTTTGATTTAAAGAATTACTAATCTACAACTCATTACTAATCATAACCAATGACTGATTACTAATCGATTATATAATTACATTACCCCCCCCTCCGCCTCTAATCACTGCACCTGATGAGTTAAGTGATGACGTCACTCTTCTGCTCTATATAAAACCGGGAGCAAGCGAGGGCTTTACCATTCTGGCGAATTGCCCGATGATGCTGGAAGTATTTACCAGCGAAACGTCGTACTCAAACTGTAAATGTGGATTAACTCTTCAACACACCGGTGGGCTGAAGTAGTGAATTATTTGTCTTTTGTCAACGTGACACTTTTCTTTGCTGATTGGCCGTGTCGGGTGGTGGAGGGTTACGACACATTTATAAATAAACGCGATCTAACCCAAAAACCTTTATTATGAATAATATTGGTCGCGAAAGCCTACGTGTTAAACTTACACGCCAAAACCTTTAAATACCAACCTGTAAACACCAACTCTTAAGAACCTAACCTTAAACGACAACCCTTAAACGCCAAAGCCTAAACACGATTAAACACCAACCCTTAAATACCAAGCCTTAAAAGCCAACCCGTAAACGCCAACCCTTTAACGCCAACCCTTAAACTCCATCTCTTAAACACCAACCTTTAAACAGCAAACCTTGAAGGCCAAACTAACACGCCAAACCTTTAAACACCAACCTGTAAATACCAACTCTTAAGCACCAACCCTAAAAACTAAAACCCTTAAACGCCAACCTTTAAACACCAACCCTTAAATGCCAACCCTTAAACGCCAACCCTTAAACGCCAACCCTCTAAACACCAACACTTAAACGTCAACCCTTAAACACCAACCATCATCCGGCAAACCTTAAACGCTAACACTTTAAAGACCAACCCTTAAACACCAACCCTTAAATGCCAACACTTAAACCCCAACCCTAAATCGCCAACCCTTAAAAAGAAACCTTAAAACACCAACCTTTAAACACCAACCGTTAAAGACAAACCTTAAACGTCAAACCCTTAAACACCAACCCTTAAACGCCATCCATTAAACACCAACCATTAAACGCCAACCCTTAAACGCCAAAACATAAACACGCTTAAACACCAACCCTTAAAGGCCAACCCTTTAATGCCAACCTTTAAACACCAACCCTTAAACGCCAACCCTTAAACACCAACCTTTAAACACCAACCCTAAAGCGCCAACCCTTAAACGCCAACCCTTTAAAACACCAACCCTTAAACGCCAACCCTTAAACCCCTACCCTTAAACGTCAACGCTTAAACGCCAGCTATTAAAGACCAACCCTTAAACACTAAACCCTAAAACACCAACCCTAAAACGCCAATCCATAAACAAACCCTTTAACGCCAACCCTTAAACGCCAACCCTTAAACGCCCACCCTTAAACGCCAACGTTTAAGGCCAACCCTTAAACACCGACGCTTAAACGCCATCCCTTAAACACCAAGCCTTAAACACCAACCATTTGAACGCCAACCCATAAACGCCCAACTCTAAACACCAACCCTTAAACACCAACCCTTAAACGCCAACCAGTAAACGCCAAACCTTAAACGCCAACCCTTAAATGCCAACCCTTAAACGCCAACCCTTAAACACCAACCCTTAATCGCCAACCCTTAAACGCCAACCCTTTAACGCCAACCCTTAAATGCCAACCCTTAAACGCCAACCCTTAAACACCAACCCTTAAACACCAACCCTTAATCGCCAACCCTTTAAACGCCAACCCGTAAACGCCAACCCTTAAACGCCAACCCTTAAACACCAACCCTTAAACGCCATCTCTTAAACACCACCCTTTAAACACCAACCCTTAAAGGCCAATCCTTACCCGCCAAACTATTAAACACCAACCTGTAAACACCAACTCTTAAGCACCAAACCTTTAAACACCAATCTGTAAACACCACCTCTTAAGCACCAACCCTTAAACGACAACCCATGAACGCCAAAACCTAAACACGCTAAAACGCCAACGCTTAAACACCAACCCTTAAATGCCAACCCTTAAACACCAACCCTAAATCGTCAAACCTTAAAAACCAAACCTTAAAACACCAACCCTAAACGCCATCTATTAAACACCAAGCTTTAAACACCAACACTTAAAGGCCAAACTTACACGCCAAACCTTTAAACACCAACCTGTAAACACCAACTCTTAAGAACCAAACCTTAAACGACAACCCTTAAACGCCAAAGCCTAAACACGATTAAACACCAACCCTTAAATACCAAGCCTTAAAAGCCAACCCGTAAACGCCAACCCTTTAACGCCAACCCTTAAACTCCATCTCTTAAACACCAACCTTTAAACAGCAAACCTTGAAGGCCAAACTAACATGCCAAACCTTTAAACACCAACCTGTAAATACCAACTCTTAAGCACCAACCCTAAAAACTAAAACCCTTAAACGCCAACCTTTAAACACCAACCCTTAAATGCCAACCCTTAAACGCCAACCCTTAAACGCCAACCCTCTAAACACCAACCCTTAAACGTCAACCCTTAAACACCAACCATCATCCGGAAAACCTTAAACGCTAACACTTTAAAGACCAACCCTTAAACACCAACCCTTAAATGCCAACACTTAAACCCCAACCCTAAATCGCTAACCCTTAAAAAGAAACCTTAAAACACCAACCTTTAAACACCAACCGTTAAAGACAAACCTTAAACGCCAAACTCTTAAACACCAACCCTTAAACGCCATCCATTAAACACCAACCATTAAACGCCAACCCTTAAACGCCAAAACATAAACACGCTTAAACACCAACCCTTAAAGGCCAACCCTTCAATGCCAACCTTTAAACACCAACCCTTAAACGCCAACCCTTAAACACCAACCTTTAAACACCAACCCTAAAGCGCCAACCCTTAAACGCCAACCCTTTAAAACGCCAACCCTTAAACGCCAACCCTTAAACCCCTACCCTTAAACGTCAACGCTTAAACGCCAACTATTAAAGACCAACCCTTAAACACTAAACCCTAAAACACCAACCCTAAAACGCCAATCCATAAACAAACCCTTTAACGCCAACCCTTAAACGCCAACCCTTAAACGTCAACCCTTAAACGCCAACCCTTAAACGCCCACCCTTAAACGCCAACGTTTAAGGCCAACCCTTAAACACCGACGCTTAAACGCCATCCCTTAAACACCAAGCCTTAAACACCAACGATTTGAACGCCAACCCATAAACGCCCACCTCTAAACACCAACCCTTAAACGACAACCCTTAAACGCCAACCCTTTAACGCCAACCCTTAAACGCCAACCCTTAAACACCAACCCTTAAACGCCATCTCTTAAACACCACCCTTTAAACACCAACCCTTAAAGGCCAAACCTTACCCGCCAAACCTTTAAACACCAACCTGTAAACACCACCTCTTAAGCACCAACCCTTAAACGACAACCCTTAAACGCCAACCCGTTTAACGCCAACCCTTTAACGCCAACCTTTAAACACCAACCCTTAAAGGCCGAACTTACACGCCAAACCTTTAAACACTAACCTGTCAACACCAACTCTTAAGCACCAACCCTTAAACGAAAACCCTTAAAACGCCAACCCTTAAACACCAACCCTTAAACGCCAACCCTTAAACGCCAACCCTTAAACGCCAACCTTTAAACGCCAACCCTTAAACGCCAACCCTTATACGCCAACCCTTTAACGCCAACCCTTAAACGATAACCCTTAAACACCAATGTTTAAATGCCAACTCTTACACGCCAACCCTTTAACGCCAACCCTTAAATGCCAACCCTTAAACACCAACCTGTAAACACCAACTCTTAAGTACCAACCCTTAAACGACAAACCTTAAACGCCAAAACCTATACACACTTAAACATCAACCCTTAAACACCAACCCTTAATCGCCAACCCTTCAAACGCCAACCCGTAAACGCCAACCCTTTAACGCCAACCCTTAAACGCCAACCCTTAAACACCAACCCTTAAAAGCCATCTCCTAAACACCACCCTTTAAACACCAACCCTTAAAGGCCAATCCTTACCCGCCAAACTTTTAAACACCAACCTGTAAACACCAACTCTTAAGCACCAAACCTTTAAACACCAACCTGTAAACACCACCTCTTAAGCACCAACCCTTAAACGACATCCCATGAACGCCAAAACCTAAACACGCTAAAACGCCAACGCTTAAACACCAACCCTTAAATGCCCACCCTTAAACACCAACCCTAAATCGTCAAACCTTAAAAACCAAACCTTAAAACACCAACCCTAAACGCCATCTATTAAACACCAAGCTTTAAACACCAACACTTAAAGGCCAAACTTACACGCCAAACCTTTAAACACCAACCTGTAAACACCAACTCTTAAGAACCAAACCTTAAACGACAACCCTTAAACGCCAAAGCCTAAACACGATTAAACACCATCCCTTAAATACCAAGCCTTAAAAGCCAACCCGTAAACGCCAACCCTTTAACGCCAACCCTTAAACTCCATCTCTTAAACACCAACTTTTAAACAGCAAACCTTGAAGGCCAAACTAACACGCCAAACCTTTAAACACCAACCTGTAAATACCAACTCTTAAGCACCAACCCTAAAAACTAAAACCCTTAAACGCCAACCTTTAAACACCAACCCTTAAATGCCAACCCTTAAACGCCAACCCTTAAACGCCAACCCTCTAAACACCAACCCTTAAACGTCAACCCTTAAACACCAACCATCATCCGGCAAACCTTAAACGCTAACACTTTAAAGACCAACCCTTAAACACCAACCCTTAAATGCCAACACTTAAACCCCAACCCTAAATCGCCAACCCTTAAAAACAAACCTTAAAACACCAACCTTTAAACACCAACCGTTAAAGACAAACCTTAAACGCCAAACCCTTAAACACCAACCCTTAAACGCCATACATTAAACACCAACCATTAAACGCCAACCCTTAAACGCCAAAACATAAACACGCTTAAACACCAACCCTTGAAGGCCAACCCTTTAATGCCAACCTTTAAACACCAACCCTTAAACGCCAACCCTTAAACACCAACCTTTAAACACCAACCCTAAAGCGCCAACCCTTAAACGCCAACCCTTTAAAACGCCAACCCTTAAACGCCAACCCTTAAACCCCTACCCTTAAACGTCAACGCTTAAACGCCAACTATTAAAGACCAACCCTTAAACACTAAACCCTAAAACACCAACCCTAAAACGCCAATCCATAAACAAACCCTTTAACGCCAACCCTTAAACGCCAACCCTTAAACGCCCACCCTTAAACGCCAACGTATAAGGCCAACCCTTAAACACCGACGATTAAACGCCATCCCTTAAACACCAAGCCTTAAACACCAACCATTTGAACGCCAACCCATAAACGCCCACCTCTAAACACCAACCCTTAAACGCCAACGCTTAAACGCCAACCCTTAAACTCCAACCCTTAAACGCCAACCCTTAAACGCCAACCCTTAAACACCAACCCTTAATCGCCAACCCTTTAAACGCCAACCCTTAAACGCCAACCCTTTAACGCCAACCCTTAAACGCCAACCCTTAAATGCCAACCCTTAAACGCCAACCCTTAAACACCAACCCTTAATCGCCAACCCTTTAAACGCCAACCCGTAAACGCCAACCCTTAAACGCCAACCCTTAAACACCAACCCTTAAACGCCATCTCTTAAACACCACCCTTTAAACACCAACCCTTAAAGGCCAAACCTTACCCGCCAAACTATTAAACACCAACCTGTAAACACCAACTCTTAAGCACCAACCCTTTAAACACCAATCTGTAAACACCACCTCTTAAGCACCAACCCTTAAACGACAACCCATGAACGCCAAAACCTAAACACGCTAAAACGCCAACGCTTAAACACCAACCCTTAAATGCCAACCCTTAAACACCAACCCTAAATCGTCAAACCTTAAAAACCAAACCTTAAAACACCAACCCTAAACGCCATCTATTAAACACCAAGCTTTAAACACCAACACTTAAAGGCCAAACTTACACGCCAAACCTTTAAACACCAACCTGTAAACACCAACTCTTAAGAACCAAACCTTAAACGACAACCCTTAAACACCAACCTTTAAACACCAACCCTAAAGCGCCAACCCTTAAACGCCAACCCTTTAAAACGCCAACCCTTAAACGCCAACCCTTAAACCCCTACCCTTAAACGTCAACCCTTAAACGCCAACCCTTAAATGCCAACCCTTAAACGCCAACCCTTAAACACCAACCCTTAATCGCCAACCCTTTAAACACCAACCCGTAAACGCCAACCCTTTAACGCCAATCCTTAAACGCCAACCCTTAAACACCAACCCTTAAACGCCATCTCTTAAACACCACCCTTTAAACACCAACCCTTAAAGGCCAATCCTTACCCGCCAAACTATTAAACACCAACCTGTAAACACCAACTCTTAAGCACCAAACCTTTAAACACCAACCTGTAGACACCACCTCTTAAGCACCAACCCTTAAACGACATTCCATGAACGCCAAAACCTAAACACGCTAAAACGCCAACGCTTAAACACCAACCCTTAAATGCCAACCCTTAAACACCAACCCTAAATCGTCAAACCTTAAAAACCAAACCTTAAAACACCAACCCTAAACGCCATCTATTAAACACCAAGCTTTAAACACCAACACTTAAAGGCCAAACTTACACGCCAAAACCTTTAAACACCAACCTGTAAACACCAACTCTTAAGAACCTAACCTTAAACGACAACCCTTAAACGCCAAAGCCTAAACACGATTAAACACCAACCCTTAAATACCAAGCCTTAAAAGCCAACCCGTAAACGCCAACCCTTTAACGCCAACCCTTAAACTCCATCTCTTAAACACCAACCTTTAAACAGCAAACCTTGAAGGCCAAACTAACACGCCAAACCTTTAAACACCAACCTGTAAATACCAACTCTTAAGCACCAACCCTAAAAACTAAAACCCTTAAACGCCAACCTTTAAACACCAACCCTTAAATGCCAACCCTTAAACGCCAACCCTTAAACGCCAACCCTCTAAACACCAACACTTAAACGTCAACCCTTAAACACCAACCATCATCCGGCAAACCTTAAACGCTAACACTTTAAAGACCAACCCTTAAACACCAACCCTTAAATGCCAACACTTAAACCCCAACCCTAAATCGCCAACCCTTAAAAAGAAACCTTAAAACACCAACCTTTAAACACCAACCGTTAAAGACAAACCTTAAACGTCAAACCCTTAAACACCAACCCTTAAACGCCATCCATTAAACACCAACCATTAAACGCCAACCCTTAAACGCCAAAACATAAACACGCTTAAACACCAACCCTTAAAGGCCAACCCTTTAATGCCAACCTTTAAACACCAACCCTTAAACGCCAACCCTTAAACACCAACCTTTAAACACCAACCCTAAAGCGCCAACCCTTAAACGCCAACCCTTTAAAACACCAACCCTTAAACGCCAACCCTTAAACCCCTACCCTTAAACGTCAACGCTTAAACGCCAGCTATTAAAGACCAACCCTTAAACACTAAACCCTAAAACACCAACCCTAACACGCCAATCCATAAACAAACCCTTTAACGCCAACCCTTAAACGCCAACCCTTAAACGCCCACCCTTAAACGCCAACGTTTAAGGCCAACCCTTAAACACCGACGCTTAAACGCCATCCCTTAAACACCAAGCCTTAAACACCAACCATTTGAACGCCAACCCATAAACGCCCAACTCTAAACACCAACCCTTAAACACCAACCCTTAAACGCCAACCAGTAAACGCCAAACCTTAAACGCCAACCCTTAAATGCCAACCCTTAAACGCCAACCCTTAAACACCAACCCTTAATCGCCAACCCTTAAACGCCAACCCTTAAATGCCAACCCTTAAACGCCAACCCTTAAACACCAACCCTTAATCGCCAACCCTTAAACGCCAACCCTTTAACGCCAACCCTTAAACGCCAACCCTTAATCGCCAACCCTTTAAACGCCAACCCGTAAACGCCAATCCTTAAACGCCATCTCTTAAACACCACCCTTTAAACACCAACCCTTAAAGGCCAATCCTTACCCGCCAAACTATTAAACACCAACCTGTAAACACCAACTCTTAAGCACCAAACCTTTAAACACCAATCTGTAAACACCACCTCTTAAGCACCAACCCTTAAACGACAACCCATGAACGCCAAAACCTAAACACGCTAAAACGCCAACGCTTAAACACCAACCCTTAAATGCCAACCCTTAAACACCAACCCTAAATCGTCAAACCTTAAATACCAAACCTTAAAACACCAACCCTAAACGCCATCTATTAAACACCAAGCTTTAAACACCAACACTTAAAGGCCAAACTTACACGCCAAACCTTTAAACACCAACCTGTAAACACCAACTCTTAAGAACCAAACCTTAAACGACAACCCTTAAACGCCAAAGCCTAAACACGATTAAACACCAACCCTTAAATACCAAGCCTTAAAAGCCAACCCGTAAACGCCAACCCTTTAACGCCAACCCTTAAACTCCATCTCTTAAACACCAACCTTTAAACAGCAAACCTTGAAGGCCAAACTAACACGCCAAACCTTTAAACACCAACCTGTAAATACCAACTCTTAAGCACCAACCCTAAAAACTAAAACCCTTAAACGCCAACCTTTAAACACCAACCCTTAAATGCCAACCCTTAAACGCCAACCCTTAAACGCCAACCCTCTAAACACCAACCCTTAAACGTCAACCCTTAAACACCAACCATCATCCGGAAAACCTTAAACGCTAACACTTTAAAGACCAACCCTTAAACACCAACCCTTAAATGCCAACACTTAAACCCCAACCCTAAATCGCTAACCCTTAAAAAGAAACCTTAAAACACCAACCTTTAAACACCAACCGTTAAAGACAAACCTTAAACGCCAAACTCTTAAACACCAACCCTTAAACGCCATCCATTAAACACCAACCATTAAACGCCAACCCTTAAACGCCAAAACATAAACACGCTTAAACACCAACCCTTAAAGGCCAACCCTTAAACGCCAACCTTTAAACACCAACCCTTAAACGTCAACGCTTAAACGCCAACTATTAAAGACCAACCCTTAAACACTAAACCCTAAAACACCAACCCTAAAACGCCAATCCATAAACAAACCCTTTAACGCCAACCCTTAAACGCCAACCCTTAAATGTCAACCCTTAAACGCCAACCCTTAAACGCCCACCCTTAAACGCCAACGTTTAAGGCCAACCCTTAAACACCGACGCTTAAACGCCATCCCTTAAACACCAAGCCTTAAACACCAACGATTTGAACGCCAACCCATAAACGCCCACCTCTAAACACCAACCCTTAAACGACAACCCTTAAACGCCAACCCTTTAACGCCAACCCTTAAACGCCAACCCTTAAACACCAACCCTTAAACGCCATCTCTTAAACACCACCCTTTAAACACCAACCCTTAAAGGCCAAACCTTACCCGCCAAACCTTTAAACACCAACCTGTAAACACCACCTCTTAAGCACCAACCCTTAAACGACAACCCTTAAACGCCAACCCGTTTAACGCCAACCCTTTAACGCCAACCCTTAAACACCAACCCTTAAACGCCAACCCTTAAACGCCAACCCTTAAACGCCAACCTTTAAGCGCCAACCCTTAAACGCCAACCCTTATACGCCAACCCTTTAACGCCAACCCTTAAACGATAACCCTTAAACACCAATGTTTAAATGCCAACTCTTACACGCCAACCCTTTAACGCCAACCCTTAAATGCCAACCCTTAAACACCAACCTGTAAACACCAACTCTTAAGTACCAACCCTTAAACGACAAACCTTAAACGCCAAAACCTATACACACTTAAACATCAACCCTTAAACACCAACCCTTAAACGCCAACCCTTTAAACACCAACCTTTAAACGCCATCTCTTAAACACCAACCTTTAAACACCAACCCTAAAGGCAAAACTTACATGCTAAACCTTTAACCACCAACCTGTAATCACCAACTCTTAAGCACCAACCCTTAAACGAAAACCCTTAAACGCCAACCCTCTAAACACCAACCCTTAAACGTCAACAGTTAAACACCAACCATCATCCGGCAAACCTTAAACGCTAACACTTTAAAGACCAACCCTTAAACACCAACCCTTAAATGCCAACACTTAAACCCCAACCCTAAATCGCCAACCCTTAAAAACAAACCTTAAAACACCAACCTTTAAACACCAACCGTTAAAGACAAACCTTAAACGCCAAACCCTTAAACACCAACCCTTAAACGCCATCCATTAAACACCAACCATTAAACGCCAACCCTTAAACGCCAAAACATAAACACGCTTAAACACCAACCCTTAAAGGCCAACCCTTCAATGCCAACCTTTAAACACCAACCCTTAAACGCCAACCCTTAAACACCAACCTTTAAACACCAACCCTAAAGCGCCAACCCTTAAAGCCAACCCTTTAAAACGCCAACCCTTAAACGCCAACCCTTAAACCCCTACCCTTAAACGTCAACGCTTAAACGCCAACTATTAAAGACCAACCCTTAAACACTAAACCCTAAAACACCAAACCTAAAACGCCAATCCATAAACAAACCCTTTAACGCCAACCCTTAAACGCCAACCCTTAAACGTCAACCCTTAAACGCCAACCCTTAAACGCCCACCCTTAAACGCCAACGTTTAAGGCCAACCCTTAAACACCGACGCTTAAACGCCATCCCTTAAACACCAAGCCTTAAACACCAACGATTTGAACGCCAACCCATAAACGCCCACCTCTAAACACCAACCCTTAAACGCCAACCCTTTAACGCCAACCCTTAAACGCCAACCCTTAAACACCAACCCTTAAACACCAACCCTTAAACGCCATCTCTTAAACACCACCCTTTAAACACCAACCCTTAAAGGCCAAACCTTACCCGCCAAACCTTTAAACACCAACCTGTAAACACCACCTCTTAAGCACCAACCCTTAAACGACAACCCTTAAACGCCAACCCGTTTAACGCCAACCCTTTAACGCCAACCTTTAAACACCAACCCTTAAAGGCCGAACTTACACGCCAAACCTTTAAACACTAACCTGTCAACACCAACTCTTAAGCACCAACCCTTAAACGAAAACCCTTAAAACGCCAACCCTTAAACACCAACCCTTAAACGCCAACCCTTAAACGCCAACCCTTAAACGCCAACCTTTAAACGCCAACCCTTAAACGCCAACCCTTATACGCCAACCCTTAAACGATAACCCTTAAACACCAATGTTTAAATGCCAACTCTTACACGCCAACCCTTTAACGCCAACCCTTAAACGCCAACCCTTAAACACCAACCTGTAAACACCAACTCTTAAGTACCAACCCTTAAACGACAAACCTTAAACGCCAAAACCTAAACACGCTTAAACATCAACCCTTAAACACCAACCCTTAAACGCCAACCCTTTAAACACCAACCTTTAAACGCCATCTCTTAAACACCAACCTTTAAACACCAACCCTTAAAGGCAAAACTTACATGCTAAACCTTTAACCACCAACCTGTAATCACCAACTCTTAAGCACCAACCCTTAAACGAAAACCCTTAAACGCCAACCCTCTAAACACCAACCCTTAAACGTCAACCCTTAAACACCAACCATCATCCGGCAAAACCTTAAACGCTAACACTTTAAAGACCAACCCTTAAACACCAACCCTTAAATGCCAACACTTAAACCCCAACCCTAAATAGCCAACCCTTAAAAACAAACCTTAAAACACCAACCTTTAAACACCAACCGTTAAAGACAAACCTTAAACGCCAAACCCTTAAACACCAACCCTTAAACGCCATCCATTAAACACCAACCATTAAACGCCAACCCTTAAACGCCAAAACATAAACACGCTTAAACACCAACCCTTAAAGGTCAACCCTTCAATGCCAACCTTTAAACACCAACCCTTAAACGCCAACCCTTAAACACCAACCTTTAAACACCAACCCTAGAGAGCCAACCCTTAAACGCCAACCCTTTAAAACGCCAACCCTTAAACGCCAACCCTTAAACCCCTACCCTTAAACGTCAATGCTTAAACGCCAACTATTAAAGACCAACCCTTAAACACTAAACCCTAAAACACCAACCCTAAAACGCCAATCCATAAACAAACCCTTTAACGCCAACCCTTAAATGTCAACCCTTAAACGCCAACCCTTAAACGCCCACCCTTAAACGCCAACGTTTAAGGCCAACCCTTAAACACCGACGCTTAAACGCCATCCCTTAAACACCAAGCCTTAAACAGCAACGATTTGAACGCCAACCCATAAACGCCCACCTCTAAACACCAACCCTTAAACGCCAACCCTTAAACGCCAACCCTTAAACGCCAACCCTTTAACGCCAACCCTTAAACGCCAACCCTTAAACACCAACCCTTAAACGCCATCTCTTAAACACCACCCTTTAAACACCAACCCTTAAAGGCCAATCCTTACCCGCCAAACTATTAAACACCAACCTGTAAACACCAACTCTTAAGCACCAAACCTTTAAACACCAATCTGTAAACACCACCTCTTAAGCACCAACCCTTAAACGACAACCCATGAACGCCAAAACCTAAACACGCTAAAACGCCAACGCTTAAACACCAACCCTTAAATGCCAACCCTTAAACACCAACCCTAAATCGTCAAACCTTAAATACCAAACCTTAAAACACCAACCCTAAACGCCATCTATTAAACACCAAGCTTTAAACACCAACACTTAAAGGCCAAACTTACACGCCAAACCTTTAAACACCAACCTGTAAACACCAACTCTTAAGAACCAAACCTTAAACGACAACCCTTAAACGCCAAAGCCTAAACACGATTAAACACCAACCCTTAAATACCAAGCCTTAAAAGCCAACCCGTAAACGCCAACCCTTTAACGCCAACCCTTAAACTCCATCTCTTAAACACCAACCTTTAAACAGCAAACCTTGAAGGCCAAACTAACACGCCAAACCTTTAAACACCAACCTGTAAATACCAACTCTTAAGCACCAACCCTAAAAACTAAAACCCTTAAACGCCAACCTTTAAACACCAACCCTTAAATGCCAACCCTTAAACGCCAACCCTTAAACGCCAACCCTCTAAACACCAACCCTTAAACGTCAACCCTTAAACACCAACCATCATCCGGAAAACCTTAAACGCTAACACTTTAAAGACCAACCCTTAAACACCAACCCTTAAATGCCAACACTTAAACCCCAACCCTAAATCGCTAACCCTTAAAAAGAAACCTTAAAACACCAACCTTTAAACACCAACCGTTAAAGACAAACCTTAAACGCCAAACTCTTAAACACCAACCCTTAAACGCCATCCATTAAACACCAACCATTAAACGCCAACCCTTAAACGCCAAAACATAAACACGCTTAAACACCAACCCTTAAAGGCCAACCCTTAAACGCCAACCTTTAAACACCAACCCTTAAACGTCAACGCTTAAACGCCAACTATTAAAGACCAACCCTTAAACACTAAACCCTAAAACACCAACCCTAAAACGCCAATCCATAAACAAACCCTTTAACGCCAACCCTTAAACGCCAACCCTTAAATGTCAACCCTTAAACGCCAACCCTTAAACGCCCACCCTTAAACGCCAACGTTTAAGGCCAACCCTTAAACACCGACGCTTAAACGCCATCCCTTAAACACCAAGCCTTAAACACCAACGATTTGAACGCCAACCCATAAACGCCCACCTCTAAACACCAACCCTTAAACGACAACCCTTAAACGCCAACCCTTTAACGCCAACCCTTAAACGCCAACCCTTAAACACCAACCCTTAAACGCCATCTCTTAAACACCACCCTTTAAACACCAACCCTTAAAGGCCAAACCTTACCCGCCAAACCTTTAAACACCAACCTGTAAACACCACCTCTTAAGCACCAACCCTTAAACGACAACCCTTAAACGCCAACCCGTTTAACGCCAACCCTTTAACGCCAACCCTTAAACACCAACCCTTAAACGCCAACCCTTAAACGCCAACCCTTAAACGCCAACCTTTAAGCGCCAACCCTTAAACGCCAACCCTTATACGCCAACCCTTTAACGCCAACCCTTAAACGATAACCCTTAAACACCAATGTTTAAATGCCAACTCTTACACGCCAACCCTTTAACGCCAACCCTTAAATGCCAACCCTTAAACACCAACCTGTAAACACCAACTCTTAAGTACCAACCCTTAAACGACAAACCTTAAACGCCAAAACCTATACACACTTAAACATCAACCCTTAAACACCAACCCTTAAACGCCAACCCTTTAAACACCAACCTTTAAACGCCATCTCTTAAACACCAACCTTTAAACACCAACCCTAAAGGCAAAACTTACATGCTAAACCTTTAACCACCAACCTGTAATCACCAACTCTTAAGCACCAACCCTTAAACGAAAACCCTTAAACGCCAACCCTCTAAACACCAACCCTTAAACGTCAACAGTTAAACACCAACCATCATCCGGCAAACCTTAAACGCTATCACTTTAAAGACCAACCCTTAAACACCAACCCTTAAATGCCAACACTTAAACCCCAACCCTAAATCGCCAACCCTTAAAAACAAACCTTAAAACACCAACCTTTAAACACCAACCGTTAAAGACAAACCTTAAACGCCAAACCCTTAAACACCAACCCTTAAACGCCATCCATTAAACACCAACCATTAAACGCCAACCCTTAAACGCCAAAACATAAACACGCTTAAACACCAACCCTTAAAGGCCAACCCTTCAATGCCAACCTTTAAACACCAACCCTTAAACGCCAACCCTTAAACACCAACCTTTAAACACCAACCCTAAAGCGCCAACCCTTAAAGCCAACCCTTTAAAACGCCAACCCTTAAACGCCAACCCTTAAACCCCTACCCTTAAACGTCAACGCTTAAACGCCAACTATTAAAGACCAACCCTTAAACACTAAACCCTAAAACACCAAACCTAAAACGCCAATCCATAAACAAACCCTTTAACGCCAACCCTTAAACGCCAACCCTTAAACGTCAACCCTTAAACGCCAACCCTTAAACGCCCACCCTTAAACGCCAACGTTTAAGGCCAACCCTTAAACACCGACGCTTAAACGCCATCCCTTAAACACCAAGCCTTAAACACCAACGATTTGAACGCCAACCCATAAACGCCCACCTCTAAACACCAACCCTTAAACGCCAACCCTTTAACGCCAACCCTTAAACGCCAACCCTTAAACACCAACCCTTAAACACCAACCCTTAAACGCCATCTCTTAAACACCACCCTTTAAACACCAACCCTTAAAGGCCAAACCTTACCCGCCAAACCTTTAAACACCAACCTGTAAACACCACCTCTTAAGCACCAACCCTTAAACGACAACCCTTAAACGCCAACCCGTTTAACGCCAACCCTTTAACGCCAACCTTTAAACACCAACCCTTAAAGGCCGAACTTACACGCCAAACCTTTAAACACTAACCTGTCAACACCAACTCTTAAGCACCAACCCTTAAACGAAAACCCTTAAAACGCCAACCCTTAAACACCAACCCTTAAACGCCAACCCTTAAACGCCAACCCTTAAACGCCAACCTTTAAACGCCAACCCTTAAACGCCAACCCTTATACGCCAACCCTTAAACGATAACCCTTAAACACCAATGTTTAAATGCCAACTCTTACACGCCAACCCTTTAACGCCAACCCTTAAACGCCAACCCTTAAACACCAACCTGTAAACACCAACTCTTAAGTACCAACCCTTAAACGACAAACCTTAAACGCCAAAACCTAAACACGCTTAAACATCAACCCTTAAACACCAACCCTTAAACGCCAACCCTTTAAACACCAACCTTTAAACGCCATCTCTTAAACACCAACCTTTAAACACCAACCCTTAAAGGCAAAACTTACATGCTAAACCTTTAACCACCAACCTGTAATCACCAACTCTTAAGCACCAACCCTTAAACGAAAACCCTTAAACGCCAACCCTCTAAACACCAACCCTTAAACGTCAACCCTTAAACACCAACCATCATCCGGCAAAACCTTAAACGCTAACACTTTAAAGACCAACCCTTAAACACCAACCCTTAAATGCCAACACTTAAACCCCAACCCTAAATAGCCAACCCTTAAAAACAAACCTTAAAACACCAACCTTTAAACACCAACCGTTAAAGACAAACCTTAAACGCCAAACCCTTAAACACCAACCCTTAAACGCCATCCATTAAACACCAACCATTAAACGCCAACCCTTAAACGCCAAAACATAAACACGCTTAAACACCAACCCTTAAAGGTCAACCCTTCAATGCCAACCTTTAAACACCAACCCTTAAACGCCAACCCTTAAACACCAACCTTTAAACACCAACCCTAGAGCGCCAACCCTTAAACGCCAACCCTTTAAAACGCCAACCCTTAAACGCCAACCCTTAAACCCCTACCCTTAAACGTCAATGCTTAAACGCCAACTATTAAAGACCAACCCTTAAACACTAAACCCTAAAACACCAACCCTAAAACGCCAATCCATAAACAAACCCTTTAACGCCAACCCTTAAATGTCAACCCTTAAACGCCAACCCTTAAACGCCCACCCTTAAACGCCAACGTTTAAGGCCAACCCTTAAACACCGACGCTTAAACGCCATCCCTTAAACACCAAGCCTTAAACAGCAACGATTTGAACGCCAACCCATAAACGCCCACCTCTAAACACCAACCCTTAAACGCCAACCCTTAAACGCCAACCCTTAAACGCCAACCCTTTAACGCCAACCCTTAAACGCCAACCCTTAAACACCAACCCTTAAACGCCATCTCTTAAACACCACCCTTTAAACACCAACCCTTAAAGGCCAAACCTTACCCGCCAAACCTTTAAACACCAACCTGTAAACACCACCTCTTAAGCACCAACCCTTAAACGACAACCCTTAAACGCCAACCCGTTTAACGCCAACCCTTTAACGCCAACCTTTAAACACCAACCCTTAAAGGCCGAACTTACACGCCAAACCTTTAAACACTAACCTGTCAACACCAACTCTTAAGCACCAACCCTTAAACGAAAACCCTTAAAACGCCAACCCTTAAACACCAACCCTTAAACGCCAACCCTTAAATGCCAACCCTTAAACGCCAACCTTTAAACGCCAACCTTTAAACGCCAACCCTTAAACGCCAACCCTTATACGCCAACCCTTTAACGCCAACCCTTAAACGATAACCCTTAAACACCAATGTTTAAATGCCAACTCTTACACGCCAACCCTTTAACGCCAACCCTTAAACGCCAACCCTTAAACACCAACCTGTAAACACCAACTCTTAAGTACCAACCCTTAAACGACAAACCTTAAACGCCAAAACCTAAACACGCTTAAACATCAACCCTTAAACACCAACCCTTAAACGCCAACCCTTTAAACACCAACCTTTAAACGCCATCTCTTAAACACCAACCTTTAAACACCAACCCTTAAAGGCAAAACTTACATGCTAAACCTTTAACCACCAACCTGTAATCACCAACTCTTAAGCACCAACCCTTAAACGAAAACCCTTAAACGCCAACCCTCTAAACACCAACCCTTAAACGTCAACCCTTAAACACCAACCATCATCCGGCAAAACCTTAAACGCTAACACTTTAAAGACCAACCCTTAAACACCAACCCTTAAATGCCAACACTTAAACCCCAAACCTAAATCGCCAACCCTTAAAAACAAACCTTAAAACACCAACCTTTAAACACCAACCGTTAAAGACAAACCTTAAACGCCAAACCCTTAAACACCAACCCTTAAACGCCATCCATTAAACACCAACCATTAAACGCCAACCCTTAAACGCCAAAACATAAACACGCTTAAACACCAACCCTTAAAGGCCAACCCTTCAATGCCAACCTTTAAACACCAACCCTTAAACGCCAACCCTTAAACACCAACCTTTAAACACCAACCCTAAAGCGCCAACCCTTAAACGCCAACCCTTTAAAACGCCAACCCTTAAACGCCAACCCTTAAACCCCTACCCTTAAACGTCAACGCTTAAACGCCAACTATTAAAGACCAACCCTTAAACACTAAACCCTAAAACACCAACCCTAAAACGCCAATCCATAAACAAACCCTTTAACGCCAACCCTTAAACGTCAACCCTTAAACGCCAACCCTTAAACGCCCACCCTTAAACGCCAACGTTTAAGGCCAACCCTTAAACACCGACGCTTAAACGCCATCCCTTAAACACCAAGCCTTAAACAGCAACGATTTGAACGCCAACCCATAAACGCCCACCTCTAAACACCAACCCTTAAACGCCAACCCTTAAACGCCAACCCTTAAACGCCAACCCTTTAACGCCAACCCTTAAACGCCAACCCTTAAACACCAACCCTTAAACGCCATCTCTTAAACACCACCCTTTAAACACCAACCCTTAAAGGCCAAACCTTACCCGCGAAACCTTTAAACACCAACCTGTAAACACCACCTCTTAAGCACCAACCCTTAAACGACAACCCTTAAACGCCAACCCGTTTAACGCCAACCCTTTAACGCCAACCTTTAAACACCAACCCTTAAAGGCCGAACTTACACGCCAAACCTTTAAACACTAACCTGTCAACACCAACTCTTAAGCACCAACCCTTAAACGAAAACCCTTAAAACGCCAACCCTTAAACACCAACCCTTAAACGCCAACCCTTAAATGCCAACCCTTAAACGCCAACCTTTAAACGCCAACCTTTAAACGCCAACCCTTAAACGCCAACCCTTATACGCCAACCCTTTAACGCCAACCCTTAAACGATAACCCTTAAACACCAATGTTTAAATGCCAACTCTTACACGCCAACCCTTTAACGCCAACCCTTAAACGCCAACCCTTAAACACCAACCTGTAAACACCAACTCTTAAGTACCAACCCTTAAACGACAAACCTTAAACGCCAAAACCTAAACACGCTTAAACATCAACCCTTAAACACCAACCCTTAAACGCCAACCCTTTAAACACCAACCTTTAAACGCCATCTCTTAAACACCAACCTTTAAACACCAACCCTTAAAGGCAAAACTTACATGCTAAACCTTTAACCACCAACCTGTAATCACCAACTCTTAAGCACCAACCCTTAAACGAAAACCCTTAAACGCCAACCCTCTAAACACCAACCCTTAAACGTCAACCCTTAAACACCAACCATCATCCGGCAAAACCTTAAACGCTAACACTTTAAAGACCAACCCTTAAACTCCAACCCTTAAATGCCAACACTTAAACCCCAACCCTAAATCGCCAACCCTTAAAAACAAACCTTAAAACACCAACCTTTAAACACCAACCGTTAAAGACAAACCTTAAACGCCAAACCCTTAAACACCAACCCTTAAACGCCATCCATTAAACACCAACCATTAAACGCCAACCCTTAAACGCCAAAACATAAACACGCTTAAACACCAACCCTTAAAGGCCAACCCTTCAATGCCAACCTTTAAACACCAACCCTTAAACGCCAACCCTTAAACACCAACCTTTAAACACCAACCCTAGAGCGCCAACCCTTAAACGCCAACCCTTTAAAACGCCAACCCTTAAACGCCAACCCTTAAACCCCTACCCTTAAACGTCAACGCTTAAACGCCAACTATTAAAGACCAACCCTTAAACACTAAACCCTAAAACACCAACCCTAAAACGCCAATCCATAAACAAACCCTTTAACGCCAACCCTTAAACGTCAACCCTTAAACGCCAACCCTTAAACGCCCACCCTTAAACGCCAACGTTTAAGGCCAACCCTTAAACACCGACGCTTAAACGCCATCCCTTAAACACCAAGCCTTAAACAGCAACGATTTGAACGCCAACCCATAAACGCCCACCTCTAAACACCAACCCTTAAACGCCAACCCTTAAACGCCAACCCTTAAACGCCAACCCTTTAACGCCAACCCTTAAACGCCAACCCTTAAACACCAACCCTTAAACGCCATCTCTTAAACACCACCCTTTAAACACCAACCCTTAAAGGCCAAACCTTACCCGCCAAACCTTTAAACACCAACCTGTAAACACCACCTCTTAAGCACCAACCCTTAAACGACAACCCTTAAACGCCAACCCGTTTAACGCCAACCCTTTAACGCCAACCTTTAAACACCAACCCTTAAAGGCCGAACTTACACGCCAAACCTTTAAACACTAACCTGTCAACACCAACTCTTAAGCACCAACCCTTAAACGAAAACCCTTAAAACGCCAACCCTTAAACACCAACCCTTAAACGCCAACCCTTAAATGCCAACCCTTAAACGCCAACCTTTAAACGCCAACCTTTAAACGCCAACCCTTAAACGCCAACCCTTATACGCCAACCCTTTAACGCCAACCCTTAAACGATAACCCTTAAACACCAATGTTTAAATGCCAACTCTTACACGCCAACCCTTTAACGCCAACCCTTAAACGCCAACCCTTAAACACCAACCTGTAAACACCAACTCTTAAGTACCAACCCTTAAACGACAAACCTTAAACGCCAAAACCTAAACACGCTTAAACATCAACCCTTAAACACCAACCCTTAAACGCCAACCCTTTAAACACCAACCTTTAAACGCCATCTCTTAAACACCAACCTTTAAACACCAACCCTTAAAGGCAAAACTTACATGCTAAACCTTTAACCACCAACCTGTAATCACCAACTCTTAAGCACCAACCCTTAAACGAAAACCCTTAAACGCCAACCCTTAAACACCAACCTTTAAACACCAATCCTTTAACGCCAACCCTTAAACGCCCACCCTTAAACGCAAACCCTTAAACGCCAACCCTTAAATGCCAACCCTTAAACGCCAACCCTTAAATACCAACCCTTAGTCGCCAACCCTTTAAATGCCAACCCTTAAACGCCAACCCTTAAACACTAATCCTTAAACGCAAACCCTTAAACACCAACCTTTAAACACCAACCCTAAAACGCCAACCCTTAAACGCCAACCCTTAAACACCAACCCTTTAAATGCCAACCCTTAAACGCCAAGCCTTAAACACTAATCCTTAAACGCAAACCCTTAAACACCAACCTTTAAACACCAACCTTTAAACACCAACCCTTAAAGGCCAAACCTTACCCGCCAAACCTTTAAACACTGACCTGTAAACACCAACTCTTAAGCACCAACCCTTTAAACACCAACCTGTGAACACCACCTCTTACGCCCCAACCCTTAAACAACAACCCTTAAACGCCAAAACCTAAACACGCTAAAACACCAACCCTTAAACACCAACCCTTAAACGCCAACCCATAAACGCCAACCCTTTAACGCCAACTCTTAAACACCAACCCTTAAATGCCATCTCTTAAACACCAACCTTTAAACACCAACCCTTAAAGGCCGAACTTACACACCAAACCTTTAAACACTAACCTGTCAATACAACTTCTAAGCACCAACCCTTAAACGAAAACCCTTAAAACGCCAACCCTTAAACACTAACCCTTAAACGCCAACCCTTAAACGCCAACCTCTAAACGCCAACCCATAAATGCCAACCCTTAAATGCCAACCCTTAAACACCAACCCTTAAACGCCAACCCTTTAAAGCCAAGCCTTAAACACCAACGTTTAAATGCCAACTGTTACACGCCAAACCTTAAATGCCAACCCTTAAACACCAACTCTTAAACGCCAACCCTTTTTCGCCAACCCTTAAACGCCAACCCTTAAACACCAACCTGTAAACACCAACTCTTAAGCACCAACCCTTAAACGAAAACCCTTAAACGCCAACCCTTAAACACCAACCCTTTAACGCCAACCCTTAAACACGAACCTTTAAACACCAACCCTTATACGCCAACCCTTAAACGCCAACCCTTAATAGCCAACCCTTAAATGCCAACCCTTTAACGCCAACCCTTAAACGCCAACCGTTAAACACCAACCTGTAAACACCAACACTTAAGTACCAACCCTTGACAACCTTTAAACGCCAAAACCTAAACACGCTTAAACACCAACCTGTAAACACCAACCCTTAAACGCCAACCCTCGAACGCCAACTCTTTAAACACCAACCTTTAAACGCCATCTCTTAAACACCAACCTTTAAACACCAACCCTTAAAGGCAAAACTTACACGCTAAACATTTAAACAGCAACCTGTAAACACCAACTCTTAAGCACACATCCCTTAAACGAAAAACCTTAAACGCCAACCCTTAAACGCCAACCCTTATACGCCAACCCTTAAACGCCAACCCTTAAACGCCAACCCTTAAACACCAACCCTTAAACGCCAACCCTTAAACACCAACCTTTAAACACCAACCCTTAAACGCCAACCCTTAAATGCTAACCCTTAAACGCCAACCCTTAAATGCGGGAACTTGTACCAAAACGGTCAGGCCGATCTGCTACAGAGCAAACAAATCAGGGAGACACATGGAAGGAGAGCTTTATTGACATTGGGACACTGCTTAAGAACTGGATAAAATGGTACAAAAGCGAAAACGATGTAAAAACTTCAGAAATAGCTACGCTGAACTCAGACCCTCTCGCACAGACAGACAAACAGAGATTATAGAATGAGGAAAAATTCGGAAAAGAAACGGGTGGGGCTGACAACCCCGATGTCAGAGGGGGACAGAATATTTAAACTAAGTCACCAGGGGATTCTGTACTGATAACGCGAGAAAGGGCGGAGCCGAAGCTCCGAGGCAACTCTCCAGGAAAACGCACACCACGCACAGACGGCCGACACAAACATCGCGACAGGCACGACGCACCAGACAAATATAAATCAAACACCCCACAAAAACCACATAAGTATGAGCCATGGGATAAACAGGAGTCACCTAGCAAAGCTGACCCACGTTACAGGCGCAAAAGACACTACAAAAATCATGTTAAGCAACGCCACCGTGATATTAATAACTCATCCGAATCTGACTCGGATGACGATGATCAACTTTCCGATTACTTGTTCAGTAGTAAAACTCTGAAATCGATGGACAAAGCTCTCGCCAGAATTCCCTATTTTGATCGACACAATAAGAACAGAGACATACACACTCACATTGCAATGGTAGAAGCAGAAGCAATGATCAGGGGTCTGAGAAAAACGGATGAGAAAGCCAGTTTGCTGAAACGCAGCTTGCATGGACAGTCCATATCATGGGTAAAGTTGCTACCATACGAGGTTCGGAACGATTTTAAAAAGCTGAGCTTGGCAGTGATTCGGAAGTTTGGACAATATCTAATACTGTCTGAGGGAATTAACGCTGCAAAATCTATGACCCAGTGCGCAGATGAGGATCCTCGAGAGTACCTCATACGATTTAAAAGAGCGTACTATGCGGGCGATGTGGATCAGTATCACGAAGGTGACAAAAGATTAAAAATTATGTTTGTCGGATCCTTGGGTCCAGAGATTACAAAAATCGTGGGAATGGTTTTGGATCCAGAGACGGCCTCCTTACACCGCATAGTGAATAAGGCTCACATGGCTTGGCTGTACAGGGATAAGAACAATAATTCCACAACACACAGTGAACAAGGCAAGGCAACCAGTATTTCAGAAGGAAATAAAAATCAGGGGAGCAGAAACAAAACATCACCTGCGAGGCACTCAAGACACGCAGGCCCACAGTGCAGGAAACAAAAAGCACCCGCGAATTACCAACGTAATTACATACCCAGGTGGCCAGATAGCAATTACACGAGACAATGGCACACAGACCAGGAGCGATCGCAGCGTGCAGGGACGCGTATTCGCGAGAATCGCAATGTGTGGAGACCACGAGCAAAGTCAGACCAGTTCCCAATTCCACGGCACACAGACCGAGAGCGTTCGCAGCGTGCAGGGACGCGTATTTGCGAAAATCGCCACGGGTAGAAGCCAAGAGCAGGACCAATGCCACGGCACACAGCTAGCCAAAATTACCCACACAGATGGCGAGATAACAATTCCACAATTCCACGGCACACAGGCCGGGAGCGTCCGAAGCGTGCAAGGACGCGTATTTGCGAAAATCGCCACGGGTGGAAGCCAAGAGCAGGACCATATCTATACCCAATGCCACGGCACACTGCTGGCCAAAATTACCCACACAGATGGCGAGATAACAATTACGATCGACAGTGGCACATAAATAATGGGCGATCGCAACACACAAAGACACAATCACGAGAATCACGGCGCGTATAGGCCAAGAGCAGAATCACGCCGATTCCCAACTGCTGTGACAAAGAGGGTGACATGGGCACGTGATGAATCGCTCACAGGGGTTGAGAGGAAAATGACAGGAAGAGCAGTGTCCGCTGAGCTGGAAAAAAATTCACAGCCCTTGAAAAAAATCAAGCAGGCTGGAGGTGACGAACAAAACCAGGAGGGTAACCATGATTGTGGAAAACTAAATGCACCATGCACCCGTTCTGATAATGTGGTGGAGAACGCGAGAGTCGCTCCCGTGGTGAATACACCTATTGAACAGGGAAAAATAACAATGAAGTGTGATCCAACGAGAAATGATAAGCAACAGGATCGGGGGGAGAAACCTGCTTGTTTGGTAAATGGAAACGCGATCAATTGTGTCGCGAAATTGCGTGAGAGTACTGCGAATGTGGCAGAGAAAGTTGCTACGGAGACAGAAATCCATGATGGATCGGGGAATGTGTTGAAATCCAGCACATGCAAAAACATGGAATCGAATCGTGGTACGGAGTCATCAAATCAGCACATGGCTGCGGAGAAGGCAAATGACCCCAACAGTCGAGCACGGAAACTCGTGGTGTGTACTAATCCTGGTGGCGCACGACATCGCTTCACGCCACATAAACCCACAGGGAAGGCGAGGGATAAAAAAAAATACTGATACGAACCAAGGAACCGTGCTCATTTGGCTAAAGCCATACCGACGATGAACCAAAACGACAATGTGATGATGTTGCATGGAAAGGTCACAGGTTACTCTAAAATGCCTGGCCATGAGAAAAAAATATTCTGCACTCTTGACCAAAGGTGGCAGTAAGGTTGCCAATAACTTGGTAAACATTAAACAAAGAGATGCCAGGAGGGAAACGGTGTACCACCGGGCTCGAAACCGCTATCCAGTGTTTCCCAGGAACTGAAACAAAAATCAAAGTAGCAATAATTGATAAGAACCGATGTAACATGTTGCCTTAATTTTTTATTTTTCCTGTTCTTTTATTTTCTTATTTCAAATGTAATCATGCTAAGTTGTGACACGTACGCGCGCGTTGTAAGGAAAATCACAAACTCGAGGACAATCAATGCTTATGATGGGAAAAGGCATTTTTCTTTTATTTTAAAAATAATCCGTGGCAGACCACAGATCATTTTTAAAAGGGTGGTGTGTTGGATATGAGCCTTTTTCCAAAATTGATATTAACAATAATATCTGCCGATATATAATTTTTTAAATAATAACAAAGAGAAATAATGCATAAAACGCATCAACCCAAAAACACGCAAACACAGATGGAGATCATAAACAGACCATAAATAAAAAAAGAAATAATAAAACTCTCGAGGCGAGGATGTTAACAGCTATCTGCGAAGATCTCCAGATGAACAAGAGTTTGATGTGCCCCTTTGGAAAGGTCACCCAGAGGCGAGCCTCAGGAAGACAGACGCGAGTTAAACCAATTTTTTTATTTTCCTTATTTGCCATTAAAACAGCGGTTTTAATTTAAAATGCAACAACAAGAATAAGCTAAAATTAGCGATCCTCACGATCACTCCAATTAAGACCAGGCCACCAGATGCATCAGTGAATCCTTATCCAATTATTAATTCGATATCAAATTATTTTCACCTTTAATACGTTTTACTGTTAAAACAAAGCTTGGAGACAGAAATACCGAGTCACATCAAAGATTTTCGAGAAGGAATGAGACAACGGGCAAACTTACGAAACGAGTTAAACAATACTCCAAGAAACCCCGACCACCTTTGTCTCTCTCGCAGCGCGGAGAAACAGGAATTCCACCCTGGCAAGGGGCCATCTGGAAGCAGCCGGGTTTAATGAGAAAACAAAGATCCCCCATATAGCCTTAACAGACTGTAGGGGCAAGTGCTGTTAGCGAGCACCTATGAAGGCCGGAACGGTACACGAGGGGGTGGGTGGCCAGCACCACGCCCGACCGCCTTTGTCTCCCTAGTGGCAATGTTTACACACCGCACCAGGTACTCATTTGAGGCTGAGTCGACCTAGGGGAGGCCCGGGACCGGTTCAGATAATCGTCACTGGTGTTGGCCGTGAGCGGGAATCGAACCAGGGTCACCCCACACACAAACTCACCCCCCCCCCCCCCACGATACCCTTCGGAAACAAAGGAAGATGAGGGTAGGGGGGGAACAACTCCCAAAGCCATAACCGCCAGCAAAAATTTTTTTTTTAAGAAAATTGTTTAACAGGTTTTCCCTGTCAGGGATCTGAACACAATTAATTAAAAGATTGGTCCAAGATAAGAATCTCAAAGGAATACATTGCGGCCATTTGAGTTACGTGGTTACGGTCACTTGGGGGTATTTGAGTGGTTCGGTTTTTTTTCTATTGCATAATCTTGCTGGTATCCATGAATGAACAAGACGAATCTATGAACGCATATTTGTGCCTTTAGGAATAATAATGGTTTGAGTGTCTTTCCATATGAACAGCGTTGCATAATAATCAATCGTCCTACTGTTAACAACGTGCTGCATTAAGGGTCGCATATGATCAATGACCGAATGCCGTGTTGTGTAACAATTTAAATACGAATTACATATTATAAGGTTAAGGTTTTGATAGGATAGTTTGCATGTTTTAATCTCTCTCTCAACAACCGATCAATTGCGTTACGCGTCGGGAATTAAACACAGGTGCCGTTATCGAAGTGAAACAACGCAATCGTGATGTGTACCTTGTTAATGCTGTGTTGAAATTCCGAGGTTGAGAGTTCTCATATTATCCAAAAATTAAAGTTTAGCTAGAAAATAAAATTGATTAAAGCAGAAGAGTTGTGTGTGATTCTTTCCGTGATTCTGCATAGAATTGTTCTGCGAATGAGATCTGAATCTTGGGGACCTATCATAAGCACACTAATCACTAATCCAGCACATAATCAATAAGCGTTAAATCGAAGATAATTGTATCCTTATTGAAAACACGGAATTAAATAACAAGTCGAGTCGACTCTCTCTCATTCACGCTCACAATACCTGCACAACTGCATACGATTAATTGCGTTGTTCCAATTAATAACCAACCTTCGTCACCGAGGCTGGACCTAATTATCATTACGACCTGCATCATAACCACGCCCACTCGCATAAATTAATACGATTATCTCTCGAATTAGCATAGTTTATGCACATAATTACACCAATTAATTCGGATAAATTATGCAGATTTCAAATTTTCATTATTTTCATCAAATTTTCATAACCTACATATACAACAACCTTCGAGCACCCATATCTCACAGGACGGGCCCTAACCTATAACAGCTGGCAGTTCACCAGCATTGCTTCAAGTGAGTTGGAGCGTGCTGATGAATATAAAAACCGGACCAGAGCTTGGTTTGTGTACAACCAATACTGCTGAAATGATGCACTCCCAGCAGGAAAGCCGTGTGGCTAATTGGATGTGTACAAATACTTGTATTTTTTAAGAGGAAAGACAGATATGTGAAGGAGGGGAATCATCGTTTGCGTGTTAATTATGTTACTCATATCCACGATGTAAGCAAATTATTATGTTGAAACTTCGCAGAGCTTTCATGAGTAAGAAAGTTGTACCAACAATAATTATTATCGGTTCTATTGCGATCGAGGGCTGCACGTTTCAACGGGCACACATGTGTCATGCTGCGATGGTGACGGTGCTCCCGGTTTTTTAAGACCGGGAGGAAGTGAGGGCTTCACCTTTCTGGCAAATTGCCCGATGATGCTGGATGTAATTACCAGCGAAACGTCGTACTCAAAAATTGTAAATGTTGTGGATTCACTCTTCAACACACCGGTGGGCTGCAGCAGTGAACTATATCTCTTTTGTCAATGTGACACTTTTTTTACTGATTGGCCGTGTCGGGTAGTGGAGGGTTACGACACATTTATGAGTAATGCGATCTAACCCAAAAACGTTTATTATGAATAATATTGGTCGTGAAAGCCTACGGCCTTTCTGGCCGTGATTTTTATTTCAGCAGCATTGGTTCAACACGAGCAAACGTCAGAATGGTTTTCAGCTCTGCAAAGCTCATGATGACTTTTTTTGTGAAGTATTCCACAGTTTTGCATAGAACTAGGACCTGTAACTAACAGAGAGCATCCTTGCCTGCAAATATCTGGCAGTTCACCAGCGTCGGTTTGAGACACTGAATGCTCAAACGAACGCAAATGTGGTAATGATTATTTTGTGTTATCTCCATATATATGTAGTGATTGTAGAATCACTGTGTACACACGCACACGCGTGACGTCACTATGCGGGGGAGCGTCATGACCACGCGGGTCTACACACACGCATGACGTCATCCCGGCTGGAGGCGGGAATGACGTCGGGGCCGGTTCTGGGCTCCGGGAGGCCACGAGGGTGGTGTGAGGCCGTGGCACTCTCTGTGACCCCGGCTGGACACGTGACTGGACCCCAGTGGGGGCTGGGGGCCTAGGGGGCACCTCCGAGGGCACGTGGACAGCAGGGGGGCTTCGAGAGGGTTTTCGAAGGGAGGCGTGGCCGGGGTGGGGCCCGGGCACGCCGAGGCCCATATAAGCAGCCTCCTCACGAGGTTCGAGGCTGCCCGTATCAAGAACGAAGATGCATCGTGAAGACGCCAAGAGGAGTCAAGCCTCCAGTCAGCGGACCTGGCAGTAGCCACCTGGCTGGGTCACGCTAGAGTATTTGATAAGTATGTGTTAGCTAGAGTAGGTTGGTGGTCACCACCTTATGTGCAGTGTTATATTACTTACCGTTCTAATAAATCAGCGTTGCCTCCCAAGGAGTCGTGTGTGCACCTAATTCGAACCCACTACATATATAAAAGTTGTGAATATGTGTGCCTGTTCAAAATGTTTAGCGTACTTCCCGACATGCAACAAACTTGAAATTTGCCATGTGGGTACTTTCCAGACTGTACACCATGCAAAAGTTATGAAAACACACTTTTTTGTGTGTGGGGAGGGGGAGCTCAATAATGCATTTTTTTTGTACGGCAAGTGAGCTGTGACGTCAAATCTGTCACGTGACCCGCACATGTGGAAGCGTAACGCATTGTGTAGTGGTTAGCGCGCTGCGCTGCGAATCCGGCGACCCGAGTTCGATTCCCGCTCAGGGCCACTACCAGTGACGATTATTTTAACCGGTCCTGGGCCTCCCCTACGTCGACTCAGCCTCAAAACGAGTAACTGCTGTGGTGTGTAAACATCGCCACTGGGGAGACAAAGGCGGCCGGGCGTGGTGGATCCAAGTCCCAGGAGAAGCTGGGTAGTACAGCTAGTGTATTCATACTCTTTGGTTCTATTGGGTAAAGTCACGTAGGTGAAAATAAAATAACAAAAAATCACGACGTTTCGGCCACAACACAAGCGGACTTCATCAGGTGAAGGGACGAGACTGTCTGGAGGACAGCGCTGGAGTGGAAGAAGCCACGCTTAGATCACGACCTTTAAGCTGTGTGAGAAGAAAACACCAAGCACCTTGACAAAGGAATTAGCATATAATTTAGCATTGAAATGGCTCATTGAAATAGCTAAGTTAAAGTATACACATCCGCAGAGGTACCCCTTGACAAAGGAATTAGCATAGAATTCAGCATGGAAATAGCTGAGTGATTAGCTTGTCACAGAAATAGCTATGTTAAAGTTAGAGCATATACATTCACCGAGGCACCTAGTACTCATCAAACAGGAGAATTTAGCGAAACACAACCACGCTCAGACAGCGGACCTTTAAGCTGTGTGCGAGCAAACAAGGTGTTCTGACAAAAAAAATAGCATAAAAATTAGCATTTGATTGGCGGATTTTAGGAAAGAGGTGGTGTACGTGCCGGTGGACTTGCCGTTTGGCGCGGGGGGGGGGGGAAGGGGGGAGGGGGAGTTTACCTATTGATGGTGTGAAAAGGGAATTTATAAGAGCTGCGAAAGTTTGGGGTACCACTACTTGAAAAATATACTGTACCATTGAAATTAGTTTAATGTTTAGTTCGATTTAGAACATCTTTCCAATGGTTGCTTAATTTGAAACCATTCTCTCGGTTGAAATTGTGTCTGTGTTTGTAGATCTGAATTGCTTCATGAACAAATCTCTGACAAAAGCCCGTGGGTTTGCAAAGAACCTTGGTATCGGAGAAAATTATATCGTGATCCCCTACAGCGTTGTAACAGTGATCAGCCACGGCAGAAGAATTCGTTTTGCCATGTTTCAAATCTGATTTGTGCTCGCGAATTCGGTCAGAGACATGTCGCTTTGTCTCACCGATATAGCAATCACCGCAGGTACAACTCAATTTGTAAACCCCGGGGTACTGTAAATCAGGAATGACATCCTTCACGGATGGGATCAGATCACAAATTTGGTGTACTGTATTGAACCGGACCTGGATCTTGTGTTTGTTTAGAATTTTGGAAATCTTTTTAGTAACGCCTGCTATATATGGAAGTGTGATGGTTTTGACCAGAGTATCAAGTGGTTGTTGCTGTATGGAGGGAGAGACAGCTTGGCGGATGGTACGGTTAGAGTAACCATTCCTTTTGAGGGCCAGGTGTACCTGTTTCAATTCACTGGTCAGGTGGTGTTGGTCCGAAATGCAATGAGCCCTATGGTATAAAGTTTTGATGAGATAATTCTTTTGGGCTGGGTGGTGGTGGGAATCAGGTTTCAAGTAGGAATCTGTGTGGGTGGGTTTCCTGTAGACAGAATGCCCCAATGAGCCATCAGGTCTCCTCTCAAACATAACATCTAAGAATGATAGCTTGCCATCTTTCTCCACTTCCATGGTGAATTTGATGGCGGGATGTCTGGAATTGATGTGTCTGGAATTGATGTGGTGTAGGAAAAGGTTCAGAGCTGGGAGGCCATGTGGCCAAATGACGAAAGTGTCATCCACATATCTCTTCCACAGGGAAGGTCTGAGGGTGGAAGTCTGGATGGCGTCTGATTCATATTTCTCCATGAAAATATTGGCTATCACTAGTGATAAGGGGGATCCCATGGGGGTACCCTCATTTTGTTTGTAGAAGGAGCCATTCCAAGTAAAGTAGGTATTATAATCTTAGTTCTTTCGGTAAAGTCACGTTGAAGGGAAACAACAAAATAATAATACATATAATATATATTTCACTGGCAAGACCGCCTCAGCAGTACTTAACTCAGCCCAATTGGTCTCTATGGTCAAAGACGTTGTACTGTCCCCTGACGATATCCTTGTCAGCTTCGATGTGCTTTCTTTGTTCACCAAGGTCCCAGTACCTGATACCATTGAAATAGTTTAAAATTTGGTCCAACATGGACTAGACCCCGACACACCTGCACTGGTTAGGCACTGCCTCAACAATACCTACTTTTTCGATTTAAAGCTTTCGTGACTGCAATGATTCATCTTCTTTGGTTCTTTCGGTAAAGACACGTAGAATGATAATAAAATAATACATTGATAAAATAAAATAACAATAATATTCTCACGACGTTTCGGCCACAACACAAGCGGCCTTCATCAGGTGAAGGGGGCGAGACTGTCTGGTAGGACAGCGCTGGAGTAAAAAAGAGCCACGTTCAGATACGGCCATCAGATTTACCATGGAGGTCGAAAAAGATGGCAAACTACCCTTTTTGGATGTCTTAATTAAAATAAGACATGATGGTTCAATGAGCCACTCTGTCTACAGGAAAGCTACCCATACAGATGCTTACTTGAAACCGGATTCCCACCACCATCCATCCCAGAAGAACTCCCTCATCAAGACTCTATACCATAGAGCCCAATGCATTTCCGACCAGGAACACATTACCAGTGAACTCAAGCACGTACACCAGGCTCTCAGGGCTAATGGCTACTCCGACTACACAATCCGCAAAGCCATCACTCCAGTCATGAAGAAGGATCCTCTTGTGGAGCCACTCAAAACCATCACCTTACCCTACATTGCAGGGGTCACTAAAAAGATCTCCAAAATCCTGAACAAACACAAGATCCAGGTCCGATTCAACACAGTACATAAAATCCGTGATTTAGTTCCATCTGTAAAAGATGCTGTTCCAGACATACAGTACCCGGGCGTTTACAAACTAAAGTGCCTCTGTGGTAGTAGCTACATTGGAGAAACCAAAAGACATATCTCTGACCGCATCCGCGAACACAAAGCAGACTTGAAACACGGTAGGACGAACTCCTCTGCCGTGGCAGATCACTGTTATAATTCAGTGGGCTCACATGACATTGACTTCTCCAAGACGGAGGTTCTTTGCAAACCAACCGGCTACCATGAGAGATTCGTTCATGAGGCCATTCACATATACAAGCACAGAGACAATTTCAACCGAGAAGATGGATTCAGGCTTAGTAACCACTGGAAAGATGTTTTAAATCATTTCTGTTCTTAATTAATTGTATTTTTACGATGACCTTCAGACCGCAGCTCTTTCACCAGCATTGCCTCTTAATACCTCTCACACCACGGTTAATGGTATAGTTTTACAACATGGAGCATACTAGGGCCTCGCAGCTGTCTCTCTCCCCCTCCTCTGTTCCGACCATGGACGAACTCGTCCGTCTGAACGGGGCCCGTAGCTATCCGTGGTGCTGAAATTTGAGGGTAAGAATCCACCCATTTTTTCGCCATATAGCATTGTGATATATAACGACTCATTGTTGGTAGCTTAGCTGATTGGAGAATATAGAGTTTATTGATAACATGAAGGTAATTTATATTTTAGTTTTTATTGGTTCACTATATAGTACTGTGAATAGCTCAGATGTGTAGTCATTTCTGTGACCAGTCACTAGCTAATCACTCAGTTGTTTCAATGCTGGATTCGCCTAGTTATTTCAATGCTAAATTCTCCTGTTTGATTTGTACTAAGGGCCTCGGTGAATGTGTATGCTCTGACTTTAACGTAGCTATTTCTGCAGAAGGTACAAGCTCTATTTCTGCAGCAGGTACAAGCTAATCACTCAGCTATTTCAATGCTAAATGCTATGCTAATTCCTTTAACAATGGGTGCCTCTGCGGGTGTGTATGCTTTAACTTTTAACATAGCTATTTCTGTGACCAGTCACAAGCTAATCATTCAGCCATTTCAATGCTAAATTATATGCTAATTCCTTTGTCAAGGCGCTTTGTTCCTCTCACACAACTTAAAGGCCGTATCTGAACGTGGCTCTTTCACTCCAGCGCTGTCCTACCAGACAGTCTCGCCCCCTTCACCTGATGAAGGCCGCTTGTGTTGTGGCCGAAACGTCGTGAGTATATTATTGTGTTATTTTATTTTATCAATTTATTATTTTATTATCATTCTACGTGACTTTACCGAAAGAACCAAAGAAGATGAATACCTACTTTACTTGGAATGGCTCCTTCTACAAACAAAATGAGGGTACCCCCATGGGATCCCCCTTATCACCAGTGATAGCCAATATTTTCATGGAGAAATTTGAATCAGATGCCATCCAGACTTCCACCCTCAGACCTTCCCTATGGAAGAGATATGTGGATGACACTTTCGTCATTTGGCCACATGGCCTCCCAGCTCTGAACCTTTTCCTACACCACATCAATTCCAGACATCCCGCCATCAAGTTCACCTTTGAAGTGGAGAAAGGTGGCAAGCTACCATTCTTAGATGTTCTGTTTGAGAGGAGACCTGATGGCTCATTGGGGCATTCTGTCTACAGGAAACCCACCCACACATATTCCTACTTGAAACCTGATTCCCACCACCACCCAGCCCAAAATAATTCTCTCATCAAAACTTTATACCATAGGGCTCATTGCATTTCGGACCAACACCACCTGACCGGTGAATTAAAACATGTACACCTGGCCCTCAAAAGGAATGGTTACTCTGACCGTACCATCCGCCAAGCTGTCTCTCCCTCCATACAGAAACAACCACTTGATACTCCGGTCAAAACCATCACACTTCCATATATAGCAGGCGTTACTAAAAAGATTTCCAAAATTCTAAACAAACACAAGATCCAGGTCTGGTTCAATACAGTACACAACATTCGTGATTTGATCCCATCCGTGAAGGATGTCATTCCTGATTTACAGTACCCCGGGGTTTACAAATTGAGTTATACCTGCGGTGATTGCTATATCGGTGAGACAAAGCGACATGTCTCTGACCGAATTCGCGAGCACAAATCAGATTTGAAACACGGCAAAACGAATTCTTCTGCCGTGGCTGATCACTGTTACAACGCTGTGGGGGATCACGATATAATTTTCTCCGATACCAAGGTTCTTTGCAAACCCACGGGCTTTTATCAGAGATTTGTTCATGAAGCAATTCAGATCTACAAACACAGACACAATTTCAACCGAGAGGATGGTTTCAAATTGAGCAACCATTGGAAAGATGTTCTAAATCGAACTAAACATTACACTAATTTCAATGGTACAGTATATTTTTCAAGTAGTGGTACCCCAAACTTTCGCAGCTCTTATAAATTCCCTTTTCACACCATCAATAGGTAAACTCCCCCTCCCCCCTCCCCCCCCCCCCCCCCCCCCGCGCCAAACGGCAAGTCCACCGGCACGTACACCACCTCTTTCCTAAAATCCGCCAATCAAATGCTAATTTTTATGCTAATTTTTTTGTCAGAACACCTTGTTTGCTCGCACACAGCTTAAAGGTCCGCTGTCTGAGCGTGGTTGTGTAAATTCTCCTGTTTGATGAGTACTAGGTGCCTCGGTGAATGTATATGCTCTAACTTTAACATAGCTATTTCTGTGACCAGTTACAAGCTAATCACTCAGATATTTCAATGCTAACTTCTATGCTAATTCATTTGTCAAGGGGTACCTCTGCGGATGTGTATACTTTAACTTAGCTATTTCAATTAGCCATTTCAATGCTAAATTATATTCTAATTCCTTTGTCAAGGTGCTTGGTGTTTTCTTCTCACACAGCTTAAAGGTCATGATCTAAGCGTGGCTTCTTCCACTCCAGCGCTGTCCTCCAGACAGTCTCGTCCCTTCACCTGATGAAGGCCGCTTGTGTTGTGGCCAAAATGTCGTGATATTTTGTTATTTTATTTTAACCTACGTGACTTTACCCAATAGAACCAAAGAGTATGGATCCTAGCAGTCACGAAAGCTTTAAATCTAGAATAGCTAGTGTATTATATGCGCGAGTACTAAAGCTGGAACGATTCGATTACCAAGTCGATTATAACCGATTCCTTGTGTATGGTCAATTACTCAGACCCCTTTAAAAATGACAGCGATCCCCACATCTTACTTCCTGTGACGCGGCTGATGTGATCAAGTCCCTCCCATCAGGTGGGACAACCACAGCAAGAAAAAACTGCTGAAGTAGGCGAGAGATCTGCCGTGGCACGAGGTTATATAGGCATCGGCAGTAGGGGGGAGAGAGCAGGGGGGAGGGGGGAAGGAGGCGGGGCAGAAAGTGGACCCCGCAGCAGCACCCGGGTCACTGGAGTAAAGTGGGCCACCACTCATTGATCCGTACATTTAACGCGATGAGTCGATTCGATTCCGTGCCCCGTTGGGTCCTCCCCACTTTTGTGCTTTTGGGTGTGCTGGGTTTCAACATAATTCCCGATCCACTGTGAATCTTCCCTTCCCCCATTTCAGCACTCCGATCTACATCCGACAGGAGATGATAAACCGCAGGGAGGGGGAGTAAAACCTAATCGCCAGGTAATTGGAAAAGTCGCCCATTGTCTCGCGGATTTGCATGATTGTACGATGGACGGGGCAGAGGAACGTGCTACAGGGACACGCCCTGAGGAATGCAGGCATCGGCCTTTGGATGAAAAACTTTAATTTTTCAGTAATTCAGTGGGCAGTGCTCTCACTGGCAGCTCATTCTCAATTAATGTGGGTGATTCACCACGTGTTTGTGCCACATTTTGTATCTGAGTTGAGTCCATTTTTGTTTTTTTTCCTGTTTCTCTACTCCCTCCTGGTATAGCCGGGTGGGGGTATCGAAGGGGGAATGGGCAGATTGTGTTTAACCTTGAGTTTGTCGTGGCATGGGGTGCTGGTATGATTCCGCTCTTGGCTTCCACACCCTGAAATTCCAATAATTACCTGTCTTTGTGCGCTGTGGTTGCCTCGGATTGGTGTGGCACTCTCTCGCTGGATTGTTACCTTGCCATCTCTGCGTGTAATTATGTTGGTAGTTCGTGGGTGCTTGCTCCTCTCTGAAAAAAAAAATACCGCAGACTACCTACTGGATCTCCTCTCTGTTTCAAAGAACAAATTTGACCTCAGGTCTTCGCTCATTTACCAGCTTCACATTCCCTATTGCCGTACAAAAACTGGAGGAAGGGCCTTTGCTATTGATGCCCCCAGGGTCTGGAATGCTATTGCAATAAACTGCAACTTGAATCACTACCTATGAGATCTTCACTCAAAACTGCTCTAGAGGAGTTGTACAACCCTAGCTGCCACTGCTATTCAGTGGCCTAAAATATGGCTCTAGATTTTGGTGTTATAATTTATTTATGTAGTTTATTGTTAAAAATTCGGTCACAGTCCCTATGATCACTGTTACATTGAATTTATGGCTTTTATTTTGGTGATTTCGAAAAGGTTTTTTTGTTTTGGCCATGTTTTTGTTTATTGTAGTACGGAGTTAGACTGATGGCCTTAATCTTAGTTGTCTTGTGGTTGTTGTTGTTATTTGACTTGCATCCCACTGGGATTTTTGCACACAGCGTTGGTGTGCGGTGCTATTTCAGGAATATTTTGATATTTTTTCCTGTATTTTCTGTTTGCACAGTCACATAATCACTTTAAGATGTTTTCTTGTTCATGTTTTTTGTTTGTTGCGGTTGCACCCGATTCAAGAGCGAATGGCTCACAGGGCTATACCAAATAAATGAACTATGAACTAACTCTGTATTGTGGGGCTTGGTGTGAGGTGCTGTAGCTGCTCACGTGATTTTTACTTCCCTCTAGATGGCGGGGTGCATTATCTCTCTCCCTGTGTTTTGTCCGAATTATGGCTCCTAATTCTATATAGCCATGCCGTGTGAACCCTATTCTGTATGTGGTGTAAGGAGGCCGTCTCTGGGTCCAAGACCATACCCACAATTTCTGTAATCTCTGGACTCAAGGATTAAAAAAACAATCTTGAACATTTTGTCACCTTCGTGGTATTGATCAACATCACCTGCGTAATACACTCCTCGTTTACGCACTGGGTCATACATTTGGCAGCATTAAACCCCTCAGTGTTGAATATTCTCCAAACTTCGTAATCACTGTTAGGCTGAGTTGTTTGAAATAATTCCTAACCTTGTATGGTAGCGACTTTACCCATGGTATAGAATATTCATGTAACCTTCTTTTCAGCACTTGTTTTCTCGTCCAACTTCCTCAGACCTCTGATCATTGCCTCCACTTCGACTGTTGTGATATGAGTGTATGTCTCTGTTCCTATTGTGTGGATCAAAATAGGGGATTCTGACGAGAGCTTTCTCCGTCAATTTAAGAGTCTTACTACTGAATGAGTATTCGGAAAGTTGGTCGTTGTGAGAGGAGTCAGTGTCAGATGAGCTATCACTCAAACTTTGCCGCTGCTTAACATAACTTCTGTAATGTATTTTGCGTCTGTGTTGTGGGTATGAACGTAGAGCGAGACTTCTCTTGGAGGCAATGCGTTTATTACAATAAACGATAACAACACCAATAGCCGTAACACGACTGGTGTCTGTTAAAAACACTGCTGCAGTCAATCACAGTTGGTTTTGAGTGATTACATTGGGGTGGGGGGGGGATGGCAAGTGATGGGTGATGGGAGGAGACCAGGGACGCAACGTGACCATCCATGTACGAGGATAAGAGTTGCCATCTGTGACGTACACAACCTGGGGACACATCATGGGAAGAAGGATCTCTCAAAACCCGAAGAGGGGAGAACTACATGGAAACGCATTGTCTTGAGCAATGAATTAGCACAAGGGGACGAACAGGGGTTGGAGTCATGTTCTTCGTATGGTCGACGTTTATGTAGAGCAACAACTATATTGGATTGAGGTGGTTGAGCCAGATCATTGTGTAAGAAGTAGAGTTGGTGCATCGCTGTGATGATGCCTCCGAATTTGTGAATTGGACATTGAGTTTTCATATATTCCATAGTCTATTCAGGCTTGGAGTTAGGGATAGGGCTACAGATTTGCTGCAGAAATATTTTTCAGAGCGTCAGTGTTTGGCACTACATGTAGGGCAGTTCCACATATTAGGCAAACATCACAATTTCAGCATCATCTTAATTTTATATATTTATATGGGATATAATATAGAAGGTAATTATTGCTTTAGAAATTACATTATTCACACAGATGATTTCTATCTGAATCTCTTGGTTGAAATACTTTGCCCAAGGTAAGATAACTGTGCGATTATGGTAATGAGTATCCACGTCCGTCTGAGACCGTGGAACTGCCCTCCAGCACTGCCGCTCACATCAGGGGACGTAGGAACGACTATGGTTGCTGGCTTCACTGTGGCCAACTAGTTTATTGATGGGCATCTCCTCCTTGCCATCCTAAATTTCCACCACCATCACCACCTCCACAACCTTGTGCTTGTCGCCCCCAACTCAAGCTCAGTGCAAACCCCTTGGAGGGCTGGCATTACCCAAGGGACACAGAACTCTGCCTCACATTTGGTTTCTAGAAGCTCCGCAACAGCCACACTGTGGATGTAGACAGCCCTTAGCGTTATAAATGTGAGCCACTCGCGTGTCCCAAACACTCAAAAGAATTGAGACGAGGCGATAGTATTAGATACAAATATTTATTATTAAAACGCGACTCCTTGTAAGGAAGGGGAGGTGCTGGTGGGGGTGGGTGGTGCTGGAAGTGTGGGGGGCTGTGAGATGCTCAGAGGGTGTTCGAGGCCTGCGGGGGCAGGTCTTGGGAGGCTTCTTGAATGCCGGGCTCCAGTGAGCAGCCAGAGATGTCCTCTTCCTCCTCAACCGTGACAAGCTGTGGACATACTGACCCATTAGACACTACACACAACTCAGTACTTCTACCAGCTCAACTGGGATTACACACAACAATCAGCACCCCCTACTGGCAGACAAATGCCAATTGCACACCAGGTGCTGAGTCACCTTGTGCCCACAGGGACATCTGTCATTGGGGGTGCCCTTTCACACGTGTTGAGATGAGATGTGATGTAAAGCGCTCTGAGATGCCCCGGTGTACAGAAAGGTGCTAAATCATTCTCATCGTTATCACTGTGTCCAGCAATAATGAAATTGTCTATAGATAGATAATCTGTATTTGTAAACGGGGACCATGACGGCTTAACGTGATGGTTAGACCAGCTCATCATTATCATAATACACTGAATCGTGTGTGCATGAATCTATTATTTACGTTAAACGCAAATTATATACGTGTGTGTGTGTGTGTGCGATGCGCGAGTGCTGTGCACTCACCTCCACCTCGCTCTGCAGACGCTGCTGCTCCGAGTGTTCACTCTTCTCGTTGTCGCGGTAGGGCGCCAGCTCAGCGTGCAGCTCCGCCACTACACGTTGATACCACTGAATCTCTGCCTGCAGAGATTCCAGTTGCCAGTTCCTGTCAATGAGCTGCGTGGGCCACGGGCAAATGGCGGCAGAGGGACACAGGAAAGCATTTTAACGACTGCGTGAGGTTATTGCAGAATATACAGGTATAATAACACACACACAACCAGGATCTTCATTTATAATTGAGTAATGTAATGAGCTACGAAGCTCTTTTACACAGATGTCCATACACCACCTTTGACCAAATAAACCGAAATGCATCCAATCATCTCAGATCTTGGAAGAAAAGCATGGTTGAACCTCAAGTGCTTGGATGGGCAACCACCATCAATACAAACCAAGATAACACCTATAAAAGCATGATGAAGACCGCTTGTGTTGCAATCGAAACGTCGTGGGTTTTTTTATATTATTAAAAAAAAAGTACGTGACTTTACCGAAAGAATCAAGAATATGAATTCCTGCAGTCACGAAAGTTTTATGTTAAACATTTTTTAGGAATTAATTAACCCAAAATCTGGATTAAAATAATAGATTAAGATCGCTTCCCAACCAAAAAGAGGGAGGGGATGGAGATGCATGTAGCAGAGGGGAGCAGATGGTCTAGTAGTCGTAGGTCCTTCTACTAGAGGTGGGATGGTGGATCGTAACGTGGTACAGTCCCTAAACAGAGTATGCTCAGTAACCTAGTGCGCATCCATTCTGTACAACCATCAGTGTGAAAAATAAGTGTATACATACAGTCCTCGACTTAGGAACACCATATTTACGGAGACCCGACTTACGGATACCCGACTTCCGAATCTGTTTCTATGAAATGTATTAATTTTTGGTTACCATTGACTTTAAAACGCGAACTTGCACTTCCAAACTGAACCACAGAACTATTTTGTTCAGTGCTGCGATCCTCCACGAGATGTCATGAGTCAGCCTCGTGCACGCGCACATGTGCGTATATGTGAAAGTGATTGTGTGGGGAGCGGTAGTGTTGCAGTTCACGCGCTGCGCTACAAACCCACCGACCCAAGTTCAATTCCAACTCACGGCCAACACCAGTGACGATTATCTGAACCATTCCTGGGCCTCCCGTAGGTCAACTCGGCCTCAAATGAGCACCTAGCGCGCTGTATAAACATCACCACTCGGGACACAAATGCAGCTGGGTGTGGTGCTGGCACACAACCCCTCGCATGCCGTGCTTGCTTTCATAGGCTCTCGCTAACAGCACGTGCCCCAACAGCCTATTAAAGCTACACGGTGGATCTTTGTGCGGATCGGAAGTGTAGCGGTGAGTGAAAATAAAAAAATATTTTTACTACATTTTATGTATTACTTACGATACACTATAATTTTAGTGTTAATGCAAATGTACATGATTTCTTATTTACGAGTTTAACAATGCTTGACTCTTTTGTTGAACCTTAACACATTTTATAACACTGACAATATGGGAATTTAAATATCGCACATTATTGTATTCCGACTTACGAACCGTTCCGACTTATGAATGGGCCTCAGGAACTAAATGCGTTCGTAAGTCGAGGACTGCCATATTATTGATATATTTGTCTATTATACTATGTGTATTATTAGTTGTTTATCATGTAAAATTAGTTTACACTTGAAAAATATTCACCATAAATCCGGTATGTGGGAAAAAAATATTGATAGAGAATGTGTAGTGGCATAGCGCTGGCTGCTGGTAAAAAAGGGTAACTGCGGTGTATGGTAGTACCCACGTCAGCAGGCCACGATAGACACGAGAGAGGGACATCTAGGGGAAAGGTCACAGAGGGGGGCCATCGGGAACCCGCTAGTAGGTTCCAGAGAAGGGCCCCTGAGAGGGACCTTGTGGCTGTTGCTGGAAGTGGGATCCTCGTCGTGCTGTTCAAGATAGTCGTCGTCACCATCTCGTCATCGTCGTTGTCGTCTCGTCGCTGTCGTCTTGTCGCCATCGTCGCTGCCGTCTTCACTCGATATTACGCTGCTAGATAGGTGTTCGCTGTCTCCGTTCAGTGCCGTCAGTGTTAGATGGTTAGTGTTGTGTATAGGCAAGCAACGGTAATAGTGTGTACCCACGTAGGGTGTCTGTATTATCCCAATGGTGCTCGTTAAATAAAAGAACCGCCTAAAAGTCTTACTGTCTCTGAGTTAGTCACTACACATGTACACATGAAAGTGACTTCTGTAGTCAGAGATGCAAACGCTTGGGCGTCATATGGTGCCTTACTGTCGCCATCCAGCGTAAACTATTTGGGTCTTTATAGTAAAGTTCATAAATCTCAAGTACGCTATGGCAAGGTACCACAGTACATAACATGCGATTGGCTATCAATAACTTGAGTACGTTAATAGTGAAAGTACGTACAACGGGAGGGCGTAAATAATGGTATTACTGTATATATATGTGCGTTTGTGCCATGCCGGACTTCATAGGTGCTCGCTAACAGCACTTGCTCACCTTCGCCTCACTCTGCTGGTGCAGCACTTGCAGATCCTGGAGCTGACAGTGAATGCTCTGCAGGTTTTCTTGGTATGGCGCCAGCTCAGCGTGCAGCTCTGCCACCACACGCTGGTAACCCAAAATCCCCACCTGCAGGGATCCCAGGTGCTCATTCTTTTCGATGAGCTGCATGGGCCACGGACAAACGGCAGCAGAAGGACATGGCTAAGCATTTTAACGACTGCGTGCAGTTGTTAAAGAACATACAAATCCAACAAACACATACAGAACCAGTATCTTTATTTTAAATGAAGGAATCTGATAAGCTATGAAACTCTTTTTCACAGATGTCCATACACCACACCACCTGTGACCAAATGACCCGGAATGCACCCAATATTATAAGATCTTGGAAGAAAAGCAGGGTTGAACTTTGATGGTACTTGGATGGGTGACCACCATCCATACAACCCAAGATAACACCTAGAAAAGCCCAGCTATATGGATTAATTAACCCAAAAGCTACTTTAAAATGTCCGATTATAATTGCTTCCCAACCAAAAATAGGGAGGGGATGGAGATGCACGTAGCAGAGGGGAGTAGATGTTCTAGTAGTAGTAGGTACTTTTACTAGAGGTGGGATGGTGGATTGTAATGTGGTACAGTCCCTAAACAGAGGATGCTCAGTAACCCAGTGCGCATATACACATCTGTGTGAAAAATAAGTGTATCTATAGGCAGTCCTCAACTTACAAACACCTGCACTTACGAACCTGCTTCCATCAAATATATATTTTATAAAATTGACTTTAAACGCGAACTCGCACTTGAAAATTGAACCGCGTCACTATTTTGTTCAGTGGAGCAATCCTCCGCGACATGTAATAATTCAGGATGGCGCTTGGAGCAAGTGTTTGCCTATAAGTGTGTGTGTGTGTGCACGTGTCTATGTGTATGAAAGTGAATGTGTGGGGAGCGGTAGTGTAGCGATTAGCCTTCGAAAGCGGCGACCCGAGTTCGATTCCCGTTCATGGCCAACACCAGTGACGATTATGTGAACCGGTCCTGGGCGTCTCCTAGATCGACCCAGCCTCAAATGAGTACCTGGTGCGATGTGTAAACACCACCACTGGAGAGACAAAGGCAGCGAGGCATGGTGCTGGCCAATCACCCCCTTGTGTGCCATGCCGGCCTTCATAGGTGCTGCTCACTAACAGTACTTTCCCCAACAGTCTATTAAGGCTATACGGGGAGTCTTTGTCTGCGACGTGCGAATGCAGTGTACTCACCTCCGCCTCGCTCTGCTGGCGCAGCATGTCCAAATGCTGCAGCTGTGAGCGTGCGATCTGTGCGTTTTCGCGGTACTGCTCCAGCTCTGTGTGCAGCTCGGCCAGCATACGCTGATACCAAAGAATCCCCGCATGCAGGGATCCCAGCTCCTGGCTCCTCTCGAACAGCTGCTTGGGCCACAGGCAGAGGGACAGAGAAAAGCATTTTAACGACTGTGTGCGGTTATTGTAGAACATACAGATGCAACAACAGACACATTTAGAACCAGAATCTTTATTCATATTGGAGGAGTCTGATGAGCTGTGAAAATATTTTTCACAGATGTCCATACCCCATGTTTGACCAAATCACCCAGGATGCACCCAATCTTGTCAGACCATCATGCACACAACCCATGATTACGCCTATAAAAGCCCACATATATGGATTAAGTAACCCAAAATCTGCAGTAAAAGGTCAGATTAAAATCGCTTCCCAAACCAGGACAGAGAGGGCATGGACATGCACGTAGCAGAGGGGAGCAGATGGTCAGACCCTACACAGCCTGACGACTCAAGTGCTGTGTCACGGTCAGACCTGGGCCGTTCCGGGGCCAGGAGAGCCTGGGTTCTCAGCGGCCGTGGGAACGAGGCTGGGAGAGTTACCTGACGCAGAGTGTCCTCATTCTCAGCTTGGGACGTGGTCAGCTGATCCTGCAGCGCCGACAGTCCCTGTTGGGGGGTGGAGAGCTCCGGCTGGGCACTGGCGCGCTCCGCCTCACTCGCTGCGAGCTCCTCCTTGCTCGCCTTGAGCTCCTCCCTCAGCCGAGTGATTGTGTCCTCGTCCTCCTGAGCCTTAATACAGGCAACGTTCGTTTTACCATCGTAATCATCACCATCATCATCATGAACAGCCATGATCCGTCCACCGCTGAATGTGTTTTTGTGATACTGCTGGATGAAAGTTTCCCTGAGCCATACCGGTCATGGGAATTAATTGATCATACTTCATCACACTGGTCAGCACGAAGTGGTACACCCAAGACTGGGTCAGATTTCACTGGCCACCAATGCTAGCCATTGTTGGTAATCAAACTCGGACAGCTTGGTTCAGAGTGCAGAAGGCTCATCACAGTAAATTAATACGTTGTATATCATCATAAATATTTCGCCGCACAAGGGTCTCCTCCTCTTGTGAACGCTGCCACAAATGTCTTAAAACTCAAACTTTCATTATCTTTATTTTACCAGCTAAGGCCTACTGAACTATATAGCTCTTTTTCAGAAGCGACCTGCCCACAAATGAAAGTTCAACGAAGTGGCTTATCATGTGGAAATGTATTGCAGCTATAGAATCTAAACGCACGTTTCTAAATGTGGAGGAAGAACCGGAGGACCCGGAAAAAATCCACGTGACCACAGGGAGAACATGCAAACTCCAAATATACAGGTGTCGGGGTTGGGATCAAACCCACAACCTCCTGCATACAGGCGAGGTAGTTAACATCTCGCCACCGTGGCGCCCCTCTTCAGTGCCAATCGCGGCTTCACCACGCGTGCCCTTGCGAGCCGATACCTTCTTGGAGTTGCGCTCGAACTGCTTAAAAGCATCGGTGAGGGTGAGCCGGACCTCCTCCAGCCCTGTCGCCAGCTCGCAGGCCTCTTTCCGATGCGCGTCCTGCTGCTGCGCCTTCTCCATCCCAAGTGCCTGGACGTGCCCCTCCGACTCCTTCAGCTACAGGCACGCACACGTTCCACAATGTTGGATTCATGTCTGGGGAAGTATACTGAATATGGTGTGCAGAATGTGGAAATATTTTCTGGGTTGGAAAGGACCCAGCTGTAATTAAGCCCGGCTTGCAAACAGATAAATAATTACCACTTAAGTCATTTAAACTCTGTGGTGTGCATATAGCTGTGTGTCTGCAAGCCTATATTGTTTCTCTAACAAATGCAAGCCAATCACATTTTAGAAAAAGTCCTGTAAACTGCAGCTGACTTTATAATTAAATTGTATTTATTGTAACTGAAAGTATTAAAATGTGAGAAAATACATTCGCAACTCTGAATCATGACAAATTATGAGAGGGAGTGAATTAGTTAAAGGCCTAGTCAGGGATTGCCTTGTCTAGTGTAATTACCTCATCCAACATTCACCTATCTGCAGACAAAATTAAGAGCCATGAGGGGAGGACCGATCCTGTGGTCACAATTATACCTTTTGCCATATAGAAATGCATTATCATACTACATTCGAAAAAAAAAAAACATTCTGGCTGTCTGCCTTCCTGGCTGCATCCATATTACTTATATAACCACTTCAGGTTTCAGCCACCTGTGATTAAGCCAGGTTCACATGTGCAGTGAGTTAATGATCTCAGCCTGATCATCAATGACTTCACAGAAAAGCCCATGAAAACAATGTCGGCTTTACACTAAATCGAGCTAAGTTCCAGCTCTGAAAACCAAAGATCAGACTGTTTTGTGATGAACATTACTCATTACTCTCCATAGCAGGGCAGATATCAAAGTATTTCCTCCTATTGTGTGGGTACCAGAGGGCACTTAAATATTTCTCAGAAGTAGTTATGTGATTTATGCTTCTGCAAACCATTCTCTAACATGAAACTTGAACCATCTTCTTTGGTTCTTTCGGTAAAGTCACGTAGAATGAGAATAAAATAATAAATTGATAAAATAAAATAACACAATAATATTCTCACGACGTTTCGGCCACAACACAAGCAGCCGTCATCAGGTTGTTGTGGCCGAAACGTCGTGAGAATATTATTGTGTTATTTTATTTTATCAATTTATTATTTTATTCTCATTCTACGTGACTTTACCGAAAGAACCAAAGAAGATGAATCATTGCAGTCACGAAAGCTTTAAATCGAAATGAAACTTGAATTTGGAGCTTTCGTTACTGCAGGAATTATTCTTTGGTTTTTATTATTAATTTTATTATTTCTTATTTCTACGTGACTTTACCTAAAAAAACATTCTCTAACATGCGATGGTGCACTGCTCAGGCGATGAGGACAGGCCTCATGCACACACATGGAGGTGGGGGGGCTGCCGCATAAGGCTCTGGTTACCTGGTGCTGCAGCCCGGCGATCTGGCCGTGCATGCACTCCATCTCAGCATCCGTGTGCTGAAGTGTGTGCTGCAGCTGCACCACCTCCTGTGCCCTCGCGGCCTCCTCTGCCCTGGAGACTCCCAGCTCGGCCTTGAGAAAGTCCGTCTGTTGCTCCAGAGAATTGCCTGTCGGAAGGGACACAAAACCATGGCGATGAAGACAGTACAGCCACCAGTGGCAGCAGACAGAGAAGGAGCAGTAGCTCAGGAGGAAGAGTACCAGCAGCGGGAGTAGTAGCAGACAGAATAGGTCTGAGGTCCCTCAGACCTATTCACCAGCTTGCATGCAAACACAGGGTCCAGAATAATAATATATGCACAGGAAGGGCCTAGTGAGAGAGCAGTTAGTAAACCCAGTGCAGTCCTATGTTAGACAGCGGAAGTGGTCCACGTGGGAAATGAAGTAAAAACGAGGAATTACTCGTTTTAACTCGTAAAAAGAAGTTATTGGTGCACAGTGCTCGACAAAAATTAGTGTTCAATGGGTCCGTGGATTCAGAAAGATTTTGGAGCACAGGCCCCTACCCACCGGTCTCCTCGCAGCAAGCATTAGCCTCCTGCAGTCGTTGCTGCAGCTCCAGTACTTCATTCCGCAGGTTGTCCACCTCGGTCTGCTGCACCTCTTGGTTGGTAAAGAGGTCGCGCATGTTCGCTCTCAGCTCCGCAGCCTCGGTGCCCAGCCGCTCGGTTTCAGTCCCGCGCTCTCGCGCCTCTTCCCGCGCCGCCACCAGGTCTGCCTCTGAGCGCCGCAGCAGCTCGTCACGCTCCTTCAGCGCCTGCGGGTGGAGACGGGCAGCATCTAAATTACACGTAATTACAACATGTAATTTGAATATATTAATAAATTGTTTAGCATTCATCCAAAATATTGAGAAAATAAGTGGGCTTGGGCAGGACACATTGCTGTTGCAAGAAGGGGGGTGGCTGTTGCGAGAGTGGAGGCCTCACCTTCTGGAGGACCGTGATGTGCACAACGTGAGCGTCGTACTCTGAATCATCGTGCATATGTGATGCACGATATTCGGCCAGCTCTATGTATGCCAGATGCAGAGTCGCATCGTGCTCACGCCTCAGCTGCTCCTCGCGCTCGCCCCACCGCACTGCCTCCAACTCCACCTGCAGGCTGTTGATGGCCTGCGAGTGTGCCATTAGCTGCTCACGGGCAGAAGGGCACAGTGTCACAGGCACGTGCATGCATAGGTGGGCAGCCCTTCATCACAGACACATGCAGCGTGCAGATGAGGACAGGTACAGACATACAGACACACGGAGCATGTAGTTGTACAGAGAGATAAGAGACTATAGACATGGGCAGGAGGCACAAGAAAATAAATTACAGATGCAGAGACATACACACAAAGACACAAGCAAGTCATACAAATTTGGACACATTATGGAAAGACAGTGCATGTGGAGAGAGATGTACATAGCCAAAGGCAGAACATGCAGAGGGAGACAAGATAAGAATGCGGAGACACGGGCAATGAGTACAGAGACGCACATACAGGCGCCTCGCATGCAGACGGACGCACACGTGCAGTGGATGCTTTTCAAGATGAAAATAAGAAATTGAGATTCTATTGTAAACAAATCAAGAACTACAAAAATATGCAAGGTAAACACCTGTGGTCTTATTGAACATACCACAATCACGTTTAAAATATTTAGAATGATAATAGAAAGTCAAAAAATAGAACCATGATACTTGTATACATCAATCAACGATTGGTAAGCGTGCATAGAACATGGCAACGTTCTTCATCATAAGATAATGAAGAAACTCGTTGCACCCAAATGTTCATCTTCAAATTGAGTCAATATTCAAAACAAATAACTCACAACGCCTCCTCACACCATGTCGGTCATGGGAATGTGTTTGACTATACTTCCCCATGCTGGTCAGCACCGTACAGATGTATTAATCAATAAAACATAATACATGCACATTATGTGGGGAGATGCTATGATACGAAAATTTAGTTTGATCTGCTTTTATCTTTAATTTTCAACATTATTGGGAATAAAACCATGGACCACTCGCTACAGTGAATTTAGCAAAATTTATTACGGAACCAAAATATAATTCGATGGGTTTTTTGTGCACTCATTTGCAACTAGGCTGAGACCACTATGCTTGAGAATCCGGTTTAATCACTGTGGTTGGGCAGCTGTAATCCACATTCAATCCTGGCATCTCAGCCATGCTGGCACAGCATGTCTGACCCCTGGGGCACCTAGCTACCTCCCAGAATGCACTCATTTAATGTGCCATTTCCTTGACGTTCAGATCGTAACTCTGAATAAAAACTCAACGCATGAATCAATAATGATGCACTTAATAGGGCAGAGCTTCTAAAAGGTGATGTTTCAGGCAATGGGCCTTCATCACATCAGAGAAGTCAAAGCAATATCCATTGCAGCGTTATTGACGAATATGTTGAGGTTTTGTTATCTCTGCTTGTGTGCCACGCAGCTTCACAACGTGAACACATTATTTGGGTCTTTCGGTAAGGCCATGTAGATACAAAAATAATAAAATAAAATAATAATAATATCACGACGTTTCGATCGCAACACAAGCAATCGTCATCAAGTAAAGGATATGGCAGGAGAGCTGCCGAGGCAGGAAAAAATATATGGCGGGAGCGCTGCTAAGGTAGGGAGTTAAAAAGGTTTGAGATGGGTGTAGCTCAAGGGTCAGTGGGCAGGGCTTGATGAAATTTGCATGTAAATGTAAGATCGGCGAAATCTTGACAAACGAAGTTTCACTTTAGCCGTGTTCCGTGTAACAAGGGGACAGGGGGGTTGGTGGTGGCCACAGTACCTCCTCAGCATGGTTTTTCTTGAGTTGGTGCAGCATCTCGAGGAAACTCTTCTCTGTCTGGCTCAGTGTGCCACGCAGGGTGGCGAACTGCGCTCTTGCCCTGCTCAGATTGTCCCGCAGGGTCGACACCTCCCGGGACAGGTGGTGCATTTCCTTTTCCGGCATTTCCAACTGCGACGGGAGCAAGGGCACATGGCACGGGCACGTTAGCTCCTCCCAGCGTAAATCCTGCCTTCAATCGCATCGTGACATGCCATTCGCCATCGGATGGTGGAGACAACACCATGGCACATGGCAAGTGAGGTGCCTAATACACAGGTAGACACACATAGGACAGATGGGCTGACACCCACACACCCAAGCAAAGGCAACACCACGATTCCCCGCACAGCCTAAACAGAGTGGTAGAATGCGCAGCAGCGCTGGCCTAGGAAACGCACCCACACCATCTTCATTTACATTCGCTCAGCCAATGAGAGTGACAAACGCTCCAAGACAACCAGCATTCATGGCCATGAGTACTTAAAAAAAATCAATAATTTCGTCAATGTTAATACAATATTTGAACCTTATGGGGTCCCATAAGCCCCCGGCTCTCGCATAAACTGCGTTGCGACGTCATTTTGTCTGTTGAAGGCGAATGAAACGGCAATCTATTCCTCTCGACGAGCTCTACACGATGCGCTAATCAAAGTTTCAAAGTTTGGTTTCTTCTGCGCATTCGTCCTCGCTGCGCTTGGACGGCATGACAACAGAATGATCCGCGCCAGGTAGGTCGTGCCGTTTATGTGCGCGGTGTGACGGAGTCACCAAAAATTTATTCATTACGATTTTGACTTACGTTTATTCGGGACCTCGGGGTCCCGCCATAAGGTTAATTTGATATTCAGTTTTATCACAGTACGCTCTGAGCCACACAGCGCTCGCCAGTTTTTAAAAGACAAACTCGTCCGCCGACGTATTTGCTCCTCCTTGGTCTCTCTGCCTTAGCCCCAAAATGTCTGGAAAGAGGCCTGCAAGTGTTAGTGCTGGAAATGAGACCAACGCATCAAGGAAAAGTATCACTGAGAATGTCAACATGCCAGTGATAAGGCTGGTCGAGGTGAGTGAGCATATGGCGGTTACACTGGTGAGTACAGTACATAATACTTCCTGATGCTATTATATATAAAAAAAAAATTCGTTTTGATGGAATGTTTACCATCTGTTTTATTACTCTTATAAAATAGCGCTGATACTCCAATGAAGCCCTCATTTATTGTTCATAAGAGATAACGCTGTCGAGAAGTCATCCCCATATATAATGGTATAACCCTTTTCGCGCTGATTTCCTGAATGCTCACTTCTCCACATAGGCATCTTGAGCGCTAAGCGAGACTGCCTGTATTCATTTCAGCCTAAGTCGACATAGGGGAGTCCCAACACTGGCTCAGATATCCCTCGCCACTGGTGTTAGCAGGTATTTGTGGTTCATGCGGACTTGCTGCCTTGTAAAAGGTGTCAATCTGGTGTTGGGGCAAAGCTTTTTTTTATCATTCCATACACGTTTGCATTTTAGCTGGTAAGTGGCAGAGTGGTGGCCTCCACTCCAGCCCAGATTTGTGTCTGTCCCCTACCTCTCTTGCCGAGTACAACTCCTCTGACATCAAAACACAAGGGGCCGTCCATAAATGACGTCACGCTATTTTGGACCCCTCCCCCTTTGTCACACGGTGTCACAAAAAGTCAGACCCCCCCCCCCAAAAAAAAAAACATGCTTCAAATCGCTTTAGTTCACAGTTCCATTTATTTGGTATAGCCCTGTGAGCCATTCGGCTCTTGAATCGGGTGCAACCGCAACAAACAAAAACATGAACAAGAAAACATCTTAAACTATTGTCATTGTAGTGCGTATTAATGTGGTGCTGCACTCTGATGTTGTAGAACATTTATTAAAAAGTATTTAATTAAGTAGAACGTGTTGTCTATTTTTATTTAAAATTGCGCATTTTGATGTGACATCACATTTCTCAAACCCCCCCCCCGTCACACATCGTCACAAATGTCTGCCCCCCCCCCCCAAGTGCGTGACGTCATTTATGGACGGCCCCCAAGAGGTGGCACTACGCACCTACTCTGTTGACACATTCATTGTCTCATGTGTTGCTTTCTCAACTGTGGTCTGTTGAAGAATATCATGTATATTCTTGCCGACGCAGATAAAGAAACACAGGTGCTCAGATCGCTGGCTTTGCCCGAATTACAGGCCACCACGCAGCGATAAGGAGCCCGTAGCGCTGACGTAATCAAATGCAGCGATGACGTCATCAGATGCAGCGATTACGCCATCGACTACAGCGATGACGACATGGATTAGTGATGACGTCACTCAGTTACAGTGACGACGTCAATTTCAGTGAAAACGGCATCGAAAACAGTGATGACGTCATCAATCGCAGTGATTACGTCACTGGCTTTACCCAAAAAGGGCGGAGCCAATGGCTCGGGCCTTATTGCATCACCAAACGTCACGTGACCCCCAGGCACAGCTGCTGGGAAATGGCAGTTGACACGAGATGCTATCACCTTGGCAACGCAAACAAGGACCAACTGCCCAGAGAAAGCTTTCTCCGACTAAAATCCTTGATGAAACTCTCAATCTGTGATCTTAAACTATGAACCTCGTTACCCACGCATCAAGCGCTCAATTTAAAGTAAAATTTCAATATTTTAAAAAATAATATTTTTCTCGATGTGATCACAGTACTATATGTGTTACTTCGTATAACTCCAACGCAAGAGGTGGCGCCACTCACCTCCACTGTTGACGAATTTGGAGTCTCCAGCGTCGCTTGCATCTGCTGCCGTCTCTTGAAGAACTTCATGGCTCCTGTTGGGGGCGCAAGAGACAAACGCAGCCGCTCAGCTCGCTCGCCCTGCCGGAGTGACGTAACGCCATTGGGGTCGGAGGTGAGACGCAGGAAGTGACGCAATTGGCCCCGCCTACCATGGGCGGAGCCACATCACGTGCCCCCAGGCACCCTATGGGGGCAGAGGAAGCTGCCTCCGTATCAGCCAGGGCTCAAAGTTCTCGACGCGGCTTTTGCGTCTGCGATTTGAAACTCGGAACCTCTTCACCCACGTGTCGAGAGTTCAATGTTTGAATGCAATTTAATCGAGGCCACTGTCTTGGTATGGTCCTTTGACTGTCGGTGTTGGTGTTTTGCCATCTTGCCCAAGCTTGGATTTGATGTTGACAAATCTACAAGAAGGTATGAGCTTGCACAGTTTGATTTTACATGACAGCGATTACGCCATCTTCACCCCTCGTCCTCCTCACCTCGTCCTCCTCACCCCTCAGCTCGTCTTCCTCACCTCGTCCTCACCCCTCACGTCGTCCGCTTGACCTTTCACCTCGTCCACACCCCTCACCTCATCCTCACCCATCACTTCGTCTTCCTCACCCCTCACCTCATCCGCTTTACCCCTCAGCTCGTCCTCCTCACCCCTCGTCTTCCTCACCCCTCACCTCGTCCTCCTCACCCCTCGTCCGCCTCACCTTTTACCTCGTCCTCCTCACCCCTCGACTCGTCCTCACCCGTCGTCGTCCTCACCGCTCACCTCGTCCTCCTCACCTCTCCCTCGCCTCGTCCTCCTCACCCCACACCTCGTTCTTCTTACCCCTCATCTTGTCCTCCTCACCACTCGACTCGTCCTACTCACCCCTCACCTCACCCTCCTCACCCCTCGTCCTCCTCACCCCTCGTCCTCCTCACCCCTCGTCCTCCTCACCCCTCGTCCTCCTCACACATTGTCCTCCTCACCGCTCGTTCTCCTCACCCCTCATCTTCTCACCTCGTTCTCCTCACCCCTCGCCTCGTCCTCACCCCCGTTCTACTCACCTCGTCCTCACCGCTCGCCTCATCCTCACCCCTCGCCTCATCCTCACCCCTCACCTCGTCCACCTCACCCGTCGTCCTCAACCCTCACCTCGTTCTCACCCCTCGCCTCTCGTTCTACTCACCTCGTCCTTACCCCTAACCTCGTTCTAACCTTATCCTCACACGGCTACCTGCACTATGTAGTAGACGTGAATAATTGACTATAATTCAGATTGTTATTAATAACTTTATTACATGTTTTGTCACGAATCAAACATCACCTCCTCCTCACCCTTCACCTCGTCCTCACCCCGTCCTCGCATCTCGCCTCGTCCTCCTCACCCCGTTCTCCTTCACCCCTCGTTCTCACCCCTAGCCTCGTCCTCCTCACCCCTCACCTCGTCCTTCTCATCCCTCAGCTCGTATTCCTCACCCCTCACCTCGCCCTCACTTCGTCCTCCTCACCCCTCACCTCGTCCTCGCCTCGTCCTCACCCCTTGCCTCGTCATCTTTACCCCTTAGCTCATCCTCCTCACCCTCACCTCGTCCTTCTCTAACCCCTCGCTCTCCTCACCTCGTCCTCACCCATCACCTCGTCCTCCTCAACCCTCGTTCTCACCCCTCGCCTCCTCCTCACCCCTCGCCTCGTCCTCCTCACCCCTCACCTCGTCCTCCTCACCCCTCGCCTCCTCCTCACCCCTCGCCTCGTACTCACCCCTCACCTCGTCCTCCTCACCCCTCACCTCGTCCTCCTCACCCCTCACCTCGTCCTCCTCAGCTCGTCCTCTTCACCCCTCCTCCTCACCCCTCGCCTCGTCCTCCTCACCCCTCGTTCTCCTCACCCCTCGCCTCGTACTCACCCCTCAGCTCATCCTCCTCACCCTCACCTCGTCCTCCTCACCCCGTCCTCAGCTCGTCCTCTTCACCCCTCGTCCTCCTCACCCCTCACCTCGTCCTCCTCACCCCTCAGCTCGTCTTGCTCACCTCGTCCTCACCCCTCACGTCGTCCGCTTGACCTTTCACCTCGTCCACACCCCTCACCTCATCCTCACCCACCACCTCGTCTTCCTCACCCCTCACCTCATCCGCTTTACCCCTCAGCTCGTCCTCCTCACCCCTCGTCCTCCTCACCCCTCGTCCTCCTCACCCCTCAGCTCGTCTTCCTCACCCCTCACCTCGTCCTCCTCACCCCTCGACTCGTCCTTCTCACCCCTCACCTTACCTTTCGTCCTCCTCACCCCTCGTCCTCCTCACCCCTCGTCCTCCTCACCCCTCGCTCTCCTCACCCCTCGCTCTCCTCACCCCTCGCTCTCCTCACCCCTCGCTCTCCTCACCCCTCGTCCTCCTCAACCCTCGTCCTCACCTCGTTTTTCTTCTCACCCCCCGTCCTCACCCCTCGCTCGTCCACCGCACCCTGCTCCTCACCTCCTCATCCCTCGTCCTCCTCACCCCTCGTCCTCCTCACCCCTCGTCCTCCTCACCCCTCGCTCTCCTCACCCCTCGCTCTCCTCAGCCCTCACCTCGTCCTCCTCACCCCTCGCTGTCCTCACCCCTCGCTCTCCTCACCCCTCGCTCTCCTCAGCCCTCACCTCGTCCTCCTCACCCCTCGTCCTCCTCACCCCCACACCTCGTTCTTCTTACTTCTCACCCCCCGTCCTCCTCACTTCTCGTCCTCCTCACCCCTCGCTCGTCCACCGCACCCTGCTCCTCATCCTCCTCACCCCTCACCTCGTCCTCCTTACCCCTCACGTCGTCCGCTTGACCCCTCGCCTCGTCCTCTTGACCCCTCACCTCGTCCTCTTGACCCCTCACCTCGTCCTCTTGACCCCTCACCTCGTTCTCACCCCTCACCTCGTCCACCTCACTTGTCCTCAATCCTCACCTCGTTCTCACCCCTCACCTCGTCCTCCTCACCCCCGCAGCTCGTTCTTCTTACTCCTCACCCCTCACTCTCCTCACCCCTCGTCCTCCTCACCCCTCGTCCTCACCCCTCACCCATCGTCCTCCTCACCCCTCATCCGCCTCACCTTTCACCTCGTCCTCTTCACCCCTCGACTCGTCCTCACCTCTCACCTCAGCTCGTCCTCCTCACCCGTCGTCGTCCTCACCGCTCACCTCGTCCTCACCCCTCACGTCTCCCTCGCCTCGTCCTCCTCACCCTTAGCTCGTCCTCACTCCTCGTCCTCCCCTCGCTGTCCTCACCATTTGCCTCGTCCTCCTCACCCCACACCTCGTTCTTCTTACTCCTCATCTTGTCCTCCTCACCACTAAAGTCGTCCTACTCACCCCTCACCTCACCCTCCTCACCTCTCGTCCTCCTCACCCATTGTCCTCCTCACCGCTCGTTCTCCTCACCCCTCGTTCTCCTCACCCCTCAGCTCACCTCGTCCACCGCGCCTCGTCATCCTCACGCCTCGCCCGCCTCACCCCTCACCTCGTCCTTCTCACCCACACCGCGGTCTTCTTACACCTCACCTCTTCCTCCTCACCCCTCGACTCGTCCTCCTCACCCCTCATCCTCCTCACCCCTCATCCTCCTCACCCCTCGCTCTCCTCATTCCTCGTCCTCCTCACCCCTCGCTCTCCTCAACCCTCGTCCTCACCCCCACACCTCGTTCTTCTTACGTCTCACCCCCCGTCCTCCTCACTTCTCGTTCTCCTCACCCCTCGCTCGTCCACCGCACCCTGCTCCTCATCCTCCTCACCCCTCGCCTCGTACTCACCCCTCACCTCGTCCTCCTCACCCCTCACCTCGTCCTCCTCACCCCTCACCTCGTCCTCCTCAGCTCGTCCTCTTCACTCCTCCTCACCCCTCGCTTCGTCCTCCTCACCCCTCGTTCTCCTCACCCCTCGCCTCGTACTCACCCCTCAGCTCATCCTCCTCACCCTCACCTCGTCCTCCTCACCCCGTCCTCAGCTCGTCCTCTTCACCCCTCACCTCGTCCTCCTTACCCCTCAGCTCGTCTTCCTCACCTCGTCCTCACCCCTCAAGTCGTCCGCTTGACCTTTCACCTCGTCCACACCCCTCACATCATCCTCACCCACCACCTCGTCTTCCTCACCCCTCACCTCATCCTCTTTACCCCTCAGCTCGTCCTCCTCACCCCTCGTCCTCCTCACCCCTCAGCTCGTCTTCCTCACCCCTCACCTCGTCCTCCTCACCCCTCGACTCGTCCTTCTCACCCCTCGTCCTCCTCACCCCTCGTCTTCCTCACCCCTCGACTCGTCCTTCTCACCCCTCACCTTACCTCTCGTCCTCCTCACCCCTCGTCCTCCTCACCCCTCGCTCTCCTCACCCCTCGCTCTCCTCAACCCTCGTCCTCACCTCGTTTTTCTTCTCACCCCCCGTCCTCACCCCTCGCTTGTCCACCGCACCCTGCTCCTCACCTCCTCACCCCTCGTCCTCCTCACCCCTCGCTGTCCTCACCCCTCGCTCTCCTCACCCCTCGCTCTCCTCACCCCTCGCTCTCCTCAGCCCTCACCTCGTCCTCCTCACCCCTCGTCCTCCTCACCCCCACATCTCGTTCTTCTTACTTCTCACCCCCCGTCCTCCTCACCCCTCGCTCGTCCACCGCACCCTGCTCCTCATCCTCCTCATCCCTCACCTCGTCCTCCTTACCCCTCACGTCGTCCGCTTGACCCCTCACCTCGTCCTCTTGACCCCTCACCTCGTCCTCTTGACCCCTCACCTCGTCCTCTTGACCCCTCACCTCGTTCACCTCACTTGTCCTCAATCCTCACCTCGTTCTCACCCCTCACCTCGTCCTCCTCACCCCCGCAGCTCGTTCTTCTTACTCCTCACCCCTCACTCTCCTCACCCCTCGTCCTCCTCACTCTCGTCCTCACCCCTCACCCCTCATCCTCACCCCTCACCCATCGTCCTCCTCACCCCTCATCCGCCTCACCTTTCACCTCGCCCTCTTCACCCCTCGACTCGTCCTCACCTCTCACCTCAGCTCGTCCTCCTCACCCGTCGTCGTCCTCACCGCTCACCTCGTCCTCCTCACCCCTCTTCTCTCCCTCGCCTCGTCCTCCTCACCCTTAGCTCGTCCTCACTCCTCGTCCTCCCCTCCTCTCGCTGTCCTCACCATTTGCCTCGTCCTCCTCACCCCACACCTCGTTCTTCTTACCCCTCATCTTGTCCTCCTCACCACTAGAGTCGTCCTACTCACCCCTCACCTCACCCTCCTCACCTCTCGTCCTCACCCATTGTCCTCACCGCTCGTTCTCCTCACCCCTCGTTCTCTTCACCCCTCAGCTCACCTCGTCCACCGCACCCCGCGCCTCGTCCTTCTCACCCACACCGCGTTCTTCTTACACCTCACCTCTTCCTCCTCACCCCTCGACTCGTCCTCCTCACCCCTCACCTCCTCACCCCTCATCCTCCTCACCCCTCGCTCTCCTCAACCCTCGTCCTCACCCCCACACCTCGTTCTTCTTACGTCTCACCCCCCGTCCTCCTCACTTCTCGTTCTCCTCACCCCTCGCTCGTCCACCGCACCCTGCTCCTCATCCTCCTGACCCCTCACCTCGTCCTCCTTACCCCTCACGTCGTCCGCTTGACCCCTCACCTCGTCCTCTTGACCCCTCACCCCTTTCTCACCCCTCACCTCGTCCACCTCACTTGTCCTCAACCCTCACCTCGTTCTCACCCCTCACCTCGTCCTCCTCACCCCCACAGCTCGTTCTTCTTACTCCTCACCCCTCACTCTCCTCACCCCTCGTCCTCCTCACTCTCGTCATCGTCACCCCTCGTCCTCACCCCTCGTCCTCCTCACCCCTCGACTCGTCCTCACCTCTCACCTCAGCTCGTCCTCCTCACCCGTCGTCGTCCTCACCCCACACCTCGTTCTTCTTACCCCTCATCTTGTCCTCCTCACCACTCGACTCATCCTACTCACCTCACCCTCCTCACCGCTCGTCCTCACCCATTGTCCTCCTCACCGCTCGTTCTCCTCACCCCTCAGCTCGTCCTCCTCACCCCTCACCTCGTCCTCCTCACCCCTCAGCTCGTCTTGCTCACCTCGTCCTCACCCCTCACGTCGTCCGCTTGACCTTTCACCTCGTCCACACCCCTCACCTCATCCTCACCCACCACCTCGTCTTCCTCACCCCTCACCTCATCCGCTTTACCCCTCAGCTCGTCCTCCTCACCCCTCGTCCTCCTCACCCCTCGTCCTCCTCACCCCTCAGCTCGTCTTCCTCACCCCTCACCTCGTCCTCCTCACCCCTCGACTCGTCCTTCTCACCCCTCACCTTACCTTTCGTCCTCCTCACCCCTCGTCCTCCTCACCCCTCGTCCTCCTCACCCCTCGCTCTCCTCACCCCTCGCTCTCCTCACCCCTCGCTCTCCTCACCCCTCGCTCTCCTCACCCCTCGTCCTCCTCAACCCTCGTCCTCACCTCGTTTTTCTTCTCACCCCCCGTCCTCACCCCTCGCTCGTCCACCGCACCCTGCTCCTCACCTCCTCATCCCTCGTCCTCCTCACCCCTCGTCCTCCTCACCCCTCGTCCTCCTCACCCCTCGCTCTCCTCACCCCTCGCTCTCCTCAGCCCTCACCTCGTCCTCCTCACCCCTCGCTGTCCTCACCCCTCGCTCTCCTCACCCCTCGCTCTCCTCAGCCCTCACCTCGTCCTCCTCACCCCTCGTCCTCCTCACCCCCACACCTCGTTCTTCTTACTTCTCACCCCCCGTCCTCCTCACTTCTCGTCCTCCTCACCCCTCGCTCGTCCACCGCACCCTGCTCCTCATCCTCCTCACCCCTCACCTCGTCCTCCTTACCCCTCACGTCGTCCGCTTGACCCCTCGCCTCGTCCTCTTGACCCCTCACCTCGTCCTCTTGACCCCTCACCTCGTCCTCTTGACCCCTCACCTCGTTCTCACCCCTCACCTCGTCCACCTCACTTGTCCTCAATCCTCACCTCGTTCTCACCCCTCACCTCGTCCTCCTCACCCCCGCAGCTCGTTCTTCTTACTCCTCACCCCTCACTCTCCTCACCCCTCGTCCTCCTCACCCCTCGTCCTCACCCCTCACCCATCGTCCTCCTCACCCCTCATCCGCCTCACCTTTCACCTCGTCCTCTTCACCCCTCGACTCGTCCTCACCTCTCACCTCAGCTCGTCCTCCTCACCCGTCGTCGTCCTCACCGCTCACCTCGTCCTCACCCCTCACGTCTCCCTCGCCTCGTCCTCCTCACCCTTAGCTCGTCCTCACTCCTCGTCCTCCCCTCGCTGTCCTCACCATTTGCCTCGTCCTCCTCACCCCACACCTCGTTCTTCTTACTCCTCATCTTGTCCTCCTCACCACTAAAGTCGTCCTACTCACCCCTCACCTCACCCTCCTCACCTCTCGTCCTCCTCACCCATTGTCCTCCTCACCGCTCGTTCTCCTCACCCCTCGTTCTCCTCACCCCTCAGCTCACCTCGTCCACCGCGCCTCGTCATCCTCACGCCTCGCCCGCCTCACCCCTCACCTCGTCCTTCTCACCCACACCGCGGTCTTCTTACACCTCACCTCTTCCTCCTCACCCCTCGACTCGTCCTCCTCACCCCTCATCCTCCTCACCCCTCATCCTCCTCACCCCTCGCTCTCCTCATTCCTCGTCCTCCTCACCCCTCGCTCTCCTCAACCCTCGTCCTCACCCCCACACCTCGTTCTTCTTACGTCTCACCCCCCGTCCTCCTCACTTCTCGTTCTCCTCACCCCTCGCTCGTCCACCGCACCCTGCTCCTCATCCTCCTCACCCCTCGCCTCGTACTCACCCCTCACCTCGTCCTCCTCACCCCTCACCTCGTCCTCCTCACCCCTCACCTCGTCCTCCTCAGCTCGTCCTCTTCACTCCTCCTCACCCCTCGCTTCGTCCTCCTCACCCCTCGTTCTCCTCACCCCTCGCCTCGTACTCACCCCTCAGCTCATCCTCCTCACCCTCACCTCGTCCTCCTCACCCCGTCCTCAGCTCGTCCTCTTCACCCCTCACCTCGTCCTCCTTACCCCTCAGCTCGTCTTCCTCACCTCGTCCTCACCCCTCAAGTCGTCCGCTTGACCTTTCACCTCGTCCACACCCCTCACATCATCCTCACCCACCACCTCGTCTTCCTCACCCCTCACCTCATCCTCTTTACCCCTCAGCTCGTCCTCCTCACCCCTCGTCCTCCTCACCCCTCAGCTCGTCTTCCTCACCCCTCACCTCGTCCTCCTCACCCCTCGACTCGTCCTTCTCACCCCTCGTCCTCCTCACCCCTCGTCCTCCTCACCCCTCGTCCTCCTCACCCCTCGTCCTCCTCACCCCTCGTCTTCCTCACCCCTCGACTCGTCCTTCTCACCCCTCACCTTACCTCTCGTCCTCCTCACCCCTCGTCCTCCTCACCCCTCGCTCTCCTCACCCCTCGCTCTCCTCAACCCTCGTCCTCACCTCGTTTTTCTTCTCACCCCCCGTCCTCACCCCTCGCTTGTCCACCGCACCCTGCTCCTCACCTCCTCACCCCTCGTCCTCCTCACCCCTCGCTGTCCTCACCCCTCGCTCTCCTCACCCCTCGCTCTCCTCACCCCTCGCTCTCCTCAGCCCTCACCTCGTCCTCCTCACCCCTCGTCCTCCTCACCCCCACATCTCGTTCTTCTTACTTCTCACCCCCCGTCCTCCTCACCCCTCGCTCGTCCACCGCACCCTGCTCCTCATCCTCCTCATCCCTCACCTCGTCCTCCTTACCCCTCACGTCGTCCGCTTGACCCCTCACCTCGTCCTCTTGACCCCTCACCTCGTCCTCTTGACCCCTCACCTCGTCCTCTTGACCCCTCACCTCGTTCACCTCACTTGTCCTCAATCCTCACCTCGTTCTCACCCCTCACCTCGTCCTCCTCACCCCCGCAGCTCGTTCTTCTTACTCCTCACCCCTCACTCTCCTCACCCCTCGTCCTCCTCACTCTTGTCCTCACCCCTCACCCCTCATCCTCACCCCTCACCCATCGTCCTCCTCACCCCTCATCCGCCTCACCTTTCACCTCGCCCTCTTCACCCCTCGACTCGTCCTCACCTCTCACCTCAGCTCGTCCTCCTCACCCGTCGTCGTCCTCACCGCTCACCTCGTCCTCCTCACCCCTCTTCTCTCCCTCGCCTCGTCCTCCTCACCCTTAGCTCGTCCTCACTCCTCGTCCTCCCCTCCTCTCGCTGTCCTCACCATTTGCCTCGTCCTCCTCACCCCACACCTCGTTCTTCTTACCCCTCATCTTGTCCTCCTCACCACTAGAGTCGTCCTACTCACCCCTCACCTCACCCTCCTCACCTCTCGTCCTCACCCATTGTCCTCACCGCTCGTTCTCCTCACCCCTCGTTCTCTTCACCCCTCAGCTCACCTCGTCCACCGCACCCCGCGCCTCGTCCTTCTCACCCACACCGCGTTCTTCTTACACCTCACCTCTTCCTCCTCACCCCTCGACTCGTCCTCCTCACCCCTCACCTCCTCACCCCTCATCCTCCTCACCCCTCGCTCTCCTCAACCCTCGTCCTCACCCCCACACCTCGTTCTTCTTACGTCTCACCCCCCGTCCTCCTCACTTCTCGTTCTCCTCACCCCTCGCTCGTCCACCGCACCCTGCTCCTCATCCTCCTGACCCCTCACCTCGTCCTCCTTACCCCTCACGTCGTCCGCTTGACCCCTCACCTCGTCCTCTTGACCCCTCACCCCTTTCTCACCCCTCACCTCGTCCACCTCACTTGTCCTCAACCCTCACCTCGTTCTCACCCCTCACCTCGTCCTCCTCACCCCCACAGCTCGTTCTTCTTACTCCTCACCCCTCACTCTCCTCACCCCTCGTCCTCCTCACTCTCGTCATCGTCACCCCTCGTCCTCACCCCTCGTCCTCCTCACCCCTCGACTCGTCCTCACCTCTCACCTCAGCTCGTCCTCCTCACCCGTCGTCGTCCTCACCCCACACCTCGTTCTTCTTACCCCTCATCTTGTCCTCCTCACCACTCGACTCATCCTACTCACCTCACCCTCCTCACCGCTCGTCCTCACCCATTGTCCTCCTCACCGCTCGTTCTCCTCACCCCTCAGCTCGTCCTCCTCACCCCTCACCTCGTCCTCCTCACCCCTCAGCTCGTCTTGCTCACCTCGTCCTCACCCCTCACGTCGTCCGCTTGACCTTTCACCTCGTCCACACCCCTCACCTCATCCTCACCCACCACCTCGTCTTCCTCACCCCTCACCTCATCCGCTTTACCCCTCAGCTCGTCCTCCTCACCCCTCGTCCTCCTCACCCCTCGTCCTCCTCACCCCTCAGCTCGTCCTCCTCACCCCTCGACTCGTCCTTCTCACCCCTCACCTTACCTTTCGTCCTCCTCACCCCTCGTCCTCCTCACCCCTCGTCCTCCTCACCCCTCGCTCTCCTCACCCCTCGCTCTCCTCACCCCTCGCTCTCCTCACCCCTCGCTCTCCTCACCCCTCGTCCTCCTCAACCCTCGTCCTCACCTCGTTTTTCTTCTCACCCCCCGTCCTCACCCCTCGCTCGTCCACCGCACCCTGCTCCTCACCTCCTCATCCCTCGTCCTCCTCACCCCTCGTCCTCCTCACCCCTCGTCCTCCTCACCCCTCGCTCTCCTCACCCCTCGCTCTCCTCAGCCCTCACCTCGTCCTCCTCACCCCTCGCTGTCCTCACCCCTCGCTCTCCTCACCCCTCGCTCTCCTCAGCCCTCACCTCGTCCTCCTCACCCCTCGTCCTCCTCACCCCCACACCTCGTTCTTCTTACTTCTCACCCCCCGTCCTCCTCACTTCTCGTCCTCCTCACCCCTCGCTCGTCCACCGCACCCTGCTCCTCATCCTCCTCACCCCTCACCTCGTCCTCCTTACCCCTCACGTCGTCCGCTTGACCCCTCGCCTCGTCCTCTTGACCCCTCACCTCGTCCTCTTGACCCCTCACCTCGTCCTCTTGACCCCTCACCTCGTTCTCACCCCTCACCTCGTCCACCTCACTTGTCCTCAATCCTCACCTCGTTCTCACCCCTCACCTCGTCCTCCTCACCCCCGCAGCTCGTTCTTCTTACTCCTCACCCCTCACTCTCCTCACCCCTCGTCCTCCTCACCCCTCGTCCTCACCCCTCACCCATCGTCCTCCTCACCCCTCATCCGCCTCACCTTTCACCTCGTCCTCTTCACCCCTCGACTCGTCCTCACCTCTCACCTCAGCTCGTCCTCCTCACCCGTCGTCGTCCTCACCGCTCACCTCGTCCTCACCCCTCACGTCTCCCTCGCCTCGTCCTCCTCACCCTTAGCTCGTCCTCACTCCTCGTCCTCCCCTCGCTGTCCTCACCATTTGCCTCGTCCTCCTCACCCCACACCTCGTTCTTCTTACTCCTCATCTTGTCCTCCTCACCACTAAAGTCGTCCTACTCACCCCTCACCTCACCCTCCTCACCTCTCGTCCTCCTCACCCATTGTCCTCCTCACCGCTCGTTCTCCTCACCCCTCGTTCTCCTCACCCCTCAGCTCACCTCGTCCACCGCGCCTCGTCATCCTCACGCCTCGCCCGCCTCACCCCTCACCTCGTCCTTCTCACCCACACCGCGGTCTTCTTACACCTCACCTCTTCCTCCTCACCCCTCGACTCGTCCTCCTCACCCCTCATCCTCCTCACCCCTCATCCTCCTCACCCCTCGCTCTCCTCATTCCTCGTCCTCCTCACCCCTCGCTCTCCTCAACCCTCGTCCTCACCCCCACACCTCGTTCTTCTTACGTCTCACCCCCCGTCCTCCTCACTTCTCGTTCTCCTCACCCCTCGCTCGTCCACCGCACCCTGCTCCTCATCCTCCTCACCCCTCGCCTCGTACTCACCCCTCACCTCGTCCTCCTCACCCCTCACCTCGTCCTCCTCACCCCTCACCTCGTCCTCCTCAGCTCGTCCTCTTCACTCCTCCTCACCCCTCGCTTCGTCCTCCTCACCCCTCGTTCTCCTCACCCCTCGCCTCGTACTCACCCCTCAGCTCATCCTCCTCACCCTCACCTCGTCCTCCTCACCCCGTCCTCAGCTCGTCCTCTTCACCCCTCACCTCGTCCTCCTTACCCCTCAGCTCGTCTTCCTCACCTCGTCCTCACCCCTCACGTCGTCCGCTTGACCTTTCACCTCGTCCACACCCCTCACATCATCCTCACCCACCACCTCGTCTTCCTCACCCCTCACCTCATCCTCTTTACCCCTCAGCTCGTCCTCCTCACCCCTCGTCCTCCTCACCCCTCAGCTCGTCTTCCTCACCCCTCACCTCGTCCTCCTCACCCCTCGACTCGTCCTTCTCACCCCTCGTCCTCCTCACCCCTCGTCCTCCTCACCCCTCGTCCTCCTCACCCCTCGTCTTCCTCACCCCTCGACTCGTCCTTCTCACCCCTCACCTTACCTCTCGTCCTCCTCACCCCTCGTCCTCCTCACCCCTCGCTCTCCTCACCCCTCGCTCTCCTCAACCCTCGTCCTCACCTCGTTTTTCTTCTCACCCCCCGTCCTCACCCCTCGCTTGTCCACCGCACCCTGCTCCTCACCTCCTCACCCCTCGTCCTCCTCACCCCTCGCTGTCCTCACCCCTCGCTCTCCTCACCCCTCGCTCTCCTCACCCCTCGCTCTCCTCAGCCCTCACCTCGTCCTCCTCACCCCTCGTCCTCCTCACCCCCACATCTCGTTCTTCTTACTTCTCACCCCCCGTCCTCCTCACCCCTCGCTCGTCCACCGCACCCTGCTCCTCATCCTCCTCATCCCTCACCTCGTCCTCCTTACCCCTCACGTCGTCCGCTTGACCCCTCACCTCGTCCTCTTGACCCCTCACCTCGTCCTCTTGACCCCTCACCTCGTCCTCTTGACCCCTCACCTCGTTCACCTCACTTGTCCTCAATCCTCACCTCGTTCTCACCCCTCACCTCGTCCTCCTCACCCCCGCAGCTCGTTCTTCTTACTCCTCACCCCTCACTCTCCTCACCCCTCGTCCTCCTCACTCTCGTCCTCACCCCTCACCCCTCGTCCTCACCCCTCACCCATCGTCCTCCTCACCCCTCATCCGCCTCACCTTTCACCTCGCCCTCTTCACCCCTCGACTCGTCCTCACCTCTCACCTCAGCTCGTCCTCCTCACCCGTCGTCGTCCTCACCGCTCACCTCGTCCTCCTCACCCCTCTTCTCTCCCTCGCCTCGTCCTCCTCACCCTTAGCTCGTCCTCACTCCTCGTCCTCCCCTCCTCTCGCTGTCCTCACCATTTGCCTCGTCCTCCTCACCCCACACCTCGTTCTTCTTACCCCTCATCTTGTCCTCCTCACCACTAGAGTCGTCCTACTCACCCCTCACCTCACCCTCCTCACCTCTCGTCCTCACCCATTGTCCTCACCGCTCGTTCTCCTCACCCCTCGTTCTCTTCACCCCTCAGCTCACCTCGTCCACCGCACCCCGCGCCTCGTCCTTCTCACCCACACCGCGTTCTTCTTACACCTCACCTCTTCCTCCTCACCCCTCGACTCGTCCTCCTCACCCCTCACCTCCTCACCCCTCATCCTCCTCACCCCTCGCTCTCCTCAACCCTCGTCCTCACCCCCACACCTCGTTCTTCTTACGTCTCACCCCCCGTCCTCCTCACTTCTCGTTCTCCTCACCCCTCGCTCGTCCACCGCACCCTGCTCCTCATCCTCCTGACCCCTCACCTCGTCCTCCTTACCCCTCACGTCGTCCGCTTGACCCCTCACCTCGTCCTCTTGACCCCTCACCCCTTTCTCACCCCTCACCTCGTCCACCTCACTTGTCCTCAACCCTCACCTCGTTCTCACCCCTCACCTCGTCCTCCTCACCCCCACAGCTCGTTCTTCTTACTCCTCACCCCTCACTCTCCTCACCCCTCGTCCTCCTCACTCTCGTCATCGTCACCCCTCGTCCTCACCCCTCGTCCTCCTCACCCCTCGACTCGTCCTCACCTCTCACCTCAGCTCGTCCTCCTCACCCGTCGTCGTCCTCACCCCACACCTCGTTCTTCTTACCCCTCATCTTGTCCTCCTCACCACTCGACTCATCCTACTCACCTCACCCTCCTCACCGCTCGTCCTCACCCATTGTCCTCCTCACCGCTCGTTCTCCTCACCCCTCAGCTCGTCTTCCTCACCCCTCACCTCGTCCACCGCGCCTCGTCATCCTCACGCCTCGCCCGCCTCACCCCTCACCTCGTCCTTCTCACCCACACCGCGTTCTTCTTACCCCTCACCTCTTCCTCCTCACCCCTCGACTCGTCCTCCTCACCCCTCACCTCCTCACCCCTCATCCTCCTCACCCCTCGCTCTCCTCATTCCTCGTCCTCCTCACCCCTCGCTCTCCTCACCCCTCGTCCTCTTCACCCCTCGTCCTCACCCCTCGTCCTCCTCACCCCTCGTCCTCCTCACCCCTCGTCCTCCTCACCCCTCGCTCTCCTCACCCCTCGCTCTCCTCACCCCTCGTCCTCCTCACCCCTCGTCCTCCTCACCCCTCGCTCTCCTCACTCCTCGTCCTCACCCCCTCACCTCGTTTTTCTTCTCACCCCCCCCGTCCTCACCCCTCGCTCGTCCACCGCACCCTGCTCCTCACCTCCTCACCCCTCACCTCGTCCTCCTTACCCCTCACGTCGTCCGCTTGACCCCTCACCTCGTCCTCTTGACCCCTCACCCCTTTCTCACCCCTCACCTCGTCCAGCTCACTTGTCCTCAACCCTCACCTCGTTCTCACCCCTCACCTCGTCCTCCTCACCCCCACAGCTCGTTCTTCTTACTCCTCACCCCTCACTCTCCTCACCCCTCGTCCTCCTCACTCTCGTCATCGTCACCCCTCGTCCTCCTCACCCCTCGTCCTCCTCACCCCTCGTTCTCCTCACCCCTCGTCCTCCTCACCCCTCGTCCTCCTCACCCCTCGTCCTCACTCCTCGTCCTCCTCACCCCTCGTCCTCCTCACCCCTCGTTCTCTTCACTCCTCGTTCTCCTCACCCCTCTCCTCGTCCTCCTCACACCTCATCTCGTCCTCACCCCTGACCTCGTTCTCTTACCCTTCACCTCGTCCTCCTCACCCCTTGCCTCGTCCTCCTCACCCGCTCCTGACACGGCCAACACACACGCCCATGGCAACCTCACTTAGGGCACGTCACACCGACTTAGCATCACCCTCATTTATACCTCCACGTTTATCGGCCTCGTTCCAGCGTGACGGCCAAGACGCTGGACGTTTGTGATGAAGAACTTCGTAGCTCATCGGATTCCTCCTCCAGTGTACAAATAAATAAATATCACGGCTCTGATCTCTTTGCGGCGCCGCAGTGGCGTTCATCACTCGCCGCCTCCCCATGGCACGACTACGACGCCCTCTGTTGGACGCTGTGTGTCATCAACATTGTTGCCTGTGATTACACTCAACACAACGTTGTTGTTGTTGTAAGTTATTACACTCAACACAACGTCGTTGTTAGTGATTACACTAAACACAACGTTGTTGTTAGTGATTACACTAAACACAACGTCGTTGTTAGTGATTACACTAAACACAACGTCGTTGTTAGTGATTACACTAAACACAACGTCGTTGTTAGTGATTACACTAAACACAACGTCGTTGTTAGTGATTACACTAAACACAACGTCGTTGTGAGTGATTACACTAAACACAACGTCGTTGTGTGTGATTACACACACACTGCGTAACCTGGTACATAAGGGTGCCGCGGTGGTGGGATGTTAACTCCTTCACCTGGTATGCAAGAGGTCGTGGGTTCGATCCGGACCCTGACGCCTGTATATTTGGAGTTTGCATGTCTCTCTCTCCCGTGGTCGCGTGGATTGTTCTCCAGGTCTTCCAGTTTTTCCCTCCATATTTAGAAACATGCGTTCAGAGCAGGAGTCTCAAACTCAACTTACCTGGGGGCCGCTGGAGGTAGAGTCTGGGTGAGGCTGGGCCGCATCAAGTATTCCAAAAAAAGTGCAACTGATCCAATCTTCTCAATCTTTATTAATAACAGTTCAGAACATGAACGGTTCTTCAGAACATAGGCTTCTCTTACCTACTCCATGCTTCCAGAGACCTGGCAGCGCTTCCTCTTCTTACACAGCTGAGCCACATTTGGCTTGAGGGAGGAAGCAATTGAGACCCTCAGTATGGCTTGAAATGCTCATCAGTAAGTTTGGACCTGTACTTTGACTTATTAAAGTTCATGGTGCAAAAGAGCTTTTCACACAGATATGTGCTCCCAAAAAGGCACATGGTCTGCTTGAACATCCTGGAAAGCTCAGGGAAGGTGGGGGTGATATATTTACATGTTTTTATCCCAATACCTGAGTATTTGGGATCTTATTTAGTATGCCCTTTCTATATATTCTGAGAGGTATTTGAAAACTTTATCATTGTTCATGCTTTTTTTGAGCACTTCGTTTTTCTTATCATTATTAAATTCATCAATCGTGTTCTCTCTCAGGTGTTTATACCTTTCACATTCATAAATAAAGTGATCTAGATTTTGTTCTTTTTGTTCACATCCTACATATCCTTCTGCTCTACCGAATCTCTCTGGATGCCATTGAGCTAACTCTGGTGTCCATGTTACTCCACCTGTCTTAATTCTTAACATCAAGTGCATTGTCTCATGTTTTATATCTTTTAATTTCTTGCTCTTTTTGATTAAATTGTTTTTGGTAAATTATTTTCTTTTGCGATTGCACATATCTGTCCTTTTTCCTTTTCTTTGTTTCTCTTGTAATAATAATAATCTATAACTTCTTTATAATATTCAGGTTCTAACCACCATTTGGCTTTTGTTCTTGCCACCCATCTCATGCTATTTGCTATCCATGTAATTATTTTCCCTTTCCTATTGCAACACTGTTGTCTTTATTAGGTCACTGATTACACTTGTTGAGTCCGCCCACTTCCTAAGTCCTCTGTACCTTGCACTGAGTGACAGGATATATTTTCCTTCCACTTGGTGTCACTCCGGAATCACGTTTCAACCAAGTGACTAACGTTGCTAATTCGCGTTGGCTAACTTGTCAACAAACACCGGAAGCTGTCACGAGCCTGAGCTATGGTAAAAAAATATAATAATTAAAAAATAAATAAAAAATGGTGTCAAATAATAAAGGTTTTTGGGTTAGATCGCGTTTATAAATGTGTCGTAACCCTCCACCACCCGACACGGCCAATCAGAAAAAAAAGTGTCACGTTGACAAAAGACAAATAATTCACTACTTCAGCCCACCGGTGTGTTGAAGAGTTAATCCACATTTACAGTTTGAGTACGACGTTTCGCTGGTAAATACATCCAGCATCATCAAGCAATTCGCCAGAATGGTAAACAGTGTCAGATGGTGAGAGTCTAGTGAGAGAGATTAAACACGTTAAAGACGCACTACGACAGAATGGCTACAATAATGCTCAAATTAACAGAGCACTGAATGCCAAATCACGATCGCAAAGCAATACTACTGAAAGCGACCAGATTGTTAAAACAATAAAAATTCCATATATCTCAGGAGTAACTGACAAATTAGCCCGTGTTCTGCAAAAGCAAAACATTACAGTAAGATTTGGTACAGTACACAAAATTCAAAAACTAGTATCTTGCACTAAAGATGCATTACCTGAACTATCAACAGAAGGTGTATATCGGATCAATTGTTCATGTGGCAGCTGCTACATTGGGCAGACGGGACGTAATATCAGCGTAAGACTAAAAGAACATCAGAGAAATATTAAATTATCTCAAACACAACTGTCGGCAGTGGCAGAACATGCTTGTCAACAAGGACACTCAATTGATTTTGACAATGTTGCAGTGGTGTGTAAAACGAATTATTACTGGCAAAGACTAATTAGAGAATCCATTGAAATTGAGAGGAACAAGAATAACTTTAATCGCTCTGACAGCTACCGGCTTAGTGCGGCCTGGAAGCGTATTATTAAATAATACACATTACATTTAAAGAATTACTAATCTACAACTCATTACTAATCATAACCAATGACTGATTACTAATCGATTATATAATTACAATACCCCGCCCTCCGCCTCTAATCACTGCACCTGATGAGTTAAGTGATGACGTCACCCTGCTGCTCTATATAAAAACCGGGAGCAAGCGAGGGCTTTACCATTCTGGCGAATTGCTTGATGATGCTGGATGTATTTACCAGCGAAACGTCGTACTCAAACTGTAAATGTGGATTAACTCTTCAACACACCGGTGGGCTGAAGTAGTGAATTATTTGTCTTTTGTCAACGTGACACTTTTTTTGCTGATTGGCCGTGTCGGGTGGTGGAGGGTTACGACACATTTATAAATAAACGCGATCTAACCCAAAAACCTTTATTATGAATAATATTGGTCGCGAAAGCCTACGTGTTAAACTGGTGTCAAATAGTGGGCCACAAAATATCGTTCCGCGGGCCACAATTGGCCTGCGGGCCGCGAGTTTGAGACCCCTGGTTTAGAGTATTTTACTGCTATAAATTTCCACAAGATGAGCCACTCCGTTAAAACTAACATTTGTGACCAGATCGCTTCTTAAAAAGAGCTATATGGCTCACTTACCTGGTAAAATAAAAAGTTAAATTTCAAATAATCACCACGGTAATGTGTCACCCACACGACCTTGAACTTGAGGCATCGCGCAGAACGCGGCATGCAGTGTGGGGTTAGCTGGGTGGTGCAGGGAGCTGCTACTACTTGCAGAGGGGGGCGGGGCAGGGGGGGACTGAGTCCTCTTGCATAATTGACTTGCGGATTGACCGATGCATAGACGAAAAGATAGCACGTGAATGAATGAGTGTATGGCTGGACTGCAAATGAATGGACAATATTCTTCATAGCCATTTAAAAAAAAACTTAACATTGTAATCCATCACCCTGTACATCTGCTGAACCAACGTATCCTACAGCAGCATATGAGTGTGTTTTCATACATTGCCTGAGTGTGTGTTTCTTGCGTATGATCGGTATGTGTTTTACGCATGATCCATATTTGATATCACAAGATATTTGCCTGTTTTTCTAATGATCTGCACGTGTTTCACGCAATAATCTCTGGGTTTCACAAATGTTCTGTGTGGGTGGCCGGGACCACCCTCAGCTGCCTTTTTCTCCCGAGTTGCGATGTGTACAAATCGTACCAGATACTAATTTAAGGCTGAACCGACCTCTCGAGATCCAGGACGCAGTGGTGATGGTGGCTGTAAGCGGGAATCGAGCTCGGGTCGCCTCGTCCTCCTCACCCCTCACCTCGTCCTTCTCATCCCTCAGCTCGTATTCCTCACCCCTCACCTCGCCCTCACTTCGTCCTCCTCACCCCTCACCTCATCCCTCACCCCTTGCCTCGTCATCTTTACCCCTTAGCTCATCCTCCTCACCCTCACCTCGTCCTTCTCTAACCCCTCGCTCTCCTCACCTCGTCCTCACCCATCACCTCGTCCTCCTCACCCATCGCCTCGTCCTCCTCAACCCTCGTTCTCACCCCTCGCCTCCTCCTCACCCCTCGCCTCGTCCTTCTCATCCCTCAGCTCGTATTCCTCACCCCTCACCTCGCCCTCACTTCGTCCTCCTCACCCCCTCACCTCGTCCTCGCCTCGTCATCTTTACCTCTTAGCTCATCCTCCTCACCCTCACCTCGTCCTTCTCTAACCCCTCGCTCTCCTCACCTCGTCCTCACCCATCACCTCTTCCTCCTCACCCATCGCCTCGTCCTCCTCACCCCTCGCCTCGTCCTCCTCACCCCTCGTTCTCCTCACCCCTCGCCTCGTACTCACCCCTCACTTCGTCCTCCTCACCCCTCACCTCGTCCTCGCCTCATCCTCGCCTCGTCCTCACCCCTTGCCTCGTCATCTTTACCCCTCAGCTCATCCTCCTCACCCTTACCTCGTCCTCCTCACCCCTCACCTCGTCCTCCTCAGCTCGTCCTCTTCACCCCTCGTCCTCCTCACCTCGTCCTCCTCACCCCTCAGCTCGTCTTCCTCACCTCGTCCTCACCCCTCACGTCGTCCGCTTGACCTTTCACCTCGTCCACACCCCTCACCTCATCCTCACCCATCACCTCGTCTTCCTCACCCCTCACCTCGTCCTCCTCACCTCTCGACTCGTCCTTCTCACCCCTCGTCCTCCTCACCCCTCGTCCTCCTCACCCCTCGCCTCATCTTTCTCACCCATCGTCCTCCTCACCCCTCGTCTGCCTCACGTTTTACCTCGTCCTCCTCACCCCTCGACTCATCCTCACCCCTCACCTCGTCCACCTCACCCGTCGTCCTCAACCCTCACCTCGTTCTCACCCCTCGCCTCTCGTTCTACTCACCTCGTCGTTACCCCTCACCTCGTTCTAACCTCATACTCACACGGCTACCTGCACTCTATGTAGTAGACGTGAATAATTGACTATAATTCAGATTGTTATTAATAACTTTATTACATGTTTTGTCACGAATCAAACATCACCTCCTCCTCACCCTTCACCTCGTCCTCACCCCGTCCTCACATCTCGCCTTGTCCTCCTCACCCCGTTCTCCTTCACCCCTCGTTCTCACCCCTCACCTCGTCCTCCTCACCCCTCACCTCGTTCTTCTCATCCCTCAGCTCGTATTCCTCACCCCTCACCTCGCCCTCACTTCGTCCTCACCCCTCACCTCGTCCTCGCCTCGTCCTCACCCCTTGCCTCGTCATCTTTACCCCTTAGCTCATCCTCCTCACCCTCACCTCGTCCTTCTCTAATCCCTCGCTCTCCTCACCTCGTCCTCACCCATCACCTTGTCCTCCTCACCCATCGCCTCGTCCTCCTCAACCCTCGTTCTCACCCCTCCGCCTCCTCCTCACTGCTCGCCTCGTCCTCCTCACCCCTCGTTCTCCTCACCCCTCGTTCTCCTCACCCCTCACGTCGTCCTCCTCACCCCTCACCTCGTCCTCCTCACCCCTCACCTCGTCCTACTCAGCTCGTCCTCTTCACCTCACCCCTCGCCTCACCCCTTGTTCTCCTCACCCCTCGCCTCGTACTCACCTCTCACTTCATCCTCCTCACCCCTCACTTCGTCCTCCTCACCCCTCACCTCGTCCTCGCCTCGTCCTCCTCACCCCTTGCCTCGTCATCTTTACCCCTCAGCTCATCCTCCTCACCCTCACCTCGTCCTCCTCACCCCTCACCTCGTCCTCCTCAGCTCGTCCTCCTCACCCCTCGTCCTCCTCACCCCTCGTCCGCCTCACCTTTTACCTCGTCCTCCTCACCCCTCGACTCGTCCTCCTCACCCGTCGTCGTCCTCACCGCTCACCTCGTCCTCACCTCTCCCTCGCCTCGTCCTCCTCACCCCACACCTCGTTCTTCTTACCCCTCATCTTGTCCTCCTCACCACTCGACTCGTCCTACTCACCCCTCACCTCACCCTCCTCACCCCTCGTCCTCCTCACCCCTCGTCCTCACACATTGTCCTCCTCACCGCTCGTTCTCCTCACCCCTCGTTCTCCTCACCCCTCATCTTCTCACCTCGTTCTCCTCACCCCTCGCCTCGTCCTCACCCCTCGTCCTCCTCACCCCTCACCTCGTCCTTCTCATTCCTCAGCTCGTATTCCTCACCCCTCACCTCGCCCTCACTTCGTCCTCCTCACCCCTCACCTCGTCCTCGCCCTCGTCATCTTTACCCCTTAGCTCATCCTCCTCACCCTCACCTCGTCCTTCTCTAACCCCTCGCTCTCCTCACCTCGTCCTCACCCATCACCTCGTCCTCCTCACCCATCACCTCGTCCTCCTCACCCATCGCCTCGTCCTCCTCACCCATCGCCTCGTCCTCCTCAACCCTCGTTCTCACCCCTCGCCTCCTCCTCACCCCTCGCCTCGTCCTCCTCACCCCTCGTTCTCCTCACCCCTCGCCTCGTACTCACCCTTCACTTCGTCCTCCTCACCCCTCACTTCGTCCTCCTCACCCCTCACCTCGTCCTCGCCTCGTCCTCCTCACCCCATGCCTCGTCATCTTTACCCCTCAGCTCATCCTCCTCACCCTCACCTCGTCCTCCTCACCCCTCACCTTGTCCTCCTCACCTCGTCCTCCTTACCCCTCAGCTCGTCTTCCTCACCTCGTCCTCACCCCTCAGGTCGTCCGCTTGACCTTTCACCTCGTCCACACCCCTCACCTCATCCTCACCCATCACCTCGTCTTCCTCACCCCTCACCTCATCCGCTTTACCCCTCAGCTCGTCCTCCTCACCCCTCGTCCTCCTCACCCCCACACCTCGTTCTTCTCACCCCCCGTCCTCCTCACTTCTCGTTCTCCTCACCCCTCGCTCGTCCACCGCACCCTGCTCATCCTCCTCACCCCTCACCTCGTCCTCCTTACCCCTCACGTCGGCTGCTTGACCCCTCACCTCGTTCTCACCCCTCACCTCGTCCACCTCACTTGTCCTCAACCCTCACCTCGTCTCACCCCTCACCTCGTCCTCCTCACCCCCACAGCTCGTTCTTCTTACTCCTCACCCCTCACTCTCCTCACCCCTCGTCCTCCTCACTCTCGTCATCGTCACCCCTCGTTGTCCTCACCCCTCGTCCTCCTCACCCCTCGACTCCTCCTCACCTCACCTCGTCCTCCTCACCGCTCACCTCGCCCTCGCCTCGTCCTCCTCACCCTTAGCTCGTCCTCACTCCTCGTCCTCCCCTCGCTGTCCTCACCATTTGCCTCGTCCTCCTCACCCCACACCTCGTTCTTCTTACCCCTCATCTTGTCCTCCTCACCACTCGACTCATCCTACTCACCCCTCACCTCACCCTCCTCACCCCTCGCCTCCTCCTCACCCCTCGCCTCGTCCTCCTCACCCCTCGTTCTCCTCACCCCTCGCCTCGTACTCACTTCTCACTTCGTCCTCCTCATCCCTCACCTCGTCCTCACCCCTCACCTCGTCCTCGCCTCGTCCTCTTCACCCCTTGACTCGTCATCTTTACCCTCAGCTCATCCTCCTCACCCTCACCTCGTCCTCCTCACCCCTCACCTCATCCTCCTCAGCTCGTCTTCCTCACCCCTCACGTCGTCCGCTTGACCTTTCCCCTCGTCCACACCCCTCACCTCATCCTCACCCATCACCTCGTCTTCCTCACCCCTCACCTCATCCGCTTTACCCCTCAGCTCATCCTCCTCACTCCTCAGCTCGTCCTCCTCACCCCTCAGCTCGTCCTCCTCACCCCTCGTCTTCCTCACCCCTCGACTTCCTCACCCCTCAACTCGTCCTTCTCACCCCTCATCCTCCTCACCCCTCGCCTCATCTTCCTCACCCATCGTCCTCACCCCCCGTCTGCCTCACCTTTCACCTCGTCCTCCTCACCCCACACCTCGTTCTTCTTACCCCTCATCTTGTCCTCCTCACCACTCGACTCGTCCTACTCACCCCTCCCCTCACCTCACCCTCCTCACCCATTGTCCTCCTCACCCATTGTCCTCCTCACCGCTCGTTCTCCTCACCCCTCGTTCTCCTCACCCCTCAGCTCGTCATCCTCACCCCTCACCTCACCTCGTCCACCGCACCCCGCGCCTCGTCATCCTCACGTCTCGCCCACCTCACCCCTCACCTCGTTCTTCTCACCCACACCGCGTTCTTCTTACCCCTCACCTCTTCCTCCTCACCCCTCGACTCGTCCTCCTCACCCCTCGCTCTCCTCACCCCTCGCTCTCCTCAACCCTCGTCCTCACCCCCACCACCTCGTTTTTCTTCTCACCCCCGTCCTCACCCCTCGCTCGTCCACCGCACCCTGCTCCTCACCTCCTCACCCCTCGTCCTCCTCACCCCTCGCTCTCCTCACCCCTCGCTCTCCTCACCCCTCGCTCTCCTCAACCCTCGTCCTCACCCCCACACCTCGTTTTTCTTCTCACCCCCGTCCTCACCCCTCGCTCGTCCACCGCACCCTGCTCCTCACCTCCTCACCCCTCGTCCTCCTCACCCCTCGCTGTCCTCACCCCTCGCTCTCCTCACCCCTCGCACTCACGCCTCGCTCTCCTCAGCCCATACCTCGTCCTCCTCGCCCCTCGTTCTCCTCACCCCTCGCTCGTCCACTGCACCCTGCTCCTCATCCTCCTCACCCCTCACCTCGTCCTCCTTACCCCTCACGTCGTCCGCTTGACCCCTCACCTCGTCCTCTTGACCCCTCACCTCATTCTCACCCTCACCTCGTCCACCTCACTTGTCCTCAACCCTCACCTCGTTCTCACCCCTCACCTCGTCCTCACCCCCACAGCTCGTTCTTCTTACTCCTCACCCCTCACTCTCCTCACCCCTCGTCCTCCTCACTCTCGTCCTCCTCACCCCTCATCCTCTATCACCCCTCATCCTCCTCACCCCTCACTCTCCTCACCCCTCGTCCTCACTCCTCGTCCTCCTCACCCCTCGTCCTCCTCACCCCTCGTCCTCTTCACTCCTCGTTCTCCTCACCCCTCTCCTCGTCCTCCTCACACCTCATCTCGTCCTCACCTCCTGACCTCGTTCTCTTACCCTTCACCTCGTCCTCCTCACCCCTTGCCTCGTCCTCCTCACCCGCTCCTGACACGGCCAACACACACGCCCATGGCAACCTCACTTAGGGCACGGCACACCGACTTAGCATCACCCTCATTTATACCTCCACGTTTATCGGCCTCGTTCCAGCGTGACGGCCAAGACGCTGGACGTTTGTGATGAAGAACTTCGTAGCTCATCGGATTCCTCCTCCAGTGTACAAATAAATAAATAAATATCACGGCTCTGATCTCTTTGCGGCGCCGCAGTGGCGTTCATCACTCGCCGCCTCCCCATGGCACGACTACGACGCCCTCTGTTGGACGCTGTGTGTCATCAACATTGTTGCCTGTGATTACACTCAACACAACGTTGTTGTTGTAAGTGATTACACTCAACACAACGTCGTTGTTAGTGATTACACTAAACACAACGTCGTTGTGTGTAATTACACTCAACACAACGTCGTTGTGTGTGATTACACTAAACAACGTCGTTGTGTGTAATTACACTCAACACAATGTCGTTTTGAGTGATTACACTCAACACAACGTCGTTGTGTGTGATTACACTAAACACAACGTCGTTGTGAGTGATTACACTCAACACAACGTCGTTGTGAGTGATTACACTAAACACAACGTCGTTGTGAGTGATTACACTAAACACAACGTAGTTGTGAGTGATTACACTCAACACAACGTCGTTGTGAGTGATTACACTCAACACAACGTCGTTGTGAGTGATTACACTCAACACAACGTCGTTGTGAGTGATTACACTCAACACAACGTCGTTGTGAGTGATTACACTCAACACAACGTCGTTGTGAGTGATTACACTCAACACAACGTCGTTGTGAGTGATTACACTCAACACAACGTCGTTGTGAGTGATTACACTCAACACAACGTCGTGTGTGATTACACTCAACACAACGTCGTTGTGAGTGATTACACTCAACACAACGTAGTTGTGAGTGATTACACTCAACACAACGTCGTTGTGAGTGATTACACTATACACAACGTCGTTGTGAGTGATTACACTAAACACAACGTCGTTGTGAGTGATTACATTATACACAACGTCGTTGTGAGTGATTACACTATAGACAACGTCGTTGTGAGTGATTACACTATACACAACGTCGTTGTGAGTGATTACACTAAACACAACGTCGTTGTGAGTGATTACACTATACACAACGTCGTTGTGAGTGATTACACTAAACACAACGTAGTTGTGAGTGATTACACTCAACACAACGTCGTTGTGAATGATTACACTATACACAACGTTGTTGTGAGTGATTACACTAAACACAACGTCGTTGTGAGTGATTACACTAAACACAACGTAGTTGTGAGTGATTACACTCAACACAACGTCGTTGTGAGTGATTACACTATACACAACGTCGTGTGTGATTACACTCAACACAACGTCGTTGTTAGTGATTACAATCAACACAACGTCGTTGTTAGTGATTACACTAAACACAACGTCGTTGTGTGTGATTACACTATACACAACGTCGTTGTGTGTGATTACACTAAACACAACGTCGTTGTTAGTGATTACACTAAACACAACGTCGTTGTGTGTAATTACACTCAACACAACGTCGTTGTGTGTAATTACACTCAACACAACGTCGTTGTGAGTGATTACACTAAACACAACGTCGTTATTAGTGATTACACTCAACACAACGTCGTTGTTAGTGATTACACTCAACACAACGTCGTTGTTAGTGATTACACTATACACAACGTCGTTGTGTGTGATTACACTAAACACAACGTAGTTGTGAGTGATTACACTCAACACAACGTCGTTGTGAGTGATTACACTCAACACAACGTCGTTGTGAGTAATTACACTAAACACAACGTCGTTGTTAGTGATTACACTCAACACAACGTCGTTGTTAGTGATTACACTCAACACAACGTCGTTGTTAGTGATTACACTAAACACAACGTCGTTGTTAGTGATTACACTAAACACAACGTCGTTGTGTGTGATTACACTATACACAACGTCGTTGTGTGTGATTACACTATACACAACGTCGTTGTGAGTGATTACACTAAACACAACGTCGTTGTTAGTGATTACACTATATACAACGTCGTTGTGAGTGATTACACTAAACACAACGTCGTTGTGTGTAATTACACTCAACACAACGTCGTTGTGTGTAATTACACTCAACACAACGTTGTTGTGTGTAATTACACTCAACACAACGTCGTTGTGAGTGATTACACTCAACACAACGTCGTTGTGAGTGATTACACTATACACAACGTCGTTGTGTGTGATTACACACACAACAACGTTGTGTGTTTAATCACACAACAATGTTGCGTGTAATCACTCACATATTGAGTGATTACACACTCGGCGTGTGTCTGTAGCAGTTGTACGTGTGCCGCTTGTCGTAGATATTCGCGGTTTGAATCCAGCGGCCGCCCTGTTTAATGCTACAGGCGTGTTCACCACAAAGACGCCATGTGCCGTCTGCTTCAGTGGACGTTGAAGATCCCAGCGTCATGGACCAGATTAACCGAATTAAATACAATTACCCGCAAATTACCTAGTTGGAATATACTGTGCCTAGTAATCATTGCTGAGAAATGTGGTAGAACCCTCCTGAAAAGAGCCAGTAGGGCTATCCTGGGTAAAACTGACCACCCACCCCCTCGTGTGGCATGTTAGCCTTAATAGGTGCTCGCTAACAGCACTTATTTATCGAACAGACTGTTAAATGAAGGGACTGTGTCTTCATTTGAGTCCGTGACTGTGTAACCTGGTACATAAGGGTGCCGCGGTGGTGGAATGTTAACTCCTTCACCTGGTATGCAAGAGGTCGTGGGTTCGATCCAGACCCTGACGCCTGTATATTTGGAGTTTGCATGTCTCTCTCTCTCCCGTGGTCGCGTGGATTGTTCTCCAGGTCTTCCAGTTTTTCCCTCCATATTTAGAAACATGCGTTTAGAGCAGGAGTCTCAAACTCAGCTTACCTGGGAGCTGCTGGAGGTAGAGTCTGGGTGAGGCTGGGCCGCATCAAGTATTCCAAAAAAAAGTACAACTGATCCAATCTTCTCAATCTTTATTAATAACAGTTCAGAACATGAACGGTTCTTCAGAACATAGGCTTCTCTTACCTACTCCTTGCTTCCAGAGACCTGGCAGTGCTTCCTCTTCTTACACAGCTGAGCCACATTTGGCTTGAGGGAGGAAGCAATTGAGACCCTCAGTATGGCTTGAAATGCTCATCAGTAAGTTTGGACCTGTACTTTGACTTATTAAAGTTCATGGTGCAGAAGAGCTTTTCACACAGATATGTGCTCCCAAAAAGGCACATGGCCCGCTTGAACATCCTGGAAAGCTCAGGGAAGGTGGGGGTGATATATTTACATGTTTCTATCCCAATACCTGAGTATTTGGGATCTTATTTAGTATGCCCTTTCTATATATTCTGAGAGGTATTGGAAAACTTTATCATTGTTCATAGCTTTTTTTGAGCACTTCGTTTTTCTTATCATTATTAAATTCATCAATCGTGTTCTCTCTCAGGTGTTTATACCTTTCACATTCATAAATAAATTGATCTAGATTTTATTCTTTTTGTTTACATCCTACATATCCTTCTGCTCTACCGAATCTCT